>NC_142065.1:23487086-23815419 GCF_059756535.1 Pantherophis guttatus | reverse complement strand
ACTCTCACTTCTTGTCTAAGTTCCAGTTCCAGCAGGAACTTATCAGAGATGGTATGTTGTGAAGAAGATTCAATTGCTCATAGCAAGGCTGCATGTGGCAAAGTGATTCATAGCAAGAGGTTCTGTTGCTTTTGTAATCCTAATACCAAAAAGTAGCACTTCCCCATCTCTTTCCTTACAAAATGTTAAGTACAAAATGTGGTGTTTAGTGCTTTTCAGTTTGGTTCAATCAGCCAGATGCCAAGAGAGCATGTATTTGAATGTTCTCAAGAGGATTGTAATGTTCAATGAAATCAAGAGGAGATTTGACAACAGAAGGATACATTTGTCAAGAATTTCCTTATGTGCAATTAACAAAAAGGTTTAAAATGGATAAAATATTTTATGGTTTTAAACAAAATAAGACTGAAACAGAATTATATTCTAATGATGAACATGTTATTGTTAAAATGTTGTTGCTGAAATTGAGAGAATCCATGATAAAATGGGCTAAGCAGTTTGGCTATAATACACCAGTTGGCCAATAGGAAAATATGTGGTTGAAATGATTGAAATTTACATTATGTTCTAGTCTGAAAATTTTTACAAAATGATTTGTCATAGAATCATAGGGTTGGAAGCAGTGGTGGAATTCAAATTTTTTTACTAACGGTTCTATGGGCGTGGCTTGGTGGGTGTGGCAGGGGAAGGGTACTGCAAAATCTCCGTTCCCATCCCACTCTGGGGCCAGCCAGAGGTAGTATTTGCAGGTTCTCCAAACTACTCAAAATTTCCGCTGCTGGTTTTCCAGAACCTGTCAGAACCTGCTGAATAGCAACCCTGGTTGGAAGGGATTTTGGAGGTCTTCAAATATTATTGGTCACCAGAGAAATTGTCTAGAGCACAGGTGTCAAACTCGCCGTGTCACATTGCCATCACGTGACAACGTGACACGTCGCAACTTTTTTACCTTCGCAGAGCAGAGCTGGGGTGGGCGTGGCCTGCGTGTGACGCATCTGGCCCACAGGCCGCCAATTTGACACCCCTGGTCTAGAGGCATTTCGGATCTTTGCTGGAAATGTGAACAACATGAAGGGGCGATTTTATCATGCTTGATGGATATATAAAAAAAATTAAAAATTGAGTACAAATTCAGCATTAATTCATACGTTTTTAAAGATAAAAGTGCAATTGAAATCAGGAACTTTTATTTTGGGACTAATAAACAGACAACTAGAAAAAAGTCATGGAATGTTTTTCTTACACTGAATATGACAACTGCATCAACACTATTATATGCTCAAAAGTGAAAAGGTGCAACACTCTCCACAATGGAGGAATGGTTGGTGAAGAGGATGAAACTTGCGACGGCTAAATTAACTTCTTTGATTGGAGAAAAAACAATATCTATATTTATGTCTGACTGGAAAATCTATATAGACTTCTTGCACAAAACAGAAAATGTACTTGTGATTTGTGGTTTGGATGATTAGAAAAAAAAAACCTGAATAAGTGAAAAGAAAGAGCTTTCTTTTGTAATCATAGTAAAAGGTAATTTTGCAAGTACACTTATATTTGCTTCAAATGAAATCAGAAGCTTCTTCATTCCATTTCTTTCTTTATGCCCTTTTGCTTTTCTCTTTATTGCTTTTACTCTTAGCGTTAGTTTTTATGTTCTTTGTAAAACTTTCAATAAAAATTGTTTTAAAAATTGTTACTATTTTTAAGCCAGACCTCCAAATGGAAGAAGCCTTAAAATAGAAGATTCATTTGACAGCCGTTCAAATAGGGAACACTTTTAAAGAGAAAATTGTCCTTTGTAAAATGCAGCACTGACCTCACTGTTACTCCTTTTTTTCCCCAACATGGAAAATACTGATACTTCAGAACCATCTTCAACCCATTAGTTTAACTTCTGACCCTTCTTTCAGATAGCAGTTGAGTAAAACTCTGTTTATAGCTGCTTTTTGCACATTTGAAACGGCTATCTTGTTCACAGTTTTGTATTCCAAATCCTTACTATCTTTATTGCATTTTCCAATATCGTTCCCTCTTTATATATACTTTTCCCAAGAACATTGCACAATTCTAAGGCCAGAACTCAAAAGGGTGTTGAACTAAGATCTATGCTTTAGATAAAATATTTCTAATATATCACTCTCAAGTGGTTCTATCTACCTACCTGTCTATCTACCTGTCTGTTTACCTATGTATCATCTCCCTCTCTCTCTCATATCTATCTATCTATCTATCTATCTATCTATCTATCTATCTATCTATCTATCTATCTATCTATCTATCTATCTATCACTATTGATCTATCTATTTCTTTCTTTCTTTCTTTCTTTCTTTCTTTCTATTTCTTTCTTTCTTTCTTTCTTTCTTTCTTTCTTTCTTTCTTTCTTTCTTTCTTTCTTTCTTTCTTTCATCTTCTCCTCCTCCTCCACCTCCTCCTCCTCCTTCCCCCCTCTCTCTCCAAGACAAATATTAGCATCTGTCAAAACATTTAGAAATCAGTGACTAAGTGGTCTTCAGTAGGGGGTCTCTAATATCATTGCATGATAGGATGGGTTCATCAGCAGTGGTACAAGTATTGTGATCAGTGGCCGCATCCCTATATAGTATAGCTCCAGGACATCATGGGACATATAAATTGGCAGCTGTTTGAGGTTGGGCAAAACAATGCCCTTGGAGAAAATATATGCAAAGGCCAAAGGAAGGTATAACTAATGGACTATGCCAAAGTACTGGGACCTACCTCACAGCTCTTCAAGCATTTTTGATACTGATGATATCTGGGTAATATAAAATTAAATATTTTCTTAGTTCTTTCTTTGCTGCAGAAACTAACTTAGTCTATTAAATTTTACATTGATCCAAATTTTATGCTGGTTGGTTAGGACTGTTTTCATAATCATACTCATACCTTTTCTTTATGTACATATTGTACAATTAATTCAATTATAATCAGTAAACCAGTTTATTCTATCAGGTAGAAACTGTGAGAGTGAGCTGTAAGAGAGTGATGCCTCTCTCAGACATCAGAACCATGTAGTCCTTCTCTCTCAGCCCTGGGAAGGAGGTGATGGGCAAAGTACTTCTGAAAAACCTTGCAAGGAGACTCCAGGGACTTATTCTGGCAGTTGTCAAGAGTCAAGACTGAGTTAAAAGTATGGAGGGGGGAAGGAGGGGGAGAAAGAGAGAGAGAGAGAAAGAATCCAATTTTGGAAGAAATGTTCAAATATCCTAATTATTAAAGTAGTGTAAAATCTTCACTTTTTGAAATCCAACAAAGTCAGTGACAATCAGTATATGATAAAACAACTAAAATACCAAAAATATACTCTCATATGAGAAGACTGTAATCAAATAGGATTCCTGCTACCATCATTTGTTCACTAAGAAATTCAGAATGCAGTTTGGATCTTACCAATTCTCATTCTCTCTCTTTCTCCAGTGTTACATGTGTATGATCTTAGCTTGCATAGAAAAGGTGCTTTAGGTGCACTTGTGAAATACTAGCCAGAGACTGGCATTGTCCTCACCATTGCTAGAGAATGCTACGCATTGTACAATTACCACCATAGGCAATTGTTTCTTAACCATGATGATGCAAACATAATGAAGTGCTGTCACAACAAAGCTTTGCCAATTTGTACTTGGATCACAACATCACAAACAAGCATTAAAAGATACAATATATTCTGCTGCCTTCCCTTTCCTCTTTGGTTTCCCTGCATCTAGAATTCTAAATATAACTAAATGATTCCCCCCCCCACATACAATAGGACCTTGGCAAGCACTAAGAAAGAGATTGATTGATTGATTGATTGATTGGTTCAATTTATATGCCGCCCTTTTCCGGAGACTCAGGGCGGCTTACAATGCATTAAGCAATAGCCTTCATACTTTTGTATATACCTGCTTAGTAGGGCTTCCGCCCCGCCCCCCCAAGTGGTGTTCTTTTTTTATACAAAGTCAGCTTATTGCCCCCACAAACCGGATCCTCATTTTACCTACCTCGAAAGAATGGAAGGCTGAGTCAACCTTGAGCCTGGTGAGATTTGAACTTGCAGTAATTGCAGGCAGCTGGTGTTACTTAACAGTGCTTTAGTGTGATGCGCCACCGAGGCTCATGGGTACATTTGTTAGGAAACTTCACTATCTTGGGTCTGAGCCTGCTAAATCCTAATTTCAAAGTCAAATTATTAACCATGATAGTTCTCTTAAATTTATAGAAACTGACTTATTGGAGGATCAAGCGGTGGTACAACTTAAAGCGATAAATAAAATTGTGCCTATTACTGTTCTACTGTTGTCATGACAACCTCCCAAACTCATCTAACCTTTACCACATTTAATGCTTGTTCATTACACATTAATTCCTCTGGTTCCAAAAAATCACAATCAGGAAATAATTCTGAAATGACTGTATGCATCTGATTTAAAAAGCCCTGTGACTTTGTGAGATAATAAAAACTAATCTGCACCCCCCCTTCCCCCCCCCACCAGACAGCTATATAAGAGGCAACACAAAGATTTTCAACTCTTGCTCCATTCCCAAATAATCCCCTACTACAATGTAGGGGATTTTGCTCCGTTGCATTTTGATGTTGTATGGCAATTATCAGTGAAAGAGGCAAGATGAATGAATGAGCAGAGAAATTACAATGGTAAACAAACTCTCGTGTAGCCAGTAGTAAGCCTGACAACAAGGGAATCATTGAAGCTGTCAGTTTTTCTTGGTCTTTGTATATCTCTCCTTCTATGCCAAGTTGCAAAATCTTCTTAACAAGCACAACAACATGCCAGCAGGGGTCTCTTTGTGACTGAGTGGCAGTGAAACCTATGCTTCACTGCACTGCAGTCAACATCACAATAACTGCCATTCACTCACAAAAGGGCAGGATATGCACACACTCTCTCCTTCTTCCATTATGGTTAAATGCAACCATATCAACAGGATTATAACCAAGGGCTCACTGCCACCGGAAAGATTCTTGAAGAAAGTCTAAACCTTAAATCAGATGTTGCCGTTCGGAGATTGGTAGCTTTCCAGTCTAGCGACAGGCATACTGTGTTTTGACTTTCATGCTGCTTCTTTCCCCATCCTTGATTTTGCTGACATCCTTCCAGATGACAAGTTTGGAGACATCAGACCCTTTGCCCATCCTGCTTTAGGTCATTATGATCGATTCTAATGAAGATATCCAGTTTTAAATTTTGTAAACTTACAAGGAAACTTACAAATTTTGAGAGGGGCAGCTTTACAAATACAATCAATCAATCAATCAATCAATCAATCAATCAATCAATCAATCATACTTCACAGAATCAGAGTAGGAAGATAACTAAAAACCATTAAGTCATACCTTCCGCACACTGCAGGATTCAAAACATCCCCAATAGATAAATGATTATTCAGTCTGTTTGAAAACCTCTAGTAAAGGGAAAGAAATCACTTCATGCAGTAGTAACCTGTTCCACTGAGTAATAGCTTTTATTGTCAAGATGTTTTTTCTAAAGACTAATCTGTATTATATTCTTCATTGCATTCCTTCTAGTTTCACCTTGTGAGCATGCAATATCAGTATGACTACTCTTCAGATATCTGAAGACAGCTATTGTGTCCTTCTCAACCATCTCTTCTGAGACTTAGGTCTTTTAACCAGGAGTGAAATTCAGCAGGTTCTGGAGAACTGGTAGCGAAAATTTGGAGTAGTTCGGAGAACTGGCAAATACCACCTCTGGCTGGCCCCACCCCCATCTATTCTCTGCTTCCCGAGTCCCAGCTGATCAGGAGGAAATGGGGATTTTGCAATATCCTTTCTCTGCCACGCTCACCAAGCCACACCATGCCCACCAAGCCACGCCCACAGAACTGGTAGTAAAAAAAAATTAAATTTCACCACTGCGTTTAACCATTCCTTATAGGACTTGTTTGCCAGTCCTTTCACCATCTTAATACCGCTTCTCTGGACTTGCTCCAGATTGTCAATGTCTTTTTTTAAAGGTGTGCAGAACTGTTTGGAGTACTCCCAGTGATACCTGGTGAAGGCAGAGTAGAGCAGGATAATTACTAACCCTAACCCTCATGATTCTCCTAAAAATGTTTACTTCCTATCCTCCTTTTACATTTGCCACTTCTTCAGTTTTCTATAAAACAAAGTAATACAAGAATTCTGTGGACACATTTGGAATATTAATGTTTTAATTTCTTAAACAGAGAAAAATAAATAAGCGTAAGGGCAAAGAAGTCAGTGATGTTGACTTGGCCACGCCCACCTAGTCACATGACCAGGAACCCAAGCCCTCTGAGTCACATGGCCAGGAAGCCACACCCACCGAGTCACATGACCAAGAAGCCACACCCACTGAGTCACATGACCAGGAAGCTACACTCACTGAGTCACATGACCAGGAAGCCACACCCACAAAATAAGCCACGCCCACAGAACCGGTAGTAAAATTACGCTGTGAGCGTAATGATCATTCACTGGTAACAGCAGCAGCAGCTGCTGATAAAAGGACCTTTTCTGGGTTTTTTTGGCAAAACCTTTCAAATTATGAAAAGTTGGAGCAGATGAAAATAATTTCAGCTGAGATCCTTCATCAATCTTCTCCAACTCTCATGATTTTCAAATAGGCCAGTAAAGGATTATCTAAATGATGTAGAGTAATAACAGATTTAGCAAAGGAAATGTGCTGTTAACACTGTATTCCTCCCATCTTTAATGCCATGGTGGAACACTTGAGAATTTCATTCAGAAGCATTTTTCAGCAAACTGATTGCTAACTCATGGACAAATAAAGGTAGAGGTTCCCCTCGCACATATGTGCTAGTTGTTTCCGATTCTAGGGGGTGGTGCTCATCTCCGTTTCAAACCTGAAGAGCCAGCACTGTCCGAAGACATCTCCGTGGTCATGTGGCCAGCATGACTAAACACCAAAGGTGCATGGAACCTATTTTTCTACTTGCATTTTTTACATGCTTTTGAACTGCTAGGTTGGCAGAAGCTGAGATAAGTAACGGGAGCTCACCCCGTTATGCGGCACTAGGGATTTGAAGCGCTGAACTGCCGACCTTTTGATCGACAAGCTCAGCGTCTTAGCCACTGAGCCACCGCGTCCCTTAGGTGCTTTTTAATTTTTCATTTATCTTCAAATTCGCTTCATACTCCTCCAAACAGACTTATCTAACTAGGTTGCAAACATGTTCCAAGTTCGATTCAACTGCATCTACATTTGCTTACTTTGTGGGGAAAGTAGAAACCAGAGTAAAACAGATACGGTAAAAAAAGAAAGAAAGAAAAGGAAAAATGGGTGAAAAGGACTTATAAATAGAAGGTGACATTGGACAGACGTACTGGGGTGTTACATCCCATCAGTGTGATGACTGCTTCTAGCATTGAATACATGACTCACACTCTGACCCTAACCCCTTTTTAATTAGTGATACTATCAAGTTACCTGTTAGGGAAAGGCACAGATTATTTGTACAAACTGGGATTAATAAAGTTGTGGGATCCTTCCACTGATGTTATGATATTCCAGAATCACAAAATTGATTGGACTGTGTTTTCTCCTAAGATGAGCTCATAGAAAAGAAGCAAAGGACCAATAAGATGACAAGAAGTGGAGGATCACATCGGATCTCCGCTTCCTCCAAGCAATTACTATTGTCAATATTTCAAACATATGGACATGAGAAACAACATTTGAAAGTCACACACATTTATTAGCATAAAATGGGACTAACAAAGCAAATCGGCTAGTTGGCATGCAAATGAAATGGTATTGGTTGCTAAGAACACATATTTTTTTTAACAAAACTTGCAAAACTCATGATCATGATCTTCCTGTACCATCTCCTGCTTATTGATGAAATAATGAAATACACATTTCACTTCACTCTGTGAGTACAATAGATGTTCCATTGCACTGCTTTTTATGTCCATATTCATCTCACACATGAAAGAAAATTCAAAGTGCATCCTTCGATGAACTAACAAGTTCATAATGTCATGTTCCACTTGCTATGCATTCAGCATAAAGTATCTGCAAACAGCTATTATCAGTTGCTTTGGGATAGGCATTTTTGTAGACAAACATTAGCAAATGAGTGGGGCCAGGGATACAGTCCATTTCATAGTTATGTCTACAAGGGCATGAGAGAATTACATTCACATTCGCAATGTATGTCTTGAGCTATTTTTAAGTTTCCGTTCCATCCATGCACAAAACATTTTTTATGATAGACTAGGCATCCCTTATCCCAAAGTTTGTAATTATCATATGAGAAAAGTGAGCCAATTTGCCTGGGTTTCTATTTTTAAAAAATTAGGAGTTCTTCAGTGCAGAAAAACTTCCTTCAGGGGAAACCAAGATTAGATGAATTCTAGTAGTTACAATGATCCAGTGCTGGCAATTTAAAAATAATTAGTATTCCAGACATATTAGCTGCTAAGTGTTCCCTAATTCAGCATCCTTCAGATGTGAATTGTAAGAAACATCAGCCATCATAGTTTTTCATTTGCCACATTCATTGGTTCACTTGATTTATATCTTTAAAAACATCTAAAACGATGCATGGGACATGATCATTAAAACATAATGTATCAAAAAGAGTTAAAAGAATAACTGATCCAGCATTGGGAATTGCTCAAGCTCCATGTGCTTATTGAAAGGATAGGGTCCTCATGGTTTTTCTAAACATAAATAACATTGGGGACAACTTGATTTCTAGAGGGAGATGCTTCCACAGGGGTGGAGCAGCTATGCAGATCCTGTCTCTGGGCTTCCTACCCTCTCAGCTTCTTTAAGAGAGGTGATCTGCAGCATTCTCCCAATTCTATATGAAGAACATAGTCCATAGATAAGCCAGACCCAAGCCATATAAGCTTTTATATAGCATTATCAATATTCTGAACTGGAATCAGAAACTTGTTGGCAACCAATGCAGGGCATATAATATCAGCATTATACCGCTAAAGTGCCTCTCACCAGTTAATATGTGGGCCTCTATATTCTGGGACATGCTGTCATATTGGGGAAGGCTGCAACCAAGCAGAGGTTGCTTGGTTGCAGCAAACATTTTGCTGGTAACTGTTATTACAGGAGTTTTAATTATTACTCATAATGCTTTTTAAAAAAAAATAATAATAATGCTGCAGCAATTCTAGTCAGTCTGGAGTCATGGTATGATCTAGATCCGTGATGGCGAACCTATGGCATGCGTGCCAGAGGTGGCATGAAGAGCCCTCTCTGTGAGTATGCATGACATCACCCCAGCTCAGCCAGCTGGTCATTTGGTTTTTGATGTACGCATGTGTGTTGGCCACCTGGTCGTCGGGTTTCAGTGCTTTGGTGTGCACATGATGCACACCTTCTGGTTTGGGCACTCTATGCTTAAAAGGTTCACCATCACTTATCAAGATTGTCCCTACTCGGATCCACCCCTGTGCTTCACATGGTTTGCCATTGTTGTCTTCTGAAATGTTTGCTCAACTTCACAGTCTAGTCTAGAATTGTAAGACTTTCGGTGGTCTCCAATCTAGGTCTGATCCACTAGCTATGGAGTCCAGAAAAGCCAACCCCAATTTTGCTTAATGTAATGTAGGAATTCAACGTGCATAACTAATCTGCAGTGGACTATGTCATGTGAAGCAAGCGTAGTGGATTAATTAATAAATTAAAAGCATACTGGGTTAAATTAGCTAACTATGAACTATCAAATCTTACTAAGAACTGTGTGGTATATATCCGAAGCTGTATGCTTTTTGTTTAGCTGTGTATCAAGTAACAGCTTGATATGGGAATCAGACTATGAACTGCTTCCTACACACATCAGCATCACTTGATTTCTCTTAGCTTGATAACCTTGTTTTAATAACTTGGTCTCTTAAAGCATGCCCTGAAAATAATGCCATTAGAGGTGATAAAGCTCTGTGTTTTGTTCTTTCACTCATGCATCAAATGTGAGGCAGAAAGATGAGTAAACATGGTCCCTAAAGACTGGCAAATGGACTATTCAACTTGAACTCATGAGAATTTTACAAGTAGCTTGTTTTTTTTCAAAAGGGCAATCTTAATCATTGTGCTGCTTTCCCTTCCTCCCTTTTTCTGCCTGTAGTAAGAGTTTCAAATTATCTAAATCTAAAGAAGAAATCTAAAGATGGGGGCACACAAATGCCAGCATTTTTGGTTAAATTATATACTCTTGAAAATCATAGTGTGCAAAAAGGAAATACTGAAAACTGATGGGTCTTAATTACAGCATTGCCAGTGGGCGATACAGTAATAGTACTGTAGGGTGCTCAGAAGTCTGAATTTTAAGGTCAGCGTTAGATCATGCACATTTTGAACACATCCTTTCAAAATTTGCCTCCGTTTGTTTAGGTTTATTTTGGGCATTTGGAAAAACGCGGAATCCAATTTTGATATCCCTCAGCCTCGCACAAAAATTAAGAACCGTCCACGACTTGTGTACAGAGATATTGTATTCTAGCTGCTTTCTCTTCTTCCATTTTGAATACCTTTCAATTCCTAGTAGCTTGTGCTAAGCCCAAAGAAATGAAAATGAATACTGATTTTTCACCACCATTGCTTCCGGTCTAGGATAATTCACCACGGTCAATTCGCTAATGGCTAACTTGCCACGGCCAACTCACCACGGCCAATGCCACAGGACAATTTGCTGCAGTACTCTAATATCAAAGAAATAGTGGAATAGAATCATTGAAGAAAGGATGCAAAAGGAGAGACAGAGTGAAATGTGAATAGCAAAAATTAAAATATTTTTTAAATTTATTTTAAATAAAATTGGCCACAATGAATTGTTCCATGGTGAGTTGGCTGTGGTGAGCTGACCATGGCAAGTTGTCTGCAGTGAGTTGGTCCATTTCAATCTCTGGAGGTTGTGAAGACTGTTAGCAACCAGTAGAGCAGTTATGTGCTGACACCCCATTCATAAAGAACTGCCTTCTAGCAGGCAATCTCTAGTAGAATTAATTGCCACATGAATGGGAAAGGATGTAAAAATATAGAGAAAAAGTAGATCTCTACCCTATTGGAGGAAGGAAATAGTGTGATGAAACAGCGGTAAATTAAAATGCACTGGGATATTATTTCAAAAAAGTCTGTGTGTCTCATTACAAAGTCTCCTGCCAACCTAGCAGTTCGAAAGCATGCAAATGTGAGTAGATAAATAGGTACCATTTCGGTGGGAAGGTAACAGTGCTCCATGATGTCATGCTAGCAACATCACTGCGGAAATGTGCTTGGACAGCATTGGAGTTGAGCATTGCCCCTGTATAGTCAGCAAGAACTAGTGAAGTAAAATCTGCAGGGACTCCTTTACCTTTACCTTATCTCATTACAAATTGGTGCAGATATTATGATGGTATTAATTATCATGGCTTCCTCAAGGAATTCTAGGCTGTACATTTATTTATAGCAGCCTTTATCACCCCTCCAGATCTCTTGGGACTGCAACTTCCCAAGTTCCCCGAGGCTCCCAGGAGTTGCCATTGAAACATATTGGGGTGGGAAACAAGATTGGGGGAGGCCAAATTAGAGCTCTATTTCACCCGTACATTTCTTAGGGTTCCCCAAGAGAGGAGCAGCTCATTTAACAGCAATTTTTTTCTGGTTTATCTGTAGGATGCTTCATGTTGTTTTTATTAACTTCATTATATCACAGTGTGTAATTACATTACATTGTACAGTATATTAAATTGATTACAATGAAGTATGTCTCTAAATTACCTTGAATTAAACTTTGGAGAGGAAAAAGAATCAGAAAACATTGCACAGCTGGTTTTCACTTTATTGCTTTTAATTACCCTGAGATCTGGGATAACGATTATATAAATATGAATTCTAGGATTTACTCCTTGTCTATGCCTGATTTAATCTCAAGAGCCAAGAAAGGATAACCTGGTTAAACAGAAAGGCTAACTTGCAATGTAAATATTGTCGAGATGTGATGCTTGGGGCAGAGAGGGAACCATTAAATAAAAGCAAAAGGTGTGTTTGTGTATCTGTGCATAGTTAACAGATTATAACCCCAGGCATACGGTCTTCCCCTGGGCCCATAATTTTTCTCTTGAGTCCTCCAAATCAAAAGAAGACTATTCTCTACATGATTGCACTGCTGTTTCAAATGGATTTATTTATTTATTAACGTATATTAATACCCGACCTTGAGATGAAAAAGAGGAGAGAAAAAAAAACAGAAACCTGTAGTGCTTTCAATAGATTCCATTTCAAGCTTCTTCAGTTTGATGACCCTTCATTATGATGAGGCATGTGGAGACATGCAGTCACGGCACCTGGAGGGTTCCAGATCTGGGGAAGGCTGAGTCATTGCTTTATAAATAGTATCAATAAGAGACAAACGGTATAGCGCAGTATTTGCAAGCTTGGAAGCTTGATTAAATTTAAGCGTGTACAAGATTGCAGCTCTAATCTCTGTACACGGGCAAAAGCGAATCTCTTGGAACAAGTTTTAGAGCCATCAAACCAACAGCACTTGAGTTACTCCTCCAGCTATTGTAGCTCCTTGATGACTTGATTACTGGTAACATTGTGAGATATATAATACTTTGGATGGCACACAACTAGTTCCTATGCTTCTTCGCTGGGGTTAATAAAGAGGACTGTGATATAATTGGAACCCTCATGAGCTAATGGAAGGTGCTTGTTGTATTGGCTTGGCAAGAGAAGCTGTAAAATGAATGATTCATAGCTTCCTCATACTGGGATTGCTTTGCTCAACTCTGTCTTTCTGGAGCAAGGTTGGTGGGTACGAAAGTCACTCATACTAAAAGATGGATGAGAAAAAGTAATTCCACCAAATATTGCATTGACATTTTCCAAAGAGACTCAAAATCGCATGTTGGCTGAAATCTGGGTACTTCTGATTTGATATATATATATATATATATTGCAATGTACCTGGCATCTCTGGAGTTGGTTAGGTATCACAAAATCATCATCACCATCAAAATGTATTTTACAACAGAATTAGAGCAGATATTAACAGGGATGGATGAAAAATTAATAAAGAAAATACCATGTTTCCCCGAAAATAAGACCCTGTCTTATATTTTTTTGAACTCTGAAATAAGCGCTTGGCCTTATTGCCATGAGCTCAAAAGCCTGATTGGGCTTATTATCAGGGGATGTCTTATTTTGGGGGAAACAGGGTATATAGTTATCTACTAAATATTAAAATGGAAGATGAGCAAGTAAAGGAGACAATGATAGTATGGGCTAAATTTTTTGGTTTTACAATAGAGTTAGATAAATCTAAATGGCAGAAATTGTGGGATAGGAATTATAAATTAACGATGTCAACTGCATATAAAGAAAATCTCTATAAAATGTTTTATAGATGGCATTTTTCACCCACAAGGTTGGCAAAGATGTTTAAGGACATGTCTGCTAAATCATCAGGTACCTGGTTCGTATTATCATATGCGGTGGACATGCCCAAAAGCAAAAAAATGTTGAACAAAAATACATACAAAAAAATTATAAAACAACATATAGATTTAAAACCAGAAATATTTTTGTTGGGCATTTTACTGGAGAAGTATAACAAGGGGAATACATATTTGATATTACATATATTAACTGCAGCTAAAATTGCATTTTCACAACAATGGAAAAGTGAAGAGATCCCTACAGATGAAAATGTGATTAAAAAAATACTAGAATGTGCATAAATGGATAGACTAACACTTACAATTAAGGAAAAGAAAGAAACTGAATACTTTTGGACATGGGATTTATTTTATCAATGGTTAGCTAATAAAAACAGAAGTTAGAAACATGGAAATATAAGAAAAGGAAAAATGATACGAGGGAGGTTTGTTAAAATGGATAAGCAAATATTATTATTATAGAACTAATACCAATGCAATGAACATTGCTGTAAACACTTTGATTATTATTTCCTGAAACTATGTTTCATAGTATGTTGCACCCAGACAACATACTGTTTAATTGAAAATGGAATTTTCATATGTTATAAAATAAAAACTAATAATTAAAAAACGTATTTTACAAATGAATATGTGTTAAAAATTGGATGCAAAAATGTATGTTTCCTGGAAAGGAGAAAACTATTATGGGCTTTTGGTCTGATATTTGACTTATATTTTAATACATTTCAAGAAAACTATTATGCTAGGCAAATATGGTTTCAGAAATCACTGTTATTAGGAAAAGTTCATCCCTAAATCCAGTGGTGGAATTCAAATAATTTAACAACCGGTTCTCTGCCCTAATGATTTCTTCCAACAACCAGTTCACCAAACTGCTCAGAAAGTTAACAACCGGTTCTCCTGAAGTGGTGCGAACTGGCTGAATCCCACCACTGCCTAAATCCATACTTTTGGGGAAAGATGTCACATCTTTTGGTGAACTGCCATGTGAATTTTTCTGCAAATTTTTGAAAGGGAAGAAAACCAAGAAAATAAACCATTTTGGTTTAACTTGCAGCTCTGCTTCTCTTTTTAAAGTTGATTTACTCGGCTGGCAATGAAAGATATTAATAAACCAGATTATGAGAGTTAGGGATAAAACTGTAGAAAAAGAAAATAAATAACTTCTTATGCAAATGAACACTCAAAGGATGCTATAGTTCCAATCTGTATGTTAATCCAAAAATATCCATGTGGGAAAAGCATGTCTGATTACTACTGATGCAAAATTCCTTTTTGAGTCCTTCTCACAATTCATACAGCAGATCGGAAGGGGTGGGGGGGATGGGGGAAGGGATGGTTCCATGATTTGATCCCCCCCCCCCCGACAATGATTTGGGCTTTCCCCCTCAATGATTCCAATGGATTGTTAGGGAAAAAAATCCTAGCCTATGCTTCATGAGCCATTTCATTTAGCCCCGATCAGGGATAACTATTTAAGAGAATCTTAAAGAGAAAATACTAGTTATTTCTGCTAGGGAGCCACAGAATAATTTAGGGGCTTTTAGCATGCTGAATAAGATACACAGAATTAATAAATATGCATGCATGGCTGAATTATAAATTGTTGGAGAATCAACTACCATATACACTGCTCAAAAAAAATAAAATAAAGGGAACACAAGCAGAAGACAGCCGAGATCTGAATGAATGAAATAGCCTTATTAAATACTTTGTTCATTACATACAGTAGTTTTGTGTTCCCTTTAGTTGTTTGAGCAGTGTATAAATTACTGTATGTAAAGAACAAAGTATTTAATAAGGCTATTTCATTCATTCAGATCTCGGATGTCTTCTGCTTGTGTTCCCTTTATTTTTTTGAGCAGTATATTTGGTATTGTTTCTAAATCTTCATGGCTCTTGCAGACTTCCAAGCTGCAGCTTGCAGTTTCAAGATACAAATCCTAATTTACCAGTTGTCATCATCTTGTTAACAAATTGTGTGAAAGACTGGCTCTTTGGGATGTGTCAAAATAATGTCCATATGAAGCATCAAGTTGAATGGAAATCACTGGACAAAAAGGGACTTTTAGTTTGAATGCATTGGGTTAAATGAGTTGTTCATGGTTCATTTCATTATTTGATATTCCTGGTAAATCTGTAATTTGGGCTAACATTATTATTTTTTTTTACATCATGCAAGTTTCATCCCAATCTACAGTTCTGTAAAAAAATATTCCTCCTTGCAAATGTTATGACTTTTAAATATATCTTTGCTTTTGAATGTTATCAAGAGATTCATGGGGGCCCTACTGATATATGAAGACTGTCTGAGTCAGGGGTGAAATCCAGCAGGTTCTGACAGGTTCTGGAGAACCGGTAGCAGAAATTTTGAGTAGTTCAGAGAACTGGCAAATGCCACCTCTGGCTGGCCCCAGAGTGGGGTGGGAATGGAGATTTTGCAATATTCTTCCCCCAGGAGTGAGGAGGGAATGGGGATTTTGCAGTATCCTTCCCCTGCCATGCCCACCAAGCCACTCCCACAGAACCACTAGTAAAAAAATTTGGACTTCACCACTGGTCTGAGTGAATTAATAATACCAGAATTTGGTGATTATGCCATAAAAAGTTGTCCAATGTGTGATGTGCCAATGTAAAAAAAAAAGCAGTAGCCCATCCCCCAGTTCAATCAACTTAATTAAAGGGGCTAAATAACTGAATTCAGTTGGTTGAATTTTTTCATTAGGTAATCCAGGCTAATCAGGTCTCCCTCCCTCCTATATAAATCTCACAAAAACTGCCTACTGGTATTACAGTGACGGTCTCACCACATAGATTATAGAGGCATATCATATTGCTGAAAATAAATTTATGAAGACCTAAAAAAAATATTGATGCCTGTTAGGATCCCTCTCTAAATTCCTGACCTTGGTCTCTAAGCTGAAGTACTCAAGCTTTTGGTTTGGGAGATTTTGACCTGCTTGCCCTCCAGTAAAGTTCAGAGGTTCACGTCCTCTAATGTCAATGACAGGTTCATCTCAAGTAATTTTGGGCAGTCACATTTTAAATCTTGTCTTTGTCTCTGAGTAGACTTGAGATCCGGAGAGTGAGATTTCCATCATGCATGGTTGGCATGGCCAGATCACACCTAATCCAGTTGTGACTGGTAGCTGCTACCTGTGACTTAGGTGGGATTCAGCTATTTTGGGGGCTGGGCCGCTTGATGAATCCAAAGGTGCTTAACATATCTAACTTAGTTCAACTAAAAGGAATTGGAGGAATTTACCAACTCTCTGGCAGCTTGTTCTGTTCAGGGCAGACAGGTGCTATGTTTGAGAACGAAAGCAATCACCCAGAGAGATAGACTTGCTCGGACAGAGATTTGGAATGATTTTTAATTTGGATTCTTGCATTGAGCAGAGGCTTAAATAGCCCATTTGAATTCAACAGTTCCATGATTCTGAGTAACTCTGTTTGGTAATGGTTTACTGGGTTTACTAGGAAGCAAAGTCTGAAATATCTTACTTGAGATTCTATAAACATGACAATATGATATATATTCCTAAAGTTCGTGTTTAGGAATTTCATTTTTCAAATAAGCAGCATTTCTCGGTAGCATTAAAATAGGGGGGATCTCTTCCTAGAATTTAATAGCATGCATTGTTGTATATATTAGATAAAACCACCTTATTTTCCTACTGTGTAAAGGCCCATTAAGAGGACTTCCGGGCTTACTCATCTGTATATAGAAATAGTAATCTTATTAGGCTTAGCTAAAAATGCCCTTTGTGTAGCAGTGAAATGAACTTTGTGAAGGGCAGTGGCAACTTAATTAAGCCGTTGACCTTATCTGTTTGCAACTCCATCTTCAGAAAGCAAGGGAACATAAAGTAGAAACTAGGAAAGGATTAATTTTCCATTTTTGGATTCTCTCAATTTCCCATTCCCCCCCCAATCTGAACTACATGAATGTCTATAAGATATTTTAAGATATTCTCCAAATATATACATTTTTTTTGCAGAATGCTGTGCTTCATGCTTATATTTTGCAAAATTGTTCCTATAATTAACATTATTATTATACTTTTTACTAAGACGATTTCTCTATGATACAAACATTTTCATGTGTTTCTTTAAAAAACCCAATCTGAAGAATTATATTGCAGTATTTGGAGATGTATAAATTATGAATGATAATTGAGTGGATAGAAGATGGTATTTTCCCCATCCCTCAGCACTAACCTCATAAATTAGTCCTAGACTAGATCCAGCTACCATGTGCTTACAATCAAATAACTAAAATTCACAAACCAGAGCAGGATAATATGGAATTTGAGCATCATTACTCTTAGCTGTCATGCTAACCAGGATGGAGAATGTGTAGCAAAAAAGAAAAGAGAGAGATTTTTAAAGGAAGAGGAATAAGAACAACACAAGAAGAAAGATGGGCTTTTAATTCCTTTCTTTTTCTAACTCTTAGTCTGTCCATGAAAGTTTTTGGGCCTTTGTGTAGTGTGATATGACTCATTAATGCATGTGTGGGTTTATAAGAGAGAGAGAGAGATGGAGGGAGGGAAGAGTGTTGGCATTTTGGAATAATCCAGGAAAAAATGAAAGAAACATCAAAAATAGAGGTTTTGCAAGTGTTAATTCTATGGATATTTTCTGTCTTAAAAAGTGTCTGTGTGAATTCACTCATGCTTTTTGTAAATGAAAAGATCTATTACACGGGTGTCAAACTTGCGGTGTCACATTGTCGTCATGTGATATTTCGCAATGTTTTTCCCGTTTGCAGAGCTGGGGTGGACGTGGCCTGTGTGTGACACATCTGGCTCGCGGGCTGCCAGTTTGACACCCCTGATCTGTTGCAACAGTAGTGTAAGTCTCCACTGCTTCCCCATTAAAGGCAGGATGTAAAGAATATATCCTAGAACTATGTTCAGTCTGTTAATAATTATACTGTCCCATGCCCTCACTTCCCAAGAATAAATGGTTCCAAAGGGTGACCACTTTTGCATTTGGACAACTGAGTTGTTTTAAACAGCCAAACAAGTGCTTTAAGCACTTGTCCCTTGAAATCTCAAACCAACCTCAGACTTCCCATACAAACTGTGATATGGTCTTTGACCCAACAAGGGATGTTCCCAATAGAAACTAACTGGAAAATTCACTGGAAGAATAGGAGATTGGGTCTCAGATCCTACATCAGGAGAAGGAACATTCTCTTCCACTATACCCTTCTGCAAAGGATTTCATCTGCCACCAATACAAGTTTCTCAGCAACCTTTGGAAACCTTGCTGTTTGAGCCTCTGCACAGAGTACAGAGAGAAAGACGGAGAACTGCTGATCTCACTTTCATAGTAGGGTATGTCTGATTTTTGAAAGTTATTCTTTCCTTTTCAAGTCCTGCAGCCTAATCTACATTTTTGGATTCCCAAAGTGAGGATTGAGCAGGTTGGAACTGCAGGTGGCATAAAAGTTTTTTTCTATTCACTGATTGGAGCATAGTATTAAATTTTTATTCAGTACCTTCATTCATATGCTGGCAGCCTCCTGAACCTATATTACTGATTGCTTTTATTTCTACTTTGCCAAAGGCTACCGGCAGATCCATATGTCCGGGCCTTTAATTTTAACTGTGTGTTTTTAGCAAAGCAGACATCGCATTTCTTGTGACATTTTTATGAGAAAAAACATATGCCATAGAAATTCCTACGAGATCATCTGGAAACAGCTATGGGGATTGCTATGCATTATTTAAATTTCCAAAGGATGAACACTGCAATTATCAGAGATACTAATCAAAGTTCTGCTTGACTAGCCAGTTTTGTACAGTCTCCAGGACATTTCTAAATGGTATGCACCATTATTATACTCATGAAAACAATGAATACTTTTGCCTATCCATATTTGGAAATAACAGCATGCTACAAAGTACCTAAAAAAACCCCAGGTGGCAACCTTTCCCAACTCTGTAATTACCAGATATACCGAACTTCAACCTCTCAATTCCAGGACATTGTGGCCAAAGATCTACAGTGAGAGTACAATTTATGACTGCTCAAGGAGCTACACCAGCCTTGAGGGGGCATACCAAGGGCCACATTTCAAAAGTGGGCTGTGTTGGGATCTATTCTGGGGAGAGGTCAAGAATTTTAGGTTACATTAACAGACTGTTAATCTTCTAGTTAATGTGTCTGGTATGATTGAAAAAGAAAAGCTGTACCTCCTAAATATGACATTATTAGAATTATGGCCTGCCAAATATTTGGGCATCTGGTATCATCAAAATGCAAATACAGGTAGTCCTCGACTTACAACTTACAACCTGACTTACAACAGTTCCAGAGGTAAAATCCAGAAGGTTCTGACAGGTTCTGGAGAACCGGTAGCGGAAATTTTGAGTAGTTTGGAGAACCGGTAGTGGAAATTTTGAGTAGTTCAGAGAACCAGCAAATACCACCTCTGGCTGGCCCCAGAGTAGGGTGGGAATGGAGATTTTGCAATATCCTTCCCCCAGGAGTGGGGAGGGAATGGGGATTTTGCAATATCCTTCCCCTGCCATGCTCACCAAGCCACGCCCACCAAGCCAGACCATGCCCACCAAGCCACACTCACAGAACCGGTAGTAAAAAAAATTTGAATTTCACCACTGAACAGTTCATTTAGTTCATTTTTTTAAAAAAAGTGCCTTTCCTGGACAGATAAATTGGATTTGAATAGGAGTTATGGAACTTGAGTTATCAGGAGGGCAATAGATCGATCTGAGATGGTTCAGTAAAGAATGAAGGAGGAAGTCAGAGATCTGAGCATCAGACAAAGATGGGAAATGAAAAATCTAGTCAACTCAGACAGATGAGGGAATGGTTCACACAATGTTCTAAGGCATAAAAATAAACCAAGATTAAAGCAAACCAAGTTTAAATATGTTCATCAGGTGTAGTTAGTAGGTCTTTAAGTGACATGGTTAGGTGGGTTGCAAGTTAGGTTATATGCAGGCAAATGGAGGTATGTATGTGTTTGTGCTATACTTATAGCAGATTTGGCTACATCTACAGATCCACACCTACCAACATATGCATGTATAGAATTCTTCTACAATCATTGCAGGTTGGCATAATAAATAGAAGAATGCAAAATATACTTTGCTCTTGCCTTGATCAGCCAGTAAGTCAGATATTATTAGCTGTACATAATTGAATCATAAGCTTTTGTGCTAGAATCTGCATTACAGTATTTGCTTTATTTATATCACTGTAACGGTCAGAAAAGTTCAGTTGATTGAAAATGGGTGCTGTTCTTAATAATGACCAGCAGCAACAACAGCTTCCTTCATGTCTATAAAATCACTTCCATCCTTGTGAATTTCACTCCAATGGAGTAAACCAAATGGTCTATTTGCCATGAAAAACAATGGGGGAAAAAAACCACCACTTTTTCAGTTTTCAGTTTGCTCTTGACAAATAAAGGAATTTGATATTCAGCTCATCCACCTGTCTGAATTTGTACGGCATGAATAAAGAGATTAAGCAAATCTTTATTCTCCATGCCAACTATTTACACACTCTTTGGCAGATATTTTGAGTGTTCAGCAAGTTTGGCCATTATTCATCTGATATTAGTTTGGTATAGGAAGGCTTCACTAATAAGGAATATACACTAGTTTATTTTTGTGACTTGAACCCCCTGCCTGTGGTTTGCAGCAAAGATTGAAATGCAAGTAGATGCAACGGAAATGTACAAACCATATAAATGTCAACCAGCTTTCTGAATTCTGAGGCCATGCTTAATGGTGATGTTCATTTTTCCCTGACCAATTCAACTTGCAGTCCTCAGATTTTTCTCGTTTGCCAATGTTCCAGTGGTGGGTTGCTCCCGGTTCCCAAGAACCAGTAGTAAAAATTTGTAGTAGTTCCGAGAACCGGTAATAACATTGGCTGGCCATGCCCCTGAACCAGTCCCCAGCCCGGTTGCCACTTGCTTACCCCACCCACCTCATCAGAGGCTTTTTTTTTTAACTTTTAAAAGCATTTTTTCTACAACCTCTTCGGCAGAAAAAATGCTTTTAAAAGTAAAAAAAAAAATCCTCTGATGATCCCATGGCTCAGCTGGGATCGTCAGAGGCTTTTCAAAGCATTTTTTCTACAACCTCTTCAGCCGAAGAGGTGGTAAAAAAAGGCTTTGAAAAGCCTCTGACGATCCCAGCTGAGTTGCCTGATTTGCAGAGGCTTTTCAAAGCATTTTTTTCTGCAACCTCTTAAGGTTGTAGAAAAAATACTTTAAAAAAAAAAAAGTTGGCCATGCCCACCCAGTCACATTACCCCCACCAAGCCACGCCCACAAAATAAGAACTGGTAGTAAAAAAATTTAGAACCCACCCCTGCAATGTCCATGCAGCTGCTGAATGCTCTCAGGCCCAGATATATCTTATATTGTAAGAAGATTGTTTTTGTATTCGTTTCCTGAGTGCTGTGCCTTAAATCTGAGACTGGAGTTCAGAACCATGCAATCATGGACAGCATATCTCTGGGTGACAGCTTGTATCTGTAGCTGGTACTCGGTATAATGATGGCATTTAGCTCCAAGTGTTGCAAGCTACTAAGAAGTATTTTGCTCCTGGGGTTAGGCAGAATGCCAAGTGCTGGCTCTGACCATAAAAACTGGCACAGCTCTACTGGACAGCTTAGGGACACCTGTTATTTTTTTTTTTTTTACAGGAGGATAAATGAATGGGCAAACTCAGAGAAGGAAGGAGAGCAACAACAGCATGCTTTTTCATTGCTGTTGGGAAACTTCCATTTCTCCCCTCACTTTATCAGGCCTATAGCTGCGATGAAGTAGGTTGCTAAGCAGTTTCTGGATGGATTTTATCTTTGCTGACTGCTGCCTAGCTGGGATTAGCACTGCCTACATTAGCACTGCCAAAGTTTTACCTGATTAGTCAATGTGAATCGTTGTAAGAAAACAGATATTACAAAATGGCACAAATCACAAATAATCTCCTCCCATAAGCAATCAATGTAGGAAACAAGCATGAAACAAATTTATCTATGGAGATTCTCAGTCATCCAGGTCATGGTTGTCCCAAAGGTGCTTTTTCAAGAGGCATCTGGACTTCCTGGTTTTTCTTTGAAGACGTTCCGCTTCTCATTCAAGAAGCTTCTTCAGCTCTGGCTGGATGGTGGGGAATGGAAGGATTTATACTCCTTGTAGACAACTGGTGATTTGCATTCTTTTAGAGAGTCATTGAGGCCACTTGGAAGTTTATTTGTGTCCACTGAGTAGTGCAAATGGGTTTGGAGCCTTCTTGGAACTGCTGAAAGGACTGTGTTGTAGGCTGGAGATAGATGATGTCGTATTCCCTCCCCCCACCATTTGTTGAGTGAGGGCTGTTCACTTTTGACATAGATGTCCTCTTTGACCCCTCTTTCAAACCAGCAGTCCTCTCTGTCCAAAATGTGGACTTTGAAACAAATTATTTATTTCCAATTTTCCCCCCATGGATTGTTGTTTAGCAACGAAAAATCTCAAGTTCATTATGATAATAATCCATAAATTATGCCATGTCTGTTTTTCTCCTAGAAGCTATCATAAAACAATAGTAAGGACAATACTTTTGATAATGAAATGTAAAGCAGAAATCACTTGGAAGCAAATAGACTGTTTCAAATCTATCCTGTCAAAACATTCTTTCTGTTGTTGAAGAATTATCCTGAGAGTTAAGAAGAATAGAGAAGCTGAATTCAGTGTCAGTCAGGAATATATTACATGGACTAGAATTATGGTTGACAAAGACTGCAAGTTGATTAATAGGACTATTTTTTTATTTTCTTTCAGGCTTGAATAAATACTGATTAGGAGAAAGGCAGTACTGATTAAAATATAGTCAACAAGAATTTAGAAAGGATTGATATCTCTTCAGGACTGAGTGTTGGTTTCTAAAATATATCTCAGACATCAAACTAACCACTGGCTGAAAGGTTTATTTGATAGTCCTAACATGGGATTCAGAAAGGTATATACAGTATATCAGTGGTGGGATTCAAATTGTTTTACTACCAGTTCTGTGGGCGTGGCTTGGTGGGCATGGCAGGGGAAGGATACTGTAAAATCCCCATTCCCTCCCCACTCCAGGGGAAGGTTACTGCAAAATTCCCATTTCCTCAGCTGGGACTTGGGAGGCAGAGAATAGATGGGGGCGGGGCCAGTCAGAGGTGGTATTTACCGGTTCTCTACTCAAAACTACTCAAAATTTCCGCTACTGGTTTTCCAGAACTGGTCAGAACCTGCTGAATACCACCTCTGCAGTATATCTATGGAGATGACCATTTAAATATAAAGTTTAGAAAACTGATTAACATTTTTGTTTTAAAGATATAGTGTAGTTGCAAAGAGAAGATTTAAATGGAACATGATAGATAGAGGCCTAGAAAAAAAAAATCAAAATCTTTCCACTATGTTATGTTTTCAGCTTGTCCTGCTGGGTAAATTAGCCTGATAATATAGCAATAGCACTTAGACTTATATACCGCTTCACAGTGCTTTACAGCACTCTAAGTGGTTTACAATGTCAGCACATTGCCCCCAACAATCTGGGTCCTCATATTACTGACCTTGGAAGGATGGAAGGCTGACTCAACCTTGTGCCAGTCAGGATCAAACTCCAGGCTGTGGGCAGAGTTAGCCTGCAATACTGCATTCTAACCACTATGCCACCACAGCCCCATGGAGTAATATAGAATTACCTATAAATCTAGGCAAATAGAAGCTTGAGAAACAAGACAATTTCTAGGAAGAATTGGGTATTGATGGTACAATGAATCTAATCTAATAAGAGAGGACTAGGCACATCATGGTTGAAGCTCATCTACAGCCATGAAGACTTCCCTGGGCATCTTTGGCTTGATCATTCTGTCTGAGCCAAACCTTCTGATGGGGTTCTTCTATGGGGTTACAATGAAAGAAATGCTCTAGATAAACTGCTATGAGCTCCTAGAGGAAAGGCAGGATAGAAGTCAATCAAACAAACAAATAAAAAAAAATGAGCCAAAAGTTATCCTTCCATATTTGCCATTTATATTTTACCACAATATATTCTGTTTGGTCCTTAAGCAGAGGTTGCATTTTGTCATGCAAGGTCTGGTGCAGCCTTGATGGAATAGATATAATCTACCTTTTGGCCAGAGCAGGGTTTTTTAAACTCGACAACTTTAAGATGTGTAGCTTTCCACTCCCAGAATTCCAAAGGATGGCACAAGAACAAACCAGAAGTAAACAGGGAAGCCAAAATGCACATCTTCATTTCCATATTATGTTATTTTTCAAAACAAATATAATTTATTGGCCTAAAAGAAACTGTGCTTTATTCATGGCCTTGTTGATATATTCTACTGTGACCAAAAACACAGAGAAAATATTATTGTTCAGTGTGATGTGAACATCCAGCCATAACCTTAATGATTCTTAAAAAAAACCCCATGCAATTAAATAGAATCCTTCAACCTCTTAACTAAATTAGTTTAAGAATATTTCACCAAAGAAGCTGACCCAGTCTTTATTCATTTATGTGCTTTTCTGTGATGGGAAGATGGATTTGGGTCAGTTTTCATGGCAGACAGTAGATTAGAATCTGGATCATCTCGTTCCAATCTAGTACCTTCATCACTACACCACACTGGCTGCCTATGTACTTCCACTGAACTTGTATCGAGAGATTGCATCTGCCATCTTTTCAAATTTAATCTATCTCTTTGGACCCATTAGCCAGGCTGATAATGTTGCCCAGGTATATCCAACCCACAGCAGATAACATGTGGTCCTGGACAGGTAGTAATGTGATCCTGCAAAGTAATTTAATTATACTGTGTTTTCCCCAAAATAAGACCGGGTCTTATATTAATTTTTGCTCCAAAAGAAGCATTATGGCTTATTTTCCAGTTAGGTCTTATTTTAGGGAAAATATAGTACTAAACGCCTCCATCTGGTTGATGATCTTAACTGGGGCTTATTTTTGAAGTAGGGCTTATATTATGAGCATCCTGAAAAATCATGCTAGGGCTTATTTTCCGATTGGGTCTTATTTTCAGGGAAACAAGGTAATAAATATATATATATATAAAAAAAGGAAGATTATTATTTATATCCATTAACTATATATTTATATGCAGCCCAAGAGAATTCCTCAATTCACTCAATGTGGCCCAGGCAATCCAAAAGGTTGGACTTGCCTGATGTTGGCTCAAACTTTGGGTCCAAACATAAGATGAGCTTGAGGGTTGAATGTGTTGTCTATTTGATATCAGCATTTTTATTTAACCAGATGAATTCATGAAGCTCATAACATCCCTGCACCATAGTGGCTGGTATTTAAGGTATTTGACTATGATTCTGGAGGTCACAGATAACCATCAAGAGTAGCAGCCACTCACAGTTAATCTTTAATGAATTTCCTATTTCTAAATTGGTGCCCATCCCATCTGATGGCAGCCCATTCCACAGTTGATTTATAGATGAAATACAATTATTGTACTTTATTGGGATTAAATGTTCCCATCATTGGTAACAACACTGCAGGAGAAGGGGAATGATTTTTTTTTCAAAACTAAAGATTATTGTGAAGTTTGGAAATTGCACAACCACATACATCCACTCAATATACCTAATCGTTTATTAAACTGTTCCCCTTTATCGTTTATAAATGTCAAATTTTAAGTCACTCTACAGTCAAAATAATACTGCTTGAAGAAAACATCGACAAATCAGATGACTAAACAGCCAACGGCAGGATTTTCTTAGTGAGACTGTGATACTGGCAGCCACCCAAGTTATTTTTGGCCATCAGGCAAGATATAGAAAACAGCTGGGTGGTGTCTTCCTCTATGCAAAAGAGATGATGAACTGCATGAAACTGCCTTTATTAAATGGATGTAAAAAAATTGGCTAAGAGAAAACAAGGCATTCCCTTAATGCTAAGTTTACAAAATCAATTCTGCCTCTTGCTAGGTGGCAGGGTTCAAAAGGCAGAAGTACTGAAGTTGGAATTAATGTACATTATATTATCTGCTGCTGTTGCATTTCTCTGAGTTGTCCTTAAATAGCTTTTAGCCTGAAATCGCTGACATTTTTATTTACCAACTAATAATTCAATAGTTGCTGAGTTTGGCGGCATCACCCGCGGCATCACCTGCTTTTAGAAACGAAATCAGGAAACGAGCTTTCTTGCTAGCATTCAGAACATTCAGAATGTTGTGCTTTGGGACCTGCTGCAAGAACATTATTGTTATTATTATTTTTGATAAAAATTATAGATAGCGCTTCTCCTTCGATAGCATACAAGAATGAATGAATGAATGAATGAATGAATGAATGAATGAATGAATGATAGATAGATAGATAGACAGATAGATAGATAGATTTTTTTCTGGGCAGCAAAACATAGAACTGCAGTCTTCTTTAATCTTCTTTAATGCCTTTTAGACACCAAGTCCCACAAGGTATATATTGTCTAAAGTTCAATCAGCCCCATAGCTTTCCAAAACATGTGTGTGGGGGGAGGCAGCAGTAACCAAATATTAAAGGATGGGGCTGCCCAGACCACACTATTTAACCAAAAAATGTTTAGAGATGGATGATGGAGATTTAAGGAGTGGTAGCCAATGCTAGCTTCACTAACTATGGACTTGAATACAATATAAATTATAATTAAAAGTCCAATTTACCCCTGGGCTTAATGAACCAGATGTACCCAAAAGAAATATAATCCATGATGTATGTTAAGACTTACAGTATTTTATTTATTTTGTGTATAGGGTAAATATTTATGAAATAAATGAAACAAGTCCTGTGAAAAGGACTATCTAAACAAAAAATACCAGCATAAAAATGAATGGCCTCCTCTTTCAATCCATTCAATTAGAAGCATAACTAGAACTAGTTTTGTAACTACTCTACTAAGCAAGCAAGAGTGATTTGAGCCAACTCTGCCCTATATTAATCTAATAAACTTTGGCTGTGCTCATCACAATGAAGTTCCACCACACATTATGCCTACTTTAAAGACATTTCTCAGGATCTTTATTAAAAAAAATCATTAGTGCCTATTCATATTTAAAAAAATGGTGAGAAAAGCATTTTTAAGGTTTTGGGGCTCTACCAATCCACAGTCAAAGGCATAATCTTGAAGAGAGAAGCAATAGTAATTATTTTGCTCCAAGCAATTGGAGCAAAATAATGCAATCCAAGCAATTATTTTGCTTTCAACTGGTAGTTTTTAAGAAGAGATTGGATAACCATTTCTCTGAAATTGTATAGGGTTTTTTGCCTAGGCAGGGGGTTGGACTCAGGGGTGAAATCCAGCAGGTTCTGACAGGTTCTGGAGAACAGGTAGTAGTAGTAGTAGTTTGGAGTAGTTTGGAGAACTGGCAAATGCCACTCCTGGCTGGCCCAGAGTAGGGTAGGAATGGAGATTTTGCAATATCCTTCCCCCAGGAGTGGGGAGGGAATGGAGATTTTGCAGTATCTTTCCCCTGTCTACTAAGCCACACCCACCAAACCACGCCCACAGAACCAGTAGTAAAAAAAAACTGGATTTCAACACTGGTTGGACTAAAAGACCTCCAAGGTCCCTTCCAATTCTGTATTCTTATTCTTATTCTTATTCTTATTCTTATTCTTATTCTTATTCTTATTCTTATTCTTATTCTTATTCTTATTCTTATAAAGACTGACTATCCTGTCAAAATTACTCCAAGAATACCACTTCAAATCGTCAAGGAAAATTGCCACAAAGAAACCTGGAACGCCTCCAGGCTTCTGCAGGCCTCTCTTATCCTGGCTAAAGTCAGTGTTCATGATTATATCAGAAAAATACTAGGCAAAAAGGGAATTCATGGGAGAGAGTAAAGAAGAGGAAACCATTGTTCATTAGAGAGAACATGGTAATCTCATATTTGTTAAAAAGTACCTGGATTGTTCTCCAGTTTCTAGAAGAATCTTCCATAGATAGATTAGTCACAATTGTAACTTACATGGATGTCATTAAGTTTGGCAGAAACAAAAAACAACACTCTACAATTAGGATCTCATGCCAATTGTCATGTTTGTCACAGGTTTGTAGGAGGTTTTGCTGCCCTGGGATCTGGCCATTATTGAAGGAAACATGAATTCTGCTTTGATTCATATCAGGCTGTATGTCCATCAATTGAAGCTGAATCTTAAATAAACAAATATATAACCAAATCCTCAAGATGTTCATTAAGACTGTGAGCAAAAGTGGCTGCAGCAAGCAAATATTTCACTAAAGCAATGAAATGAGTGCCATGCTGTCACAGCACAATTCCTGCGTATATGTTTGTGTGTGAAATTGCAATGCTCATGTCTGCATCCTGATTCTAGAGTGCACATTTAGAATAGAATAGAATAGAATAGAATAGAATAGAATAGAATAGAATAGAATAGAATAGAATAGAATAGAATAGAACAGAACAGAACAGAACAGAACAGAACAGAATATCCATGGGGTATCAGACTCCTGAATGAAAAATAACTACAACAACATAGTATGAGTGACTTGTGGCACCAGCACAACATGCAATAAATTCACACGGTGCAATAGGATTGGTGATTGTTAGCAGGATTCACTGGGATAGGGATTTTTTAAAATCTTTCACTGTGAGTTGTATTGTGTTGGGGGTGGTGGTGCACGAAGGGAGGCTCAGCCAATCTCATAGTACACATGCTGTACTCTGACAATAAAGGTTGAACAGAATAGAACAGAAGTTGGAAGGGACCTTGTAGGTCATCTAGTCCAATCCCCTGTTCAAGCAGGAGACCCTATACCATTTCTGACAGATTGTCCAGTCTATTCTTAAAAGCTTCCACAACTTCTGAAGGCAACTTCTGTTCCATTGGTTGATTGTTCTCACTTTGTCATTTGCTCCTTCTTGTTCCCTTGCAAACGTCCATGCATGCTAGCCTTTCCTTGTTCATCTGTAAATCTTATGGTGGTCAAAGAATCACAGTGCTAGGATGATGTACTATTTTTTATATTCATAAAAAAGTTCATGATCTTCTGCAACATTGGGGGCCTTGTGCATAAATCTCACCAGGCTCAAGGTTGACTCAGCCTTCTGTCCTTCAGAGGTGGGTAAAATGAGGACCCAGATTGTTGGGGGGCAATATGCTGACTCTGTAAACCGCTTAGAGAGGGCTGTAAAACACTGTAAAGAAGTAAATATGTCTAAGTGCTATTGCTATATTACCGCCTAAATTATAAACTCTCATCTTATACTTCTCCAAAAGCTTTTTTTTTTTTAAAAAATGCAAGCCATTCTTTTTCATATTTCATATTTTTCATGCAATGCTCCTGCCATATATGTTTCTAAACATAGATTACTGGCATATTAATTTTTCAGAAATATAATTACTGCTGTTCTTATACAGCTTCAGTAATGTATTTTCTTTTCAAGCATTTTCTCTGTATACTTTAAATTAGGGGAAAAAACCAGAATGCTAGCCAGACGTCATTCGATTTTAGAATTCATCATGCTAGTGTCAGCCAGTGGGAACAGAACACCTGCATTTGCTCCCAATGGAATCCTTGGTGAAATTCAACATCTATTCGCTTTTTTTTGTCTGGAGGCTGCTTAACATGGACCATATTTTTAAAATTTTGACAAACATAGCTGAAGACCACATGGGCGTCTTCTCTCCACACAGCATGTGCTTATAATTAGATAAAAATTAGAATGCTAACTATTATATGAATTATACATGAACTTTGCATATGGCATTATGCTCAAATACTACATGCATCTTTTTTAAAATGTTAACTCTACTCCAAACATTAACCTGGAATAAAGATGCATTGTGCAAATAAACAGAACCTCTATCAATATTGGACTCTAACTTGATGCTATTAAAATGCTGGATGAGAGGCTTTCTTACCGTACTTGATGTGAAGAGTGAAGAAACTTACTTACTTACTTACTTACTTACTTACCTACCTACCTACCTACCAGGGGTGGGTTCTAAATTTTTTTTACTACTGGTTTTGTGGGCGTGGCTTATTTTGTGGGTGTGGCTTGATGGTCATGTGACAATTCTTTAGGATTTAGCAGAGGTACTGGTCTACCAGGCTTTTAACTGTTTGCAGAGCTGTACCGGTCTACTCATTTGTTTTTGGAGCGTTCCGGTCTACCCATTTGTTTTTGGAGCGCACTGGTCTACCACCACTCTGCCTTTTACTGCTGATCAGCTGTAGGGCAGCCCTTTGAAGTGCTGCGGCAAGAGTTTAAACAGTTGTTTTCCTTCTAGCCGATCAGCTGGGACTCGGGAGGCAGCGAATAGATTGGGGGCGGAGCCAGGTAGAGGTGGTATTTACCGGTTCTCCAAACTACTCAAAATTTCCACTACCAGTTTGCAAGAACTGGGGAGAAACAGTAGCAACCCACCACTGCTACCTACCTACCTATCCATCCCATCCATCCATCCATCCACCCACTTCTACCCCACCCATCTAAGTAAGTGACTGGGTGCTTTACAATACAATAAAAATCTCATAATAATAATAAAAAGGAACAAAATTAAAACAGAATTTAAAAGGTTATGGCATTAAGATTAAAAGGTTAAAGAAATAAAATGCTGGAGAAAACATCTTCATGACACCAAGCGCCCCCATGGTCACAAAGCATTATCCAACATCCATGCCAATTGGCAGGGCCAGGGCTTCAAATGCTTTTTGGAGGCCAGAAGAGTGGGGATTACTTCACCTCTGGGGGTACGATGTTCCAAAGGGTAAGGGCAATGGTAGAGAATGCTCTCTTCCTGGATCCTATCAGATATGTGTCAGAAAACAGCAGCAGAAAAATCAGCCTGTAGCAGCTATTTGTCCTGCTTTTGGCCAGGTCAGAACTGATTATTAAAATATTATTATTGTGTTAGAGGGGACAGCCCCACTTTTTTGGGGGGAGGGATGCCTTGAATCAGTTTTGACTCCTGGAGACTACATGGAAAAGTCTATTCAAAACCCACTAACCAACTTCTCCAATACCAAAATAATAACCCAACCTCCCCACAAGAGAAACTGTGTAAGAATACTGTTTTAGACGAGCATAGACACACTTCAGCAATCCTGAACATCAGAAAAAGGAAAGAGATCATCTATACAACATGTTCCAACAAAATGAATATCCATGCAACTTCATCAAAAGTGGCTGACCACTCAACCCAATATGGCACAACCAACACAAGCTGTAAAAAGAATAACACTGCCCTATATTGAAAACACATAAAAAACGATCAACACATCAGTGGTGGGTTTCTACTGGTTTGCCCCGGTTCGGGCGAATGGTACTGGTGGTGGCGGGAGGCTCCGCCCACCTGCCCAGACATCATCACAGATGCTCTGTGCATGCGTTCCGAACCGGGAGCGAAGGTAAGTGGAACCCACTACTGAACCACATGGCACCAAGGTAGCGCACAAGCCAACTGAAGCCCCCCCCAAATATCCTAAGTAAGCCAAAAGATCCAGAAGCCCCCAGAAGGGAGGGAAAACAGGAATCATCTACAACATACATTAGTACAAGGACTAAAATAGCCACTGTGTAGGACAAAAAGGCAGAAAACTAGCAGAATGCATCTATGAACACCAACTAACAGAAGCATGATGAAAAATTCTTTAATTTCACAATACATGGACAGACTTAACTATAGTTAACTGGGAAACTGGGAAACTTCTTCTCAAATGGAATGAGAAACAATGAACAATCAGTTTACATACATAAAAACACTCATAGAAACAAAATATTGCATATACCGGCAAAAGTATGTATACTACAAAGAATAATATTTTCCTACTGATATTTCATGCTCTTTTATGGACTCTCGAAACCTTTGGCTTTGTTATTACTGTTGGAGATTTTTTTTTTTATTTGGGTCCTGTTTTATTAAATAGTTCTTTACATTCTACAGTTTTGGCTCTAATGTAACATACTCCTCCTTTCAGCCTCATCTGGTTTTCCTTGCAATCCTCTTTTGAATATGGCCCATTGCTTTCTATCAAAGTATGAAAGTAGTTGAAAAATAGTTGCCTGCCCCTTCTTTATTGAAAGGATAATGTGGGAAGCAATATTCTACTTTTTCTAATGGAGCAGAAGAACTGATGCCTTGAAGGGGAAGGAGAGAGATAATAGAAAGTTAGAAGATGTTTGCCCTTTCCCTGATGTGAAAGGAGGCACTACGTGGATATAACAAAAGCACCCTGTTTATGTTAGAAGGTGAAAGTATTAGTAGAAAAAAGCAGGCTTGGCACCCTTGTAGGAATATAGAAATTAAAGGTACTGGATCAAAGCATACCCTATTTCCCCCAAAATAAGATATCCCCTGATAATAAGCCCAATCGGGCTTTTGAGCGCATGATAATAAGGCCAAGCGCTTATTTCAGGGTTCAAAAAAAAAAATAAGACAGGGTCTTATTTTCGGGGAAACACGGTAGTAAGGCCATCCCATGTTGTTATCAGATGCTACATTTGATTTAATTTTTGCTTGTTAATCATTTCTATGTAACAATTGTGGGAGCATCATAGTAACTAACAAAGATTACACACCAACCCTTCTTTTAAAAAAGATGTATTATTTTGAGAATGATAGAAAGCAGTTTAAGTCTTACTAAAAGCCCTAACTAAATTTAAAAGTCTTGAGAAATGGGCCTGGAAGTTGAAGACTGACAGATAAATAATCTACATAAATAATTTCTTCTGAGCAGGATGGCATTTCCAACTAATGGAGAGTTATGAAATGTTGGCCTTGGTTGCTTTATATAGAGAATTAAAAACAGAAAGAGCTATAGCTTAATAGCATTCTAGAGTGTAGAAGGTGAAAATACAAGAGCTCAGTTCCCCCGCCCCACTTTATTTATTTCTTTCCTCTTTTAATAATATTGTTATGGGACACAATTAGATGATTAAAATTAATTTAAAGGCTTTATTAGGCATCAGCTGTAATTTCAGTTGCATTGGCCACACTTCTGCTTAGAACTGGGATTATGTAATACAATTTTATACACACACAACTACATAAAATATCAGGTTATATTAAAAGGAAACAGTAGAAGTTAAATTCTTCATTAGCTATTTAAAACCCAGTATTTTCAATACAGTTAGAGATAAAATATAAAGAAATCCCCTTCTCTGCTTGGATAAATTGGCTACTCAGAAACCTGCAAACATAAATCCTGTCAAATCTGTGGCTTTTGCATTTCTGCAAAGCCTGATCCCTGTTAGATGCAGTCTGGGCTTTCCTTCTCACTCTGACTGGAGAAGCAGAAAAAAATGGGAGGTTTTGGCTTAACTATGACGTAAGAATTTATCAGATATTCTCAGGAATTGAGCTGAATCTGTTAGATGACTCCACTGATGCTAAGGCATTATTTTTTGCAGCAGCAACTGCAACTCTCTGACATTATATAAAAATGAACATAAAAGTAACATTTAAAGCATGGAAGACCTCCTAAGAGAGGTTGCCAAACGTTGCAAGCTTTTTGTACACATATATGTGAAATCTTGCAAGTTTCTGATATTCTCGTGTGACCTCCAGTGAAAGGGAGGACAAAATAGGTAAGATGGCTATTATGGCATTGTGATCCAACTCATACCTCTTGTTTTCATGTCATGATTGCATGTACATAGAAAAGAATGAGCTTGGATTACAATGCTAATAATGCCCTCTTGCCCAGTTGGATCTCCCATGGACTCCACTGGAAAGGTTTTGGGAGACCTCAAGGTGATAATGACAAAAATATATGATAAATTGAGGGACGGCCTTGAAAGGCCTGAAACATTTGCCAGAGCCTGAGCTCAGCCCACCAACTTTCCTGTGATTTTCTATACTTATCATAATCTTTAATCTGCATTTAATGGATATGCCAACTCTTAATAAATTGACTGATTGTATTTATACATTTGGATTTTATAAGGAAGAATGTTAAGCAATCTTCCTGAAGGAGTTTATAGCTAGGCTACCAAAATCTGTGACACCTAGTTGAAGGTGGTTTTTTTTTTTAACCTTTTTGTTATGATCTAATAGTTATCCAAACTTTTGCAGTAAAAGATGATGGAGTCAAAAAAAAGTATCTGTTTTGTGCCCTGTTCAATCAACAAATCAGGACTGTAATATATTATACATGAGTGACAGCAATTTAACATAATTAAAAAGGAAATGGACATTTTTCTATCGTTATTTTCTATGGTTGTTTAGAAGGTATTTCCCCCAAAAACAAAAGCAGAAGGTTTTAGCTGATGAAATTTAATACACTGTTAAATTCAGCTAATTATCATTTAAGGGAAAGTCATTTACCAGCTAGCAGCTTCACCAATTCTTTTCTTTTTCCTCTTATGATTTGTGAGCACTGAAGGAAGGTGGCAGGGAAGAAGCTGTGAGTTTATTTATTTTCAGAAAGATTGATAATATGCCTTTGTAGGACATTACTTGCCTAGCTTATTTACAATTTGTATGAAAGTGGCATTAAAAATTTAAATGCAAATGAACAATCCTGTCTATGCAAGTAGCTAGAAATGGACATAAAATACCTCAATTAAGTACAGACTGAAAACAGAAAGTTTCACTTTAAGGCCATATAATACTCTGATTTCTCTTTAGATTCTATATATCTTAAATAGGACCATAGAGCTACGGGCCTGTGAATGCAATGGCTCTTTCAAATTTATTTCACTGTTTGATTTTATTTTTTTAAAATGCATGACAAACAACAAACAAGTTTCAAGCAGCTTCTCTATTTACTGAAATGAAATTTAAACTTTTATAACTTATATAAAAATGTTGGAAAATTAGGCCAATAATTATCCTTGATTTTCCATCAGTGCTTGATTCTTCTAAAACCACAGTGGTAGATAAATTTCTACCACTAAATTTCACCCCATTCATGGGGAAGAGGTTCTGCTCTTTTTTTTTTTGCTTATATGCCGCCCTTCTCCGGAGACTCAGGGCGGCTTACAGTGCGTTAAGCAATAGCCTTCATACTTTTGTATATTTATACAAAGTCAGTTTATTGCCCCACAATCTGGGTCCTACCTTTGAAAGGATGGAAGGCTGAGTCAAAATTGAGCCTGGTGAGATTTGAACTTGCAGTAATTGCAAGCAGCAGATGTTAATAACAGTGCTTTAGTCCATTGTACTACAGGCTCCTGTACATCTGTGCACTGGTACAATGTATGTTCAAAAGAGGCAATGCTTAGGTCATGATGCCATGACTCTGCTCAAGAAGCAATGGATGGAAACCATGAAAATGGATGGAAGAAATCTAGAGCTAAGGACAAATTTCCTGACAGAGAAGAACAATTAATCAGTGGAATGACTCCATTAATCTGGAATTGCCTCTAGAAGTTGTGGGAGCTCCAACACTGGAGATTTTTAAGAAGAAGATTGGACAACCATTTAGAATAGAATAGAATAGAATAACAGAGTTGGAAGGGACCTGCCAAACTCCTGCCCAGGCAGGAAACCCTACACCATGTCAGACAAATGGTTATCTAATATCTTCTTAAAAATTCACAACTTCTGCAGGCAAGTTGTTCCACTGATTAATTGTTTTAACTGCCAGGAATTTTTTCCTTAGTTCTAAGTTGCTTCTCTCCTTAATTAGTTTCCACCCATTGCTTCTTGTCCTACCCTCAGGTGCTTTGGAGAATAGTTTGATTCCCTCTTCTTTGTGGTAGCCCCCGAGATATTGGAACACTGCCATCATGTCTCCCCTAGTTCTTCTTTTAAACTAGACATACCCAGTTCCTGCAACCTTTCTTCATATGTTTTAGCTCCAGTCCTTTGGAGTGGAGCACTGTAGTAGCATTTGTCTGAAATGATGTAGGATTTCTTGCTTGAGAAGGGGGTCGGATTAGAAGACCTCCAAGATCCTGGATAGCTCTGCAGACAAAGGCGCTGTAATTTAACACCAGCTGTCTGCAATTAAAGTAAGTTTGAATCTTGCCAGGCTCGAGGTTGACTCAGCCTTCCATCCTTTCTAAGGTAGGTAAATTGAGGACCCAGTTTGTGGGGGCAATAAGATGACTTTGTATAAAATATACAAAAGTATGAAGGCTATTGCTTAATGCACTGTAAGCCGCCCTGATATTTATTATCAAATAAATAAATTAAAAAAAAGATCCAACTCTGTTATTCTGCTTTCATCACTGTTGGCTGCCCTGTTGCTACAGCTTTCACCTGATGGCATAATTTATGTCAACTGATTCATTAGATTTATGTCCCACTTTCAGGTATTCAAGGAGACAGGGAACTGATTTCTGATTTTACTTTGAAGATGTTGAAGAAGCTTGGATGACAAATGAGAAGCGAAACATCTTCAAAAAACAACAACAACAACAACAACAAGAAAATCCAATTGCCTCTTGGGGGAAAAAAAGCACCTTTGAGACAACCATGACCTGGATGACTGAGAATCTCCACAGACATCTCTCCTTTAAACTTTTTCTCCACAAAAACCACAGGTAGTTTGGGCTAAATGAAATTCCATGGTTAAGTGGGAGCTCAGTGGATTGGAAGCTTAGACCTGGCTTTATGCATAATAATATATATATTATACAGTTAATTTAAGTATGATTAGGATCACTGAAAGATTGAATCTGTTGTAGTAGCATTTGGCAACTGGATGCCTGGACTTCAGTTCCCAGAATTTGCCAGCCAGGTTGGCTGGAGAATACTGGGAGTTGAAGTTCTGACATCTTAAAGTTGCTATGGTTGAGGTACATTGTATTATAATATCTTTTACTCCAAAAGCTTTTTCAATTTAGAAATTTAGTGATCTTATATAAAATGATATGACTACATTCTTCAGTAATACATTTTTGTCAATTTATTTGGCCACCTGCATCCAATTTTTATCTTGTGGTCTATTTCACATTTAATGGAAAGTGTTATGAGCATGCTTTAAGGACATAGCAGATATACGCTCTCCAGGCTATTGTTGGGGGATAGCTCTGGCACAAGTTGGAACCATCTATTCTGTATAGTGTAAGGATTTAAATTAAAGCATTCCTTTGATTTAGATGATTGCTTAGCCTTCCCTTGAGTACAGATGATGGAGAATCAGTTCTCTGCATAGGTGACTGGTACTATTAGGATATTTTTCAACTAAAAGCCTATTTTTCTGCAATATAAATATTATCTATGTCGTTTGCTCTATATTAGGGGTGCCCAACCCCCAGTCCGTTGACTTGCAATGGTCCGTGGCACGCCAGTACCCGGCGGTGAAAACAAGTGACATCCCATCCACTGGATGCAGGCAGTACACAAAAACACGCCCCCTCCAGTTCTCCATGGAGCTGGTCCCTGTTGCCCAAAAGGTTGGGGGCTGCTGCTCTATATGATACAGAGCAGGGCATGATGTGTGATTCCCCCTTTAGATACTTGAGTTCATATCTTCCCTTGGTTATCTTTTCTGAAAGCTATACATGTTCAGTTCCTTTTCTCTCGCCTTAAGATTTCATTACAACTTCCATAATCATCCACATTGCCCTTCTCTGCAGGCTTCATTTTTTTAAAAAGCCTCCTTAAAGTGTAGGGTGCCATGCTGAAAGTAGGAGTCTGACCTATTGGAAATATTATCTTCTGTTATTTCAACAAGATCTCAGTTATGGATAAGCGTTGACAGCAAACTATGTTTTATGCAAGACTTTCTATGGAATGCCAGGAGACATAGCTTTGAGCTGTAAATAAGGCCAGGACCTATTAACTTCATAAATGAAAGCACTGTAGTTATTTTATTAAAGCTAACTTGTAGCATATGACTTTTTAGGAACTTAGGTAAGTGAGATTTAAGCAGATTTACTTCTTAATTAATGGATATAGTAGTTAATTTTTGTTTGGTGGTGGAGACATCTGGAAAGATGTTTGGATATAAGCATAAAATGACTGCCATGGTGGGCATGATTGATAAAATACTCATGTATCAGAGTTATCTTTACAGTTCTGCTGACTACTGCCAAATACATCTTGCACGTTTTTTATAGGCAGGTGAACATGGTTCCAAAATACTAGTCTGTAACCAATACTGTTTTTAAACTCTATGTGGCTATAAGCCTAGAAGCTTCAGAGCATTTATGAAAATTTATAAACAGAGGCATAGAATCAAAATCACAGGAAGTATTAGCACCTTTATAAAACCTTAGTAAGACTACACCCGCAATACTACATCCAGTTTTGGTCTCTACATCCCAAAAAAAAAGATGTTGAGACTTTGGAAAAAGTGCAGAGAAGAGCAACTGAGATGATTAAAGGCCTGGAGACTAAAATATATGAACAACAGTTGCAGGATTTGGTATGGCCAGTCTAGAGAAAAGAAGGACTAGGAGTGACATGATAGCAGGATTCCAGTATTTAAAGGGCTGCCACAAAGGAGAGAGGGTCATCTTATTTTCCAAAGCACCAGAAAGCAAGACAAGAAACAATGGATGGAAACTAATCAAGGAAAGAAGCAACCTGGAATTAAGGAGAAATTTCCTAACAGTGAGAATAATTAACCAGTGGAACAGTTTGCCTTCAGAAGTTGTAGGTGCTTCAACACTGGAGGTTTTTAAGAAGTGACTGAACAGCCACTTGTCTCAAATGGCTTAGGGTCTCCCACTTGAGCAGAGGGTTGGACTGGAAGAACTCCAAGGTCCCTTCCGGTTCTACTCTGATTGATTGATTGATTGAAAACGGTTATGCTGGCAGTTTGCACCATTCCAGGATCTCATCTTTTAAATTAAAAACACAAAAGCTTGGCAGAGCCAAAGACATGTATGTAAGAATAAAGTTTTTGCCATCTATCCCATCACAAGTGTTTTTTAAGATAGTCACAAATAGTCTCAGAAGACTTGGGAAGGGCTTCGAAGTAGCCATACCAAGCTTTGAAATGGCTACAGCTACTTTGTGGTTTTGAGGGGTGGATCCAGAGAGTTCCTTGAATTAGTGAGTTTTCTATAAGAGAAACATTCATCGGATGGTTTTGTATTTTTCATTTTAATTCATTTTACAAATTCTATTGCTTTATTAAGAATTTATCTGTATGTTCCCCCACTTTTCTGGAGTGATGTTTGTATTCCAGTTAAATGAATATAATTCCCTTGCTCTGGTAACAACATCTTGGATGTAACTTCTGGCACAAATGATATGTTTCTAGATTCTGAATAACTCTACAGTGTAATAAATGAGTTTTGCCTAGTTCAATTTATTTGTAATTTTGCTAATTTCATTTCCTGTTAATTCATAGTTGTCTCTTGATTAACAGCACCACAGTTAAAGTCTAAATGTGCATCAAATACCTAAAAACAATACAGCAATCAGACATATGTCTAATATTTAACAAAATAACAGAGTTGGAAGGGCACTTGGAGGTCTTCTAGTCCGACAACCTGCTCAGGCAGGAAACCCTATATCGTTTCAGACAAGTGGCTGTCCAGTTTCTTCTTAAAAGCCTCCAGTGATGGCTCATCCACAATGTCTGCAGGCACTTTAAGAGGAACTCATTGAAGGCTACAGCCCACTCCAAATTCATAATGCATCTTACTAGCCACATAAAAAGACCTGCAGTGCACATGGATTAGAGAACAAATGAAAGTATACGATATCATCAAGAGAGTAAAAGAATGGAAATGGAAATGGGTTGGTCATATAGCAAGAAGAACTGATGGCAGGTGGACCAAGGTAGTCATAGAATGGATCCCAGTTGATAAAAAGCATCCACAAAAGAGACCTACAATGAGATGGATCGACAACATCAGCAAGTATTGCAGCAAAAGAAAGCTCAGGATTGTATTGGTTGGAGACATGCAGAAGAGGCCTTCATCCTGCAGTGGATAGACAGTGGCTAAAATGATGACCATGATGAAATAATTACTATGATAACACATGGTAACAAAACTGTGAGGACTCATAAATGTTCTCTTATTGTTGCATATACTGTCCACATTTTTAAAAGATATCTCGGAGGTCAATAAATCCATTCTTGCTTCTGTAGTTAGGGAAGAGCTGGAAATATCTCCAATGCAAAGTCATTTCAAAATTAAAGTATTAATTACTGACTGAAGTTTCTATCAATGAACTCAGGCCGTCAAAGCTGTGTTTTGAAGAACAAACTTTTAAGTCCTCTTACACTTGGGTTGTTCAAATTACAAACACATTTTTTTACAATAAGGATTTTCTATTTAATTCCCAGTTCAAACATACCTGAAGGCCACAAACAGTTTCAACAGTTTCAAAGAGGTCTAGCATCTTTTAAGCATACAAAGGCCTTGAAGTAGCTGGCAAAACATAAATCAGTTTTCCATGTAGAGAAATATTTAACAATTTGCATGCCAATCCCTTAGAAGAGCTTTCTCTACAGAACAACTTTGATTCTTTGGTAAGACATGGGAAATTTCACAGAGTTGTTTCAGAGAAAGATTGTGCATATTTGCTATTCTAGCTGTGAAAAACGTTGCACATATCTTGTTTGATTGTAAATTATAATCTGTAGTAAGAGCTGATTGCTTATGTCTTTCTTAAAAATTAAGATATACTGGGACACTGAGAATAAATTATCACACTTTTTGTACATTACTGGAAAGACTGTGTTTTTTAAACCAAAGACAATTCAGAAGAGGATGGATTAGCTAGAACAGATTGCAGGTTTGAGCATAGAAGTGGTGATAATATGAAGCTTGGCCTATTAATGTATTAGCAAACTAATAAGGGGCTTTTGCAAGTGAGCCATGAATTAACTTCAACAAGAGCTAGTTGCTTATGCTTTTATTTAATATAGCCATCATTAGAATCAGCAGTTAGCTACACCTATTTTGACATTTACCAGAAGAAGCTAAGAAGGTTGACCACAAATGCTTCAGTTATAGCCAAGCTAACTGATTGTGGCTTTGTAACTGTGCTGAAGAATTTTGCAAGTGTGCCTATTTCAATAACAAGAAAATGTAACTGTGGCATGTTGCTTAAACTATACTCAAGAATCTCAGAACAAAGATCCAGAGGTAGAAAGTTCATCATTAACATGTTAAAAAACACCCAGAAGTAAAGAGCTTAGCTAATTAGGGGCATCCTATGCTTCTTGCAGGATGTTAACCTAAACTGTGCATGTAATTCAGGAACAAGTGATGGAAGTTCTGATGTCCATACAGGTAGTCCTCAACTTACAACCACAACTGAGCCCAACATTTCTGTTGCTAAGATGATAGTTATTGAGTAGTTTATGAGTTTTATCCCATTATACAATTAAATTTCTTGCCACATTGGTTAAATGAATCACTGCAATTGTTAAATTAGTAACACAGTTGTTAAGTGAATCTTGTTTCCCCATTGACTTTATTTGCCATAAGGTTGCAAAAAGTGATCACCCTGGGACACTGCAACCGTCATAAATATGAGCCAGTTGTCAAGCATTTGAATTTTGATCAGGTGACCATGGGGATCCTGCAAAGGTCATAAGCAGAAAAAATGGTCATAAGTCACTTTTTTTCAGTGCCATTGTAATTTTGAACGGTCAGCAATGAATGGTTGTAAGTAAAGGACTACCTGAATGTGGTTTTATGGTATAAAAACAGCTTGTCGAATATCCGCAGACATTCTTGATTTGCACATGGGTCCCAATGTACCTCTCTTTAATTCTGTGCAGCAATAAAGTGTCGAAGCCCAGTTTCCTCTCTCAATGTGATCCTTGATTCAAACTGCATCAGGTATAACAAACCCAATATAGGGCTAAGCCAACATAATGGGAATATGTTATTACTTTTTTTAAAAAACGGTTTCTTGATACAGTCAAATGACTAAGCAGAGTATTGTTATTGCTAAGGCTGTTAATATTTTTTTTTTAAAAAACTATAGTCAAATTTACACTTATGTACACTGAGATTTAACCTCAAAAGATTTTGGAGTGCAATTTCCAGTTTCCCCTAGCATCATAGCTACATTCTGATTCCCCCCACCCCCAGTCATCTGAGCAAGAGAATGTTTGTTTTAAAATTTATTATTAGATTTAGTCACTGCCTGATCTCAAAAGACTCCGGGTAGCTTATGATATCCACCAAAAAAGACCAAACAATAAAAACATGGAAGAGTTAAAATAAACCAATCTTGCCCCAACAACAACAAAAAACCTCAGCATCCAAACTATCCCCAGGCCTGGGGGCAGAGCCTTATTTTTAACAAATTCTGCAATAGTTGTAGGATGGGATAATAAAATCATAATATGATTTTCCAAAGGGCATAACAGAGAACGTTAAGACAATGTTTTTTCTTTAGGTAACATACTGGGGGAAAAATACATTTCAAAATAAAATTGCTGCCTTATCATAGGGCACCTGATCCTGTCATTAGCAAAGTATGACTGCCAACCCAGGGAACATATAATAAGAGGCCTGGTTTGCAGCTGAATATCAGAGGCAATATCTATAATTGTTTAAACTGCTGCCGCAAATATCCCAACAGATTCTGAATGAAAAGCACTTAAGCAATACATTTGAAGAAAAGTTGTAGAACACAGAACATAGAATAACAGAGTTGGAAGGGGCCTTGGAGGTCTTCTAGTCCAACCCCCTGCTCAAAGAAGAAGACTCTATACTATTTCAGACAAGTGGTTGTCCAATCTCTTTTTGAAAGCCTCCAATGATGGAGCACCCTCAGTTTCTAAAGACAAGTTATTGCATTGGTTGATTGCTCTCACCGTTTGGAAATTTCTCCTTAGTTCTAGGTTGCTTCTCTCCTTGGTTAATTTCAAACTATTGTCTCTTATCTTGCCTTTTGGTACTTTGCAAAATAGTTCGACTATTTTGTCAAATTTTGACCCCCAGTGCTATCATGTCACCCCTAGTCCTTCTTTTCATTAGACTAGACATACCCAATTCCTGTAAGCAATTCATTAGGCTGTACATACCCAATTCCTGTAACTGTTCTTCACATGTTTTAGCCTCCAGCCCTCTAATCATTTTTGTTGCTCTTCTCTGCACTGTTTCCAGAATCTCAACATCTTTTTTAAGATGTGGTGTAATGTGGTGACCAGAACAACAATAATAACTTTATTGTCATTGTACATGTATACACAGTATACCCATACAACGAAATTCACTTAAAACCCAAAGACCAGGTCCAACACACATAACAATCTCAAAACACCCCCCCCACCTACACAAATTCCCCACCCCTAAATCACCCAAACATCCACATAACAGACCAAATAATGCTGTCCAACAGCTCACTGATGATGGCCCTTTAGTTCATTGTTGAGAACTGGGTGCAGTATTCCAAGGGTGGTCTTACTAAGGCTTTGTAAAGCAGTACTAAAACTTCATGTGATCTTGATTCTATCCCGCTAATAATGCAGCCTAGGATTGCATTGACCTGAGCCACACATACTTTTGTGAACAGTTAAGCTTATTTTCCAGTTTTTCTGGAAACTGGGAGTAAAAATTCTAAGGTGATCATTGTTTAGAATTTTGTTGTAAAGCAGGGCTGGCAAACTCCCGGCCTGCGGGCCTGATGCATCATGCGCTGGCCACATCCACACCCGGTTTAATGAAGGGAAAAAGGTTCCGATACATCACATGATGATGACGTGATAACGTGAGTTTGACACCCCTGTTGTAAAGCATTCATGTCAAAAGATACTGTTGCAGAGAAGCAGCATATCAGTTTAAACCAGAAATTCAGGTAGTGCTCAACTTACAAATACAATTGGGCCCAGAATTTCTGTTGCTAAGCAAGACAGTTGTTAAGTGAGTTGTGCCCGATTTTACCACCTTTTTTGCCATGGTTGTTAAGTGCATCACTGCAATTGTTAAGTAAATCATGCAGTCATTTAGCAAATCCACCTTCACCATTGACTATGCTTGTCAGAAGTCAGCTGGGAAAATTGCAAATGGTGCTCATATGATTCCAGAGCATTGGAACTATCATAAATACATGCGGGTTTCCAAGCATCCAAATTCTGATCACAGTGGTTATAAGTGCAGGGGTGGGTTCTAAAATGTTTTACTACTGGTTCTGTAGGTGTGCTTATTTTGTAGGCGTGGCTTGGTGGGGGTAATGTGACTGGGTGGGCGTGGCCAACTTTTTTTTTTTAACTTTTAAAAGCATTTTTTCTACAACCTTAAGAGGTTGCAGAAAACAATGCTTTGAAAAGCCTCTACCGATCAGGCAACTCAGCTGGGATCGTCAGAGGCTTTTCAAAGCATTTTTTTACCACCTCTTCATCTGAAGAGGTTGCTTTGAAAAGCCTCTGACGTTCCCAGCTGAGCCGCGGGATCACCAGAGGCTTTTTTTTTTACTTTTAAAAGCATTTTTTCTACCGAAGAGGTTGTAGAAAAAATGCTTTTAAAAGTAAAAAAAATAAAAGCCTCTGATGAACCGGCCGGAGACCGGTTCGGGGGCGTTACCAGCCAATGTTATTACCACTTCTCGGAACTACTACAAATTTTGACTACCGGTTCTTGTGAACTGGTGCAAACCAGGAGCAACCCACCACTGTATAAGTGTGAGACTACCTCTGTAACTTCAAATAGTTATTAAACAAATGGTTGTAAGTCAAGGACTTCTTGTATTGCACTTTATTCGATGGCAGCTAACAAAACTTGTTTTCTGACAAAACAGCATACAGATATTTGTTTTCAGTTTCCTCATGATTTCTGTCTAGGTGCATCAATACTTTGTCATGACTAGTAGGTGCCACAAAGCATATTCTGAATCCTCAACTATGCTGCCTTCATGTATAATGGAACTTGTTTTTCTCTCACTCATCACTGTTGAAATAAGGTTCAGTGATCAAACTGATCAGCCTTTCTATATGGATTTGGAGGTGGTAGAGTGGGATGAGGGGTGTTGGGCTTTGATGTAGTTGCGCACAAGACTAGAATGCTCATCGAAAGAGCCGTAGTGGATCATCAAAAAGGTAGGGATTCTTGTTAGAACTTTGAGAGCACATTTGGAATTTTGAGAGTATCTGTTCAGTGTTGTGTTAGGGAGGATCAGCCAGAGAATTACCATTAGACAAACTGGGGACAATCTTCTACAACAGGCGTGTCAAACTTGTGGCCCTGCAGCCCAGATGCATCATGCGCTGGCCACACCCATCCATTTTAGCAAAGGGGAAAAAAGTTGCGGTGACGACAATGTGACGCCGTGAGTTTGATACCCTTGTTCTATACTATTACTTTCATATAACTTGCCAAGATGCAAGTTTGTTTAAAAAACAATGTAAGCTTGTTTAAAAAAAAAAAGTGGTAAAGTCCTGGGAAAAAAACCCTGATGCCATTCATTTAGATGTTAAGCATTTATTTATTTATTTAGCATAAGGCATATCGTATATGGACTAGCAACCTATATTAACATTTCATCTAGAGTCATAGAACACAATAAAATATAAATGTTAAAAAGATCTATGTTCAAATTCCAATGTCTAGGTATGATGCTACTTGGCCTCCTTGTGGTGCACCCTGGATAGCGTGACAGCGTGAACTAATTGAGCTAGCAACTTCTGGCAGCCAGACTACTCTGTAGAATTTCCTGGCTCTCAACATACATGGCAACAATGTTAAGGAATCAGAGGTGGTATTCAGCAGGTTCTGACAGTTCTGGAGAACCGGTAGCAGAAATTTTGAGTAGTTTGGAGAACCGGTAAATACCACCTCTGACTGGCCCCACCCCCATCTATTCTCTGCCTGCCAAGGCCCAACTGATCGGGAGGAAATGGGGATTTTGCAGTAACCTTCCCATGGAGTGGGGTGGGAATGGTGATTTTACAGTATCCTTCCCCTGCCACGTCCATCAAGCCACGCCCACCAAGCCATGCCATGCCATGCCAACCGAGCCATGCCCACAGAACCGATAGTAAAAAAATTTGAATCCCACTGCTGTAAGAAATAATAATTTTTTTTAAAATAAGGAAGTGTATTCCTAATCAAGAAAAGTAAGGGACTGAGTAAATTACCTTATTTCCTGGATTACATCAATGCCCAGTATTAAAAGGCAGGCCTTGGAAGAGTTATTAACATTTTAAACGTGATCAACTCACATTGCTATTCAATCTTTTTACTGTAATGTTGAAACCATTTTTTCCCAGAAAAGAAGAAATTAGAAAAATACCTAAGTCTTTGGTTTGTTCTAAAATGGCAGTTTGCTTGAATAGAAAATATAATAGTGCTTCTTGATGGTGTGCTTAAAGGTAGGTGAAGTGGAAGGTTTCAGTCCCCCACCGAAAGAACTTGAGAGGAAGGCTGATTACATTGTCTGGTTTCCAAGTTTCACTTAGCAAGTGAAAAAGGAAAAGTAGAGAGGTGCATTAAGGAAGAAGGAAGCGACCTTGTTGCTATGACAGCGGATGTATGTGAAAGCACTAAAAGCCACATGAGCTTTTAGGTAGACAATGAGTGATGGTTTGACCTTCCTAATAGGTCTTTTGGGAGGAACAGGTGAAGAAGTGCAACTCATTTGGCAGAGAGCAAAACACTTTAACACAAAAAACTACAAACTAACAATGTCATCTGCATATAAGGAGAACCTTTATAAAATGTTTTATTGATGGCATCTGCCACCAGTGAGATTGGCCAAGATGTTCTTGAACAGGTCCCCGGAAAGTTAGAGATGTGGTTAGAAACAAGGAACGTTCTACCACATGTGGTGGACCTGCCTTAAGATTAGAAAATACTGGTGTAAAATAAGAAAATGGTTGGAAGAGATAATTGAACAGAGGATAGCTTTGAAGCTGGAACTATTTCTTTTGGGCATTTTTGAAGGGAAAATGGAGAAAAAATTACAATATATAACACTACATATATTAACCGCAAGTAGAATTGTCCTAGCACAAAATTGGAAACAATCAGATATTCCTCCAAACCAAATTATAATAAAAAAAATATATGATTGTGCAGAAATGGATAGACTGTCTTTGGAAATGAAGGAGAGGGAAGAAACCGACTACTATCAAATTTGGAACAGATGGTATTCCTGGCTTGAGAGTAAACGTGAAACCTAAGGAATAATCTGTTAAATATAATATGTAGAAGGTAAAACTGCTGAAGAAATATAGGATATGAAACTGAATTGTGAATAGATGTTACTATAATTTAAATAGAATGTAATTTAAGATAAAGATATATAGAATTAGAAACCTTGTAAATATGTTTGTTATGATAGAGATACTGATATGGAAAAGCTGTCATTAGTGTTAAATTTTTGCTGTGTGTTTTTCTTTGTTTCTTTGTTTTTTGTTTTTGTTTTTTGTAGTATGTGTTTTATATTTTGGAAATTTAATAAATATTATTTTTTTAAAAAAACATTCTATAGGATATATATTTTTTTTTCAAAGAGCATACGATTTTCTGTCTTCCTTACACAGTGGTGAGATTCAAATAATTTAACAACCGGTTCTCTGCCCTAATGACCAGCTGGGTAGGCATGGCTTGGTGGTCATGTGACTGTGTGGGCTTGGCCAACTCAACATCACTCACGTCGATGGGTGTTTCGCCTTAGCTGTTACAATGTAATAAGGGTTAACCAGAGAGGCAGTTTCTGTAAGCAGGGCAATAAAGATTAGGCTAGAAACAACACCAGAACGTTTCCTTTCTGCCTTCCTTACAGGATTAGCCCTGTAAAGTGGAAAAAAACAAAATAAGATTTCTTCCAACAACCAGTTCTCCAAACTGCTTAGAAAGTTAACAACCGGTTCTCCCGGATAGGTGCAAATTGGCTGAATCTCACCACTGTCCTTACATCTAGAGAATGTATTCCAGTTTTACTATCTGAGAGTCTTTTTAACTAAAGCTGTCAGACACCTGATCCAACACTTGTCATAGAAATAGGCTTTATTTCCGAACTGTGGCATTGTTCAATTTGTATATGGAATGTCTGCATCAGCTTAATGAAGTCATTGTTTTGCTAGGTCAGGCATTTGCTGATATTTGCACTTGAGATCTCCACAATTTATTATGGCATACAGCAATCAATTCTGGACAAGGGGTTTTGAAAGTAGTGTACATTATACAGACATTGTGTTGAAATCTGTCTTTCAGGTTCCCAGGAATATTTTTGCCCCGTTAAAACAAAAAACAAACAAAAAAAATTGCCTTTCACTATTTTCCTAGCATTTTAGTTTTGAGAGGAGAAGTCCCCCCCACTTTTTTACAATATTTTAACTGCTGAGAGATAACGGAAGGTATTGTTAATATTGCATTATACTCTCTGTCACTGCAACCTATGTGAAAAAAGTCCCATAGAAGGAATTACAGTTTGGGGGATTTAACTGATACATGGGAAAGCTGAAAACCACTGCAGAGATAATTATACCCTCAAAGATAAGACCTTCTCCCATAGCCCTTGCCATCTTATAACTAACAGAACCATTACAATTTCTCCACCCCAACCAGACATGGTTCTGGTTCTCCTTTAAATGGCACTTCTGCCCATCATACCGAATGGGAATGGTTTTATTTAAATACCAAATAAATGTTTGGCACAATACCGAGATAATATGGTCACTGTGGATCAGAGATATTGAATTCAGCTCTTTGTTCAGCCATGGAATCTGACTGATAAGTAGATGAATGGTCTTATGCTAATTCTGTTATAGTGCAGATAAAAGGGAACAGCTTCATCATGCATAGTCTTGAGGAGAGACAGATGAGAAAGATGAAATAAATGTACATGTTCACTATTCCATTTTGACCACAATAATAGGTGCTCAAATTATATTAATCCAAATAGCTAATATGAGATACGAAAAAGGCAAGATGGAAGCCCTCCAAACAGCAGGCTCATTATGTGTTTAATATAGTACTTTGAATTGAGATTCTATCAGTCAAATTGTCTTTCTCGGTGCTTTATAATATGAATTACTTTTGAAATTCTGTCAGCCTGCTCTAAAATTACACCCATCATATGTTAAATGAAGCCGTTTCTTGCTGGAAATCAAGACCTTCAAAGTGACCTACATTTTTATCATCAGCTTGTGGAAAGTGTACAAAAAGGCTTTGAAAAAGAATATGCAAAATAATTTTCAAAATGACACAAGGGGATCACTCTTCCCTGTACTTGTTTGTGAGATTTTCCCAAAGATGCAGCCTGACAATATCCCCTTCCCCAAATAAATTATTAATAGGCAAGATGTTGTATTAAGTACAACATCTTCCATTACTTTTGTAGTTCTGAAAAGTGGGGACAGGAATTGAATAAACTTTGCAACGTTAATAATAAAGATCAGTTGGGATGTGGAAGATGGCCTTTAATTGAGCGGACTGGAACTTTCTATTTTGGACTCTTTGAAAAATGGATTACGTATATATTGAGCTATAAGGCAAGAGAACTATGGAATTGGGGCATGCAGAAGATCTGGTTGTTACCCTAACGTGGTGGTTGGAATTAACAATCTAGACAAAAGACATTACAAAAGATACTATATGGAATATAAATATAAAGTCATTCGGGTGGTTTTTTATATATGAAAACACTTATTATTGATGGGGGCAGATGGTAATTGAAGATACTGAATATACTGTTAGAAACAGAACTTGATGTTACCCTAACATGGGTGATGGAATTAACAATCCAGTTGAAAGACATTACAGAAGATACTATATGGATTACAAACTTAAAGTCATTTAAGGATTTTATTTATATATGGAAATATCTTTTAGTGGTGTGGGCAGAAGAACAAAGATATTAAAAATATTATGTATGGTAGACCTGTAGGAAAGTGGGTGGAGATAGGTTAGGCTACTGATTGTTTAGTTTAGGAAAAGGGATGTTATGGGGGTGGAGGAAATGGGTAGATTATGAGTTGAATAAATGCTAAATTAGGATTTATTATATAATTTTATAGCTGAATGTTGCTTTGAAATGTATAGTATAGGGGGGATATAATAATAATGTTAGAAAGAAATTGTTAGCATATGGGGGGGGGTGTAAAAGGATGGTAAAGTATTATACAATGTGATATCAATTTGGATTTTATTTTGGAGAAGCCGGGGGGGAGGGGAGGGTGAGGGGGGGTTAGGGAGGAGGGGGGAAAAAAGGGGGAAAAATCTGTATTTGAAAAACTTTTTCAATAAAAAAAATAATAATAAAGATCAGTGGTGGGTTTCAATTTTTTTTACTACCGGTTCTGTGAGTATGGCTTGGTGGGCATGGCATGGCTTGGTGGGCGTGGCTTGGTGGGCATGGCAGAGGAAAGATACTGTAAAATCTCCATTCCCACCCCACTCCAGGGAAAGGTTACTGCAAAATCCCCATTTCCTCCTGATCAGCTGGGACTCGGGAGGCAGAGAATAGATGGGGGTGGGGCCAGTCAGAGGTGGTATTTGGTATCCAAACTACTCAAAATTTCCACTACTGGTTCTCCAGAACTGGTCAGAACCTGCTGAAACCCACCTCTGATAAAGATCCATATCAAAATGAAATCCCATCTCTGTGTTTTAAACCAGGGATTCTGGGAACCAATTCAAATGTTTTTTTTGGGGGAAAAATGTTGTCTATCCACATATCTTTGAGGGCAACTTAATGCTACTGTTGGCAGAAATGATTCTCCAGGTTCCCTTTGTATTGATTGGCAGCAGCCAATGGTCCTTCAGCTCTTTCACAACAAAAGGGCAGACCAAGTGTGACTGCTGCTTTCTCTTTAGCTGGAGCTTGAATATGATGACGAGAGATGATGATCAGAACCAACATCCACTCCACCATATGTCCTCAGGTCAAGAATAATTTATCTCTAAGTCTGCATTATTTACTAATGCAGACTTAGTTGATTTCATTTGATCACCATGCCTTATGGATGGTTTCATATGAAAAATGGTGATTTGTTACAAATGAACAGCATGCTTTCTCCATTCTCACTTGTTTTTGATTCTAACAGTAACAGAGTTGGAAGGGACCTTGGAGGTCCAACCCTCTGCTCACCCCTTCTTCTCAAAGGAGGACCCCTATCCTTAAACACAGACTTTTTAACTCAGTGTGTAATATGTTGAACTACACTACACTTACCCATATTCAGCATGGGTATGGACTCTCATTTGTTTTCATTCTTTTCCGGTAAATATTCTTCTTCCACAGTAGCTTCCCTGGGAACTTTAATTAAAATCTCTCCCCTTGTTTTTGTTCAGGCCAATGGAAGACACTTTTGCAGTGTAAGATTGTCTTCATAGTCCTTCCCATGGATTTTAAGTTCTTGTTGAGATGTCAAAGGCAAGAGTGCTCTTTATGCAACCCAGGTATTGAAAAACTCCATAAATCAGTACAGTAGGTTCTTTCTTTCCCGAGTCTATAACTCATATTTTATTGATGTTGCCTGCACCGTTTGGCACAATCATGCTTTTATTGTTTTGAACCAAGGCTAATGCTGAATAATATATGGATTAAAATCTTCCTAGAGTGTGAAATTACCATATGAAACATTTCTGCATTAAAGCGGCAGTCTTTCAGTCTTAAACTGCACATTTAGAAGGCTTTGAAACTCATAGACGAATGGCCTTAATTATGAAACTAATAAGTAGCATTTGTTCCAACATGAAGAAGTCCTCCATGGACCTAATAATGTGGCAAATTAATCATATGGCTTCTGTTTTATTTTATTTTATTTGGCGTGTGCCTCAGTTGTAAACAACTGAGATTACTTTCATTTACAACACTAAATCCACAGTAAAATATTTCTTTTTAATACTGTTGGAATCAAGGGTTCAGATTCAATTTGAAACAGGTCCTTTGATATTGGTGACTAGAAGTTAGGTAGGATAGAAAGAAAATGTTTTTAGTAAAGGGTGATGATTAAAACTTAGAATAAGTGATAGAAATAAGAGAAGGGGGAATATTAGTGTACATACTTTTATATAATAAAATAAAAGTAATAATAAGAGAAAACCTGGAACAATTGAATAATGACAGATTGCAACTTAATATAATTGTGTATCATTATTAGAAACATATGTTGATTGAATGTAATAACTATGATTAATTTTACTAGTTTTATTTGCATTAGAATGTGTGGCACCTAGGTGCCACATTGTTCACGCATTGATTTGATATGTTTGTAAAAAATAAAAAAATAAAAAACTTGGAAAAAAAGATATTGGTGGGAACACAAATGTAGCAACTCTCTACAACTTATTAAAGCAGTCGCACCAATTCGCAGGCTGTGGAGAAGCTTCCACTCCAGTTACATGATCCTGAAAGAAGATGCATCTGCTTTAATGATCTCCAGATAGGTTTTGTAGTCCCAGCCACCTGGAACAATCTACAGTCCTAATTCTGCTTCATTGGCTTGTATCTAACTGAAATCTGTCCCTACAAAACGTTTAATACAGTGACTAACCTAGAGAAATCTTCTTACCAGTAATCCTGCAGCACACAATCACATTAATTGAATAAAATATAATCATTTTAAAAACTCAATAAACTCTCTATACTTTCTCCAAGAAATGCCCACTATCCCACAAGCTCTTGCATTAGAAGGAGATCATCAAGACTTCATAATATCAGTACAATATCATCTTTCCAGTGGCTGAAAAGACAGCATACTATAGTATTCTGGAATGGGTTATATGCTTTTAGGTACTCAGTGACTCCTATAATCCTCCTACATCAAAAAATTTTCTAATCAAGTCAGGTGGCAGCAGGAAATATGGTAGATGTTTGAAAATGAATATAGCCCCACTATGATATATAGTATGATTGACACTTAAAGTTCCTAGCTGTAAGATGGTAACCAGACATTCTTCTTTGGATATGATTCTTTTATTTACCTTATAATCTACTAGCCTTTATGCAATTTATGCAGGTTATAATTTTACAGTTAACCTTCTATAAGAGAAAAATGACAAAAATGCATTTAAAATTAAAATCCAGGTCTGTCATCATAGTCACCATATAAAGTTAATATGTTACTAAAAAGGTATTTTTTCAGACATAAATCTTCTAAACTGATCTCATAATCCTATCATTTGACAGTTAACATATATGCTTTTTGGAATTTGTAAACTTGAGCGCCATAGTTGTTTTCCAGAAAGTGAATTATTCTTATTCAATATCAGAGTGAAGTATCTTTAAAAACAAGAATGTCAAGAATGACATAAGAATACACACATTCCTTCTGGGTTATCCAATTGCCTTACAAATATATGAATTTGGGAAGTTTTCCTTATATAGTCAGTCCACTGGTTTCTCTAACTCAGTATCATTAACAGAATAACAGGATCGGACTAGGAAGGGATCTTGGAGGTCTTCTAGTCCAACCCCCTGCTCAGGCAGGAAACCCTATACCATTTCAGACAAATGGTTATCCAATCTCTTCTTAAAAACTTGCAGCGTTGGAGCATCCACAACTTCTAGAGGCAAGTTGTTCCACTGATTAATTGTTTTAACTGTCAGGAATTTTTTCCTTAGTTCTAGGTTGCTTCTCTCCATGATTAGTTTCCACCCATTGCTTCTTGTCCTGCCCTCCAGGTGTTTTGGAGAATAGCTTGACTCCCTCTTCTTTGTGGCAGCCCCTGAGATATTGGAACACTGCTATCATGTCATCCCTAGTCCTTCTTTTCATTAAGCTAGACATACCCAATTCCAGCAACCATTCTTTATGTTTTAGCCTCCAGTCCAGGTGTGAAATCCAGCAGGTTCTAACAGGTTCTGGAGAACGGGTAGCATAAATTTTGAGTAGTTCGGAGAACTGGCAAATACCACCTCTGACTGGCCCCAGAGTGGGGTGGGAATGGAGATTTTGCAATATCCTTCCCCTGCCACACCCACCAAGCCACGACCACAGAGCTGGTAGGGAAAAAATTTGAATTTCACCCTTGCTCCAGTCCCCTAATCATCTTTGTTACTCTTATTTGTACTTACTATATAATGTCCTGATGAAATCTATCTTGCAATATCACAAAACATTTCCTCTTCAGAAATGGACAGGCTGACACTAGAACTCAAAAATAAGGGCAAGACAGAATACTATAAAATCTGGAACAAACTGTATCAATGGTTGGAAAGGAGGAAAAGGAGTCGGAACAGAAAAGAAAAGATTTTGGGTTTGTAGAACTGAAACGGGATATTATTTAGACAAATATACAAATGAGGACAAGGGATATGTTTATAAGATCAAAGTAGCAATGTATGATAAGTAGTAATTATATTAGTTGTTATATTAAAAATATGTATGGAAAGGACAAAACCAGGATGGTCACACTGTTTTTAATGTTTATTTAATAAAAAACTTAAAAAGAAACTTTTCCTCTTTTGTAAAAGAGGCTTAATTTTCTCTATTTTATTCTCAGCATGGTTGAGAATGTCTTTTGAATCTCACTTTGTGTTGTTTGGAGAACATTGTATTATATGAAATGGTTGGAGATTTTATTATACAGTACATTGACCTATCATAATGCATCATCTCTGGCTGCTGAGACTTTCCAATCTGAAAATATCCTAATGGAATGCGTTCTTTTATGATATCCTCTTAAGATTTAAATGAACCACAGAGAACTAGAGAGGCTGTAGTTCAGTTCAGGAAAAATGACACTATGATGAAAAAGAAGAACCATTTATCTCATATATTCCTTGATTACTTTGCAACTTTGTGCTCTATTCCTACAGCACTGGATCAATGAGGTGGGAATTTGTACATTATGACACATTAAAAATCAAGTCACCCACTCAAGGTATATTCACATTTATCATATAAACTGCTCCTATCCTATGTCCATGCCAGTTTACCTTTAAACTGGATTAAGAAATTCCTGTCTGGGCTGAGAAATGACTGACAGGATTTGCAAGATTTTCAAGATTGCAGGTTGCAATTGCAGATGAGAGAGAGAGAGATGTTTATTATGTGTGTATGCCTATGTGTGAGTGTGTGTATATATACATACAACAAGTCTAAGTTAAATTTATATATAAAGCTAAAATATCAACACAGAGATTCATGCAGGCATTACAAAGTATTTTTTTTTAAACCTTCCCTTTTTTGCCACATTACATTCTAATAGGCTCCATAAATTCTTTTTGTAGCACTGCTAAAATAGCGTACTAGTTATAATATTTGCATAGCAAAGGTTGCTAGTTCAAAAGCTGGCAGAAACATTTTATTTTAATTACACATTTTCTCTTCTTTAAACAGTTCTATCCTTGGGCTCTTAAAAAAGAAGAGAGAAAAAAAAGCCATGGTTTTACTATTCTACTCTACTAGCAAGATTTTACTCCCAGCTTTCCAGTATCACAAACAGCTGATGAGAGATCTAGGAGCTCAGATTGTACCTTTTACTTTAGGTGACTGCAAAAATCCTAGACTTAATATTTGGGGGGTGGGGGAAAGAAAAACTATGTAGCTAAGAAAAGAAAATTGTATTTTTCAAAATATGTTGGGTTTTGAATACAACCTTCTCTAGGCTAAGCACAGATCATAGGCATTTTATTAAAGGGAGGTATTGAAAAGGATACTATGTGGATGGCTAAGCAGACAAAGCACACCGTCTTCCTAATTGCTTTCCCAGGAACTTGGCAAAAATAATAACACTGTCAGACTCAGCCATAAAACACTTTAAAAGCCAAGGAATGTTGATAGGATGGTAGAAGATACTAAGAGAACAGGCTCTGGGAACCAAAGCCAATATTAGATAAACTTATAAAGTAACTGTCTAGAATAGTGATGGCGAAACTTTTAGGATCAGCATGTCAAACATTCAGTAAATGCCTAGCTTGACCATAGAACAGAATAGAATGGAATGGAATGGAATGGAATGGAATGGAATGGAATGGAATAGAATAGAATAGAATAGAATAGAATAGAATAGAATAGAATAGAATAGATCAATCAAAATACCTAGGATCGATCTTTCTCTCTCTCTCTCTCTCTCTCTTTTTTTTTTTTTGCAGTTTTCTAAAACTAGACATATAGGAAACTGCAATCACATCTAAAATGTCAAGAACCACTAGGTCCTGCTAATGAAAATTCTAACTGCAGAAATAAAACCATCAAGTTTAAACCATTGTTATAAACTGGGGCTATAAAACATTTTTCAATTTTTCTTTAATATATATAAAATGCATTCATTTGTATTGTCCATGTATTTATTCTGATTTAATCATAATAACGTAATAACTTCACTTAGAATAATAAGCTTTTTGCTATTGGCTAGAAGTTCCTGGAAAAGTATATACAGCAGTAAGGTAGTCTGGAAAAAGGAAAGGCTTTTTATCTGAAGAATGTTTATCCTCATGGCATTTTCTTATTTTACATTCATCATGATTTTCTGTTCTAAATATTTACTGTCCTGATCATCTCATGTACACAAGCCATATTGTTCTGGTTCTGATGTGTATTGTGAGTAAGCATATGCTTGACATTTAAAACATTCTTATGTATTTCTTGCTTCTGTTACCAGAATTGAGGCTGTGGATATATAAGTTTCTTGAAAAACACATGATTTTCAAAATGGACATCACTAAATTTCTGAATGTCAAGTCTTGGGTGTCATCACCACACAGCTGCATTGACTACAGTGCAACTCCCACCCTAAGGCCTAGTAGAATTATTTTCCAACATTCAGCTATTCCCAAACAAATACCATACATATGGATGTGAGAGGTTCTGTTTTAATTCCAGAATGCCCTTGAGCAAGCATTACTATATGGTGCTGTGAAAAATCAAAATGACAGATCTCAGCAATTTCCATAAAAAGAGATCCAAGTTTGGAATGTGTGAACTCAACTATAGAAAACGTGATCCACTTGAGGAAGACTTGCAGAAAAGTAGCTCCAGATTACCTTATTCTTTTCTCAATTGAAAGTCCGTGTTTAGAAAACTCTCCATATTTTCTGGAAAATGGTAAAATTTGTAGAAGACATGGGAGTGGACGACATGGGTATAAATGCTTCAATGCCACCAGATTCCATTAATTATTAAACTTTTACAGTCTATCCCTTGAAAAATGGGTCTACCAACTTCTGTTGGAGCAATGCGTTGCTACTTTCGGTTTGCATTTCCATTTTATCCTATATTTGCTGCAGCTCATGATAGTACAGTCCTGCTACCTCCTGCTGTGGGTCATTCAAGAGCCATGGTGGCGCAGTGGTTAGAATGCAGTATTGCAGGTTAACTCACTGCTGACTGCCAGGAGTTCGATCCTGACCGGTTCAAAGTTGACTCAGCCTTCCATCCTTCCAAGGTTGGTAAAATGAGGACCCAAATTGTTGGGGGCAATATGCTGACTCTGTAAACCGCTTAGAGAGGGCTGTAAGGCACTGTGACGCAGTATATAAGTCTAAGTGCTATTGCTATTTTGCAATCTTGCACACAGATAGTTAAACTTGGGAAATTTCAATGACTTCTATGGAAGATCCAACTTTTACAACCATCATACTCTAAGTACTTTTAGGTGGGGATTCACTGATATTGATAATGAAGGACTCAGGTTGGAATTAGGAAAGTTTATTCAAGGAATTGCTGATACAGAAAGTTGAGCTGCGATGAGGGTTAATAAACGGTGTGACACAACTTCCTAGCAACAAGAAAGTTACCAGTTAGAAGGACACCCTATAAGGATGCTAGCTAAGCACATAGATATATAAACTTTGGTAGCCTCTAACTTATTATAATAGTGAAAAACACACTTCTTTTGATAAGAAAGCTTATTAACATAAACATGCAATGTATGAAGAAGGAGGGTAAAGTAGAAGAATCCAATCAAAGGAAACATATCGCAAGGATTGTATGATTCTTCCTTAATCATAACTGTATAACATTTGTGCTTCTGCATTGTTCGAGGTCTTGGCTCCTTCAGCTGCTGAGACCCTTTTGCTGGAGTACTTCCATAAAAGAAGCTGTAAACACCATTCCTCATGTCTGGTGGTCTTTATTGGCTTTGGCTCCAGGCGAGGACCCATTTTGGACACAGCAATAATAATTTTGCTTAACCTTGGGAGTAAAACTACCTGGTTGTTTACAAGTACAAATCAGAGTGCTGGCCTTTATTTTAAAGCCCAGTATGAATCATATGGATCAGTATGGATGTGGTGGCTCAGTGGCTAAGATGCTGAGCTTGTTGAGCGAAAGATTGGCAGTTCAGCAGTTCAAATCCCTAGTGCCGCATAATGGGTGAGGACCTGTTACTTGTCCCAGCTTCTGCCAACTAGCAGTTTGAAAGCACATAAAAAATGCAAGTAGAAAAATAGGGACCACCTTTGGTGGGAAGGTAACAGCATTCCGTGCGCCTTTGGCATTCAGTCATATCAGCCACATGACCACAGAGACATCTTTGGACAGCACTGGCTTTTTGGCTTTGAAACAGAGATGAGCACCGCCCCCTAGAGTTGGGAACGACTAGCACATATGTGCAAGGGAAATCTTTACCTTTACCTTTTATGGTTCACAGACTGCCTTTCCTAAGTAGACCTGTTACCCCTGGCTAAGTGAGGAGAATGCTTATAAAATCTCCTCCTGTTGGGAGGTATGGTGCAAAAGAACATTATAGTGTGTTTTCTTTGTGTGGACTCCCCGCCTTCTTACTCCTTAACATGAAGATGGCTTCCTCTCTTGTGGCCTTCACAAGCTAAAAATATTGGCTTTTCTGGAAGGCTTCTATAACTGATTAATATGAAACCCACTGGACTTAATTATGAATTTTATATTATAATTATTACTACTTTGTACACTATATTTGTACAAGTAATACGCATTTGTGCATGCAACTTAAAACTTGTTTGGATGGAGGTGATGGATAAATTATACAAACCATATAAAGAACACTACTTTCTTTGCCAAGGAAACCAGAATATATTTTCCAAGCCGGAAAAAAATGCATTTGCTAACAATGTGCTGATGAATACATTTGAATTATTCAGTAAAGCTTAATAACAGACTGTATAATAATAATAATAAAAAAGTATTTTCCTCCTAAAGGAATTTGAATGGGGAAAAAAGGTCAATACCAGGTACTACAGGGAACAATTTACACGTTAAAGTCCTCCATGTTATTAAAGGCAACTCCTGAAAATGTAAAAGCTTCGACAAGAGCAGAAAAGGAAAGAACAGTTAAATAAGCCAAACATGACTCATCAAATAGCTCTAAACAGTTCACAGAATTCAGAGCCAGAGCCCAGAGCCTTGGTCAGTGGAATCCAAGAGGGATTTATTATCTGAGAGTAAGGCAAGGATGGGGAACTAACAGCCCATGTAGTACAGTACATGGAGCTGATCCTAGGGTGGGTAAAGCCAATATTTTCACATTTTTCAAAACAGTTTGATATTGAAGGTGTGAATTTTAAAAGGAGACTTAAGTCAATTTGCCCTCTTAAACAGGTCTAGAATTGGCATTGCCCATTCAATAATGGCATGATAGTAAAGGTTCCCCTCACACATATGTGCTAGTCTTTCCTGACTCTAGGGGGCAGTGCTCATCTCCGTTTCAAAGCCGAAGAGCCAGCGCTGTCCAAAGATGTCTCCGTGGTCATGTGGCCGGCATGACTAAACGCCAAAGGTGCACGGAACGCTGTTACCAGTGGTGGGTTGCCCCCGGTTTGGACCAGTTCTCAAGAACCGGTAGTAAAACCGGTAGGAAGCTCCACCCATTGACCCGGACGTCATCAGAAGTGATTTGCGCATGCATGATGCGAACCGAGCACGATGCAAACTGGTAGTAATGCTAAGCAGAACCCACCCCTGCTGTTACCTTCCCACCAAAGATTTTTCTACTTGGATTTTTTACGTGCTTTTGAACTGCTAGGTTGGCAGAAGCTGGGACAAGTAATGGGAGCTCACCCCATTATGTGGCACTAGGGATTTGAACTGCTGAACTGCTGACCTTTCGATCAACAAGCTCAGCATTTTAGCCACTGAGCCACTGCATCCCTTGAATGGCATGATATCACCAACTAAAATCTCTATGGGTGTAATGGTAGGTGGGAATGACCTTGGGAAACAGGAGGACGAGCTGCAGACCAGACCACAATCAGATAAGCGGCAGCATAGCTGGCAGAAGCAGTGGATGGGGGGGCATGGAAAATGGCTCAGAAGGGATCCTCCCTAATTTATTGGAATATAAAGGCGAGGGGGCAAAGATGTACTTTCAGATTTCCAAGTTTATGTTAATGTAATCTTATAATAAAGTTAGAGCTAGTACTTTTGAGTGTGCTTCTTGTCTGGGCTACCTCACAGGGCTGACATCAATCTTGCAAGTCTAAAAATGCATCTCCCCCCATTTGCCTTTCAATCCAAGAAACAAGGGAGGGTCTTTTCTGAGACATTTTCCATGCCCCCAGTCCTTTTGTATAAGAGCTGCCTCTTATATTTTTGTCTCTCAAGATCATGGGTGTCAAACTCAATTTCATTGAGGACTGCATCAGGATTGTGTCTGACCTTGGAGCACCAGGGTGGGGTGTGTGTAGCTGGGCATGGTCATGGTCATGGTGGGTGTGGCCATGGTGGGCGTTTGTCACAGGCTCAAGATGCATTTTCCCCCCTTCTCTTCTTTCTATAGTTCTTTACTATAAACATTTTTTACTATAAACATTTTCCTATCTCTTCTACTAGATATTACTGGCAAACATTTATTACTTATTCTTCATACTCAACTAAACTTTTTTGTTTCCAAATTTATACCCCATGGTTTACTAGTAAATTGCTTTTCCAGGCAGAAAAGCTATTTATACTATTGTATTTTTATTATTCAACTAATAATAAAAATATAATAGCATAAATAACATGATAATACAAGATCTAAGAGCAGAGGTAAATTTCCAAGATAGTAAATAGAAATGGCTGTCAATTATAGATTGTTGATTGTAGATTAAATGGACCTACAGTATGTAAAATCTGGCATTAAACTGTAGTGTTAACATAGGATGTTGCTTGTTTTATATCCAGATCAGCCACTTACTTGAAGCCGCATAAATGTAATCCAGTCCAATCCAGTCCTCTTGCAGCACTCTGCTGGCTCAAAATAGGCTGTGCAGAGGCCCTACAAGGCCCCTGCATGGCTCGTTTTTGGCATCTCTGGCTTCCTGCAGGATTCTGCTGGTCGAAAATGGGCCGTGTGGGCCCATTTTAGCCAGCAGAATGCTGCAAGAGGACTGGATTGGACTGGATAACAATTATGTGGCCTCAAGCAAGTGCCTGATTTAAGCACCCTGCAGACCACCTTGAGTTTGACACCCTTGCCCAAGATCATCCCCACATCCTATTATAGTGGGATGGCAAATGCTGCATGAAGGTTGGCTGACCCTGCTCAGAAACTAAAGCCTACGGTACAAAGAGTAGCCCTCCAGGGTTTTACAATGAAAATACAGAAAACAATTTCATCATATACTATTTTAGCATAGAATGTATATAAACACTAGACAAGTTGGTATTTTTAATTTCAAACAACGTGGGTTGTTTCATGCATTTGCACATCAGTTGGGAAATTGGGGAAATTAAAAATTCAATCCCATCATCAGCACATAGCAGAATGGCATGTGTGACAAACAATCTTATATATCCCTTGATGATAACAAAAAAGGCTCTTGAAAAAGCAGCCCAGCTAACAACAGGGTTTTTGAAGTAAGGGAGATATATTAAAGGCATGGTATCCATCAGTGGTCCCCATCCAGAGGGGAGGAGGCGTACTTTCTTACTTTAAGCCTGGCTTGGTAAAGCCTCAAAGCTAGGGGAGAAAAGTGTGGGTGTAGGCATTATGAAGTGGAGAAGACAACATGTCATAGTGTATCTTGACCTAAGAAGCTTTGAATCTTTGTATGAAAGACACATCTAATGCTTTATCTGGGAGCTTCGAACTTCAGCTATAATAACAAGAGATAAAGGCCTTAATTTTTCATTATGAAAAATTACACCCATGAAACTAATTCAGAGAACCAAACAAACCAAGAAGACTCATTCTTTAGGCAATTGCCTAATAAAGCAATAATACAAGAATTGAGGGAATATCTGCTAAGAACAGGAGATTACATTGCACTTTCCTTCCAACCTTCCTGCATTCAGATTTGGTTCTCTGACTGCTTCTCTCTGATTTGCAGTCATTTCAAATTTAAACTGATTAACGCAGTCTACACATAATCTTTTCTTCTTCCATTCAATTGTATCTACCGTATTTTTCGGAGTATAAGAGGCACCTTTTTCCCCCCTAAAAGGAGGTGAAAATTTAGGTGTGTCTTATACACCGAGTGTAGCCCCGCCCACCCACTGGCCCCCACCCTTTGGCCTCTGCCTCCCAGCAGTTACCTCCTTGCAAGCAAACAGCAAAAAAAACAGCTCCTTTCAGCTTCAGCACAGCCTAATTAGCACAAGTTGATTGGATCGGCCTCCGGACTCTCAGCTGATTTGCTCTCAGCTGTTTTGCGCAGGGCTCTGCTGCTTGCTGCAAAGAGGTAAATTGCTGGAGCAGATTTTTTTTTCTTTGTGCTAATCAAGCTATGCTGAAAACAAAAATGAAAGTAAAGCAGGCTGTTTGCTGTTTGCTGCAACCAGGCAAAATTGTTCAGAGGTAGAGGGAGATTTCTTTTTCTTCTTTTCCTCATACTCCAAAAAATACGGTAATTCTTGCGTGTTGCCTGAACAAGTCCTTCCGTGCAATTTTCTCAGTAAGATTTTCCAAAAGAAATTTAGAAGCTGGGTAAAAAGAACTGTCTTATTTAACAACAACAACAACAACAACAACAACAACAACAACATGTATAGTGAGAGACAATTCTCCTTTAAATTCAATTTGGGATGACTATATGGGCATATTTATGATGATTTCTTGGCAATGATATGGAAATGGATTCACCATTGTGGTTTTCTCTTCCTCTTCCTCTTTCTCCTTCACCCCCTTCTTTTTTCAGTCTAGTCCCACCTTCCTGGGATTTCATAGTGCTTTCTTAACTAAGAAACAAGCTAAGTCTGACTCTACTCTGCTTTTTCAGAATCATCTAAGATTGTCCAAGTGCCTGTTAAAAGGAATTTGCCTACTTTCAATTCTTTATGATCCAAGAAAATCTTTTATCAAAACTATTACTATCTTCAACCTTTTAAACAACATCAATAATTATCTGACACTGGTGTCCTTTTGTACCGAATGAATTTATTTTTTTTACTGTGACTGACATTTGCCTGTTTTATATTGGGATGTCTTTCTTATATTTTTATAATTTGAAGTGTGTTATCTAGTTAAACTTACAGGTTACTTAGAAAATAGTGTTTTCAAAAAGCATTAAGAAATATAACAAACAGAAAAGCAAAGCAAATGCTCTTCACCCATTAATTTTTCTCAGGAGATTAATGGTTATTTCCTGGAAGAGAAGAAATGGGTTTATCTAGTGTGATAGTATTATCCTATTTTCTAACAGCTTGGGCTCTGCAATGGCTCAATTAAATTAGAAATTAAAGATTATAGAAGAAAGGGCGGGCATGGAGGAATCGGAAGCGTATTTCCAGATGGAGAATTCCTGCTGCTTTTCCCACTTTTTGTCCTGAAAAAAATTCTCATGTAGTCGCAATGGAAGCAGCAATGGCATACTACAGATAAGTGAAAGGTATCATCTGGACTCTGTTTGTTTTTTTTTAAAGAATGATGCCAAGCATTATATAAATGCAGATTTAAACAGTTGCCATGACAACTGGCATGCTTTGTGCAGATAAAGCAAAATGGCCTGCAGGTGAGATGGAAAAAAAGTGAGTGCACACTAGCCCACACCCACCACAATTGCAAACCTGGAATGTTTTTCAGCCGCTATTTTTGTTGCTGGAAAATATGTAGGATGAATAGTAATCAACCTTGGCCCCACACCATACAGTATATGATTAACCTTAGGAATGACTAATAATGGAGAGATTGAAAAGCCAACAGAAAACACAAATTACAAATGGTTTATTTATTTTTTTTGAAGATATGGAAAATGGTGCTCCATAGCCTTTGTCATGTTAATGGAACTTGTGTGGCAGAGGTCAGTAAGGACTAGCGCCTTTATTAAAGTTGTACTTAAAGCAAATTACCCTCATTTGTCCAATCCTTGGTAATGACAGCTTAGCTCAACTCAATACACATTTCCAGGATTAGCTGCATGGCTTGATTTTTAGTGAAGTTTGCAAACTGTAAGAGAAGGATGCTGTGGTTTTGAATTCTCAGCTGCATTTGTGCAGCTGGAAATCCTAGGAACTAGTAAGGCTGACAGAGCCAAGTTTTATTGATTACCTACATAAACTCCTTTTCCCCCCTCAGTTTGCCAGTTTATATTGTTTTTGGTTCACTCCTTGTGATGAAAGTACTGATTTTGGCCACAAGTGTCCTGCACTCTTCCTGAGGAAGGCATCACTGATTCTGTATGAAGAAAATCTTCACTCTTTAAGGTAAATGCAAAAACAGAGATTATGCTCTCTGTACATTAAGGAAGCTCAGCCAAGGAAACAAATTACTTCTTTGCAGCTGTGAAACCACCCACGGCTGGCCAGAGCCAACAAGCAGCATCTAATATTCTTCATTCTTTATTCCAGATCTTTGCATGATCATTTTTGTTTTCTTTCCTTACACAATAGCCAAGTTTTTTTTTTTAAATCCAGTCTAACCTTTATGCTTCAGTCCACATAAATTGCTTTTAAAGTGCTGGAGCATTCCCCTTTCCTATCTATCTTGAAAAGGAGTGAGGGAAGAGCGTAAAGAAATAGTGAGCCATAAGACTGTGCAAAGAAATAAAGTCATGAAAAAGAAGACCTGTTCAAGCAGCTCAGGGTCTGGAATAGCTGCTTTTTGAATTCAGGTGAAATGACAACCATGGAGCTGAAGTATGCAAGAGAGGTCCTGGTATTTGCCTGTTTCAACATAAATAACTCATCAATGCAAATATGCAGTAAGTAAGGATAAAGAATTTAACAGAATAACAGAGGCGGAAGGGATCTTGGAGGTCTTCGAGTCCAACCCCCTGCTCAAGCAGGAGACCCTATATGAAACATCTCGCATGTGTGTGCTCGTCAGGGCTGCACTCCGGAAAAGCCAAATTTCTGGATTCTAGCGCACATGTGTGCCTGACGATCAGCTGGGCGGTGCGCATGTGCATGCTGGTTATTGGCACTGCTGCACGTGCGAAGGGATTGCGCTCCGGAAAAGCCGAACTGGGTTCTAGTGTGCATGCGCGCCCGATGATCAGCTGGGCGGTGCGTATGGCCACACTGGTTTTCTGCACTGCTGCGTGCGTGAAGGACAGCTGATCGTCCCATGCGCATGCGCACCAGAAACCCAGAAGACAAACAGGCAAGGCCATGTGTGCCAGGCGGTCTTAGATTTGTCATCACAACCCTATATCATTCCAGACAAATCTCTCCTTAAAAGCCTCCAGTGATGGAGCACCCACAACTTCTGAAGGCAAGCCATTCCACTGATTAATTGTTCTCACTGTTAGGAAATTTCTCCTTAGTTCTAGGTTGTTTCTCTCCTTGGTTAGTTTCCATCCGCCTTGCCTTCCTCCAACCTTTTAAAATGCCTTCATCTTGTTTCCCCCCCCCCCACAAGTCTTTAGCATATTCCATCAACTTGATGCTCTCCAGATACATTGTGATTGTACCTCCCAAGAGCAGATAGTCCTCGAATAGTAAATTCTGAAGGATGTAGCAGAAGCAGGTGCCAGATTTGACAAAGTTGCTATAGGAACCCAAAGAGTTCTGGTTTAACTGGCAACATTTGGATTTAACGTAACTTCACAGTTGATTTTGATGTGCAGTACACCATGTCAAAAAACAGGCATAAACCAAATGCAATAAACTTGGCACTTAAATATATACAGCTTTTATAGTTTGCTCTATAAATCACTCAAGACTTCAACTGTGAGTGGCCTCTGATGCAAGTTTTGTCTATTCCAATATGCCCATTGATTTTTTTAAAATTATTACAGGGGAAAAATATCCTTGTTCTCAGTTTCTACCACCATCCAGCTTCTGCTACCTGTTTGTAAGAGAAATATCGAAACTTTTATTGGAACTTCAACTTTTTGATAGGTTTTGTTACTCAGTTTAGATCTTTTTTTCTATTTAGAAAGCTAAAACATTTTGTAACCCAACTTCTGAAGAAATTGTCAGATAAAATGATTTGCTAATTTCCTTTCAGCTTTTGCAATGAAGATAAATGTTAGGGAACAACTAGTAAACAATACTGTGTGAAGTGTTGCCATTTCTTTATAAGATTATACATCCCTCCCTCATTCTATCTTTATAGCGGTATCAATCAATACCTCTATAAAAACAAGAACATATCTGCAGCTCAGGGAAATTATATGCCCATTGATTAGGATTGCCCTGAAATGTTGTTAGATTTGCACTCCAGCCTGAAAAATGAATCCCGCTATGAAAGTTTATATGTATGGGGGTTTAATCACCCCCACCCAGCTCATAGTGGGATAGAGCTTTTGATTTCTTTTCCCTGTTCCATTAAAGAATTTCATTCATACACAACTAGCTTGGAGCAAAATTGTAATGAAACAGATTTTTTTTCCAGAATGTCAAAATCTCTTATCTGCATCAGCAGTTTGAGAAACAAATTCCGAAAGAGAAATAGAGTGGAGAAGGAAAGAAAGGCAAAGGAAAGTTCAATCCTAGGTAGATATTTCTCTCTCTGGGCACAATGAGAAAATATATGCTGTGAATTTTACCTTGGCGACCGGAAGGGCATCTGGCAGTAAACACTCAGCTCCATTCAGTTGACCTGACTCCACCCCAATGCAAGGGATTACGGGGTCGTTAAAAGAAAAAAAAAAGGAAAGATTGACAATCTTGAACTCAGCTCAATGCTGGTGGAACACACAGATTTAACCAGATTATTTTGGGGGCACGAGCTGTAGGTTTTTACAGCTTTTCCCCCCTGTGATATTTTTCATTTTCCCAGTCTAACTTATAGTCCTCAAATGTTGAGATTTCCATATGAATACTAGCCATCCTGCTCTTTTTCAGCTTTAGAGTTGGGGAAACCTGTTTGTTGTAATTATTCACTTTTGTGATTTTCAAACTTGAGAACGTTAAAATATGTGGATTCCCAGGATTCTCCAGCTGATACTACAATACTCTAACACAGTGGTAAAATACAATTTTTTTACTACTGGTTCTGTGGGCATGGCTTGGTGGGTGTGGCTTCGTGGGCATAGCAGGGGAAGGATACTGCAAAATCCCCATTCCCTCCCCACTTCTGGGGAAAGGATATTGCAAAATCTCCATTCCCACCCCACTCTGGGGCCAGCCAGAGGTGGTATTTGCTGGTTCTCTGAACTACTCAAAATTTCCGCTACCGGTTCTCCAGACCCTGTCAGAACCTGCTGGATTTCACCCCTGCTCTAACGTGGGGCAGATATTTTATCAAATATCTACAAAATGTAACATAAAGTAGAAGGCATTTCTAGTGAAAGGAATCCATCACCTTACCTTTTCCCCCTATTAAAACTATATGAAAGATGAATGGATATAGATGTGGATTTTTAAGGAAGGGGTTATTGTATTCTTATTTTTATGAATATAAAGAAATAATAAATGTTGTTATATTTAATTGTATACTTCTCTTTCAATCTTTTACAGAAGCGCTTCCATTTCTAGTAAAAAAGCAATTACCTTCAACGGTGAAAGAGATTTAAAAAAAAGCTAGTTTCTACACAGTTCTTGCATAAAATATTTCGTACTTTTCTTATACTTCAAAGTCTGGATGATGATGATGATAGCAATAGCACTTAGACTTATATACCTCTTCACAGTGCTTTACAGCCCTTTCTAAGCAGTTTACAGAATCTGCATATTGTCCCCAGCAATCTGGGTCCTCATTTTCCACCCTCAGAAGGATGGAAGGCTGAGTCAACCTTGAGCCTGGTGAGATTTGAACTGCCAAATTGCAGTCAGCTAGCAGTCAGCAGAAATAGCCTGTAGTATTGCATTCTAACCACTGCGCCACCACGGGTCTTGATGATGATCATGATGATCCAAGTAATGGTCCTTTCAATTCACAGTGGGATCTCTGCAGTTCATTAGATTTGTTAATATTACAATAAAAATGAAATTCCAAATGAATCTCATCATCGGGCTGATGCAGTCAAAACTACATCAGTCCTACATGGACATCAAATCATGGTGCAAATAAGCTCTGCAATACTTTAGAAAGCAAGACAATCATACGTTTTGCCCGTTGTAATGAAGACAGGGAAACAATCTACCAGTTCATCACACAGTGAATCACTTGGGTCCTTTTTTATTTACTTTTGTGTTTGCAATGAGAAAAATATATATGAAACTTTGATTCTGTTTTTGTAAACTAGATAGGCTTATTGTTATAGAAATGACTTGTATATACTCTTGTGTAAAAGCAAAAAGTTGAAGTTGACTGTGCCAAAGAGAGTCGGAAGTTGGTGCCTTTTTCCTCCCCCCCTCCCATTACACTTTTCCCCCTTCCTCTCTTCTTATTTTTCCATGTTTTTTTTCTTTCTATTTTATACTTCGATAAACTAATAAAAAGTTTTAACTCCGGAACTATAGCATGCCTACTACCCTTTTATTAGGGTTTATTTTACAAATTATTGAGAGACTGATGATGATGGCTGGGAGACCATCATACTTAAACTTGATGCACTCTGTATCAGTGGTGGGTTTCAAAATTTTTTACTACCAGTTCTGTGGGTGTGGCTTGGTGGGCGTGGCATGGCTTGGTGGGCGCGGCTTGGTGGGCATGGCAGGGGAAGGATACTGTAAAATCTCCATTCCCACCCCACTCCAGAGAAAGGATACTGTAAAATCTCCATTCCCTCCCCAATCCAGGGGAAGGTTATTGCAAAATCCCCATTTCCTCCCAATCAGCTGGGACTTGAAAGGCAGAGAATAGATGGGGGCGGGGCCAGTCAATATTTTTACTACCGGTTCTCCGAACTACTCAAAATTTCCATTACTGGTTCTCCAGAACTGGTCAGAACTTGCTGCAACCCACTTCTGCTCTGTATGCACAAAAGAAATATTCTGAACTTCTTTCTTCTGTTATGTAAAACTCAACAAAGACTGCAGAAGGTATCTACAGAGAAACACACCATGCCACCATGCTCTATTCTATAGAGAATTAGTACCATCTGGTTTTATAGAAAAAGGAAGGAAAACATCTAAAGTTTTATTTGCATTTTAACAAGCTCCTAACTTATTTCTGGAACTGTGCCACAGACAAAACTTTTAGAAATGTTAAGCCGAGCATCATCTCAGCAGAGGACAGTGCATGAAGGTTAGTGATGGCATTTCTAGGAACTATCATTTGGAATGAACAAAGAATTTATGAGAGTATGGAAGGGATGAGTCACTGACAACAAAACAACTCCATGTTGTGGAGTTTTATGATGTTTCAATGAAAGAGCAAAACATACTCTATCATTTCTCCACTATCTTCTGAAACAAACAGAGGAAAACTGCTAGCCTTCATACTTGCTCTAAGCCAGTGATGGTGAAGCTTTTAGACACCGAGTGCTCAAACTGCACTCGCACATGACCAAACTGAAAGGTGTGTGCACGTGTGTGTGTGAATGCGGACATGCGCAGACATGCGCAGCAGAGACCTGAAGACCAGCTGGCTGGAGGGAGGCGGGGCATCCCAACACCGGCAGCACAGCAAGAGGTAAGATCTTTTTCTTTCGTGAGCTTCTGTTTCGTCGTTTGCAGGGAAACAGAAGCTCACAAAAGAAACGCCATGGAGATCTGACTTGGGGCGACGGTGCATGTGCCAGCAGAGAGGGCTCTGTGTGCCACCTCTGGCACGCGTGCCATAAGTTCCCCATCACGGCTCTAAGCTTTTCAAATGCCAATCCCTGTTGATGTACAATGACTTGGATGAGATTAATCTTTGGGCTGATAGAACAGAACTGTTCTTATCATGGTAACCATTTTGCTTTCCCTCTCCTCCCATCTCCAGAAACATTCCCCAAAAAGAACGAAAAGGGAAACAAATCTGGATAAATTTCAGTTTTGTAATCTAAAAGCACAGATTCCCATTTTGAAATGATCTCTAATTTAAGTAATCTCTCTCTCTCTCTCACTCACTCACTCACTCTCCCTCCCTCCCTCCCTCCTTCTCTCTCTCTCTCATCGATGCAATAGCAATAGGAACAAGGCAGAGGTGGGTTTCAGCAGGTTCTGACCAGTTCTGGAGAACCGGTAGTGGAAATTTTGAGTAGTTCGGAGAACCAGTGGTAAAAATTTTGACTGGCCCCGCCCCATCTTTTCTCTGCCTCCCAAGTCCCAGCTGATTGGGAGGAAATGGGGATTTTGCAGTAACCTTCCCCCGGATTGGGGAGGGAATGGAGATTTTACAGTATCCTTCCCCTGCCACGTCCACCAAGCCATGCCCACCAAGCCACATCCACAGAACCGGTAGTAAAAAATTTTGAAACCCACCATTGGAACAAGGTGAGGAATAAGTCTTGGAGAGCACAGAATTGCTAGGCTATTCCCCCCATCCCCCAAAGTTGCTTAGCCACTGAGAATATATATTAGGAGTCTGAAAAGTCTTCTGCATTTTCTTAAATCTTTTATGCTAGCGAATGAGATGATTGTATTTGTAGCTTCCCCTACTGCTCTATTTCAGTTGATCCGAATTTGGAATGCATTCTGAATGTGCTGTGCAAATTTAATGAGTTTTTAATTGTTTTGATACTGTTAGTCATTTGAACTGAAAATGAATTTAATAACGAATTTAAAGATACATCTCACAGTTGTGTGATCTGGAGGTGGCCAACTTAAGCTAAACCTTTGCAAAACTAGTTATGATGAACAGCTGACCCTTAATGAATGGAAGACTATGAGGTTCTCCGTTACTGTTATCCTTGTGGATATTAGGTGCATTTTAAAGTCTCCACTGCTGAAATTCCAGGTTTCAGTGGAGATTAATATAGTTTTGGATTGTGAACCTAAGAAGGTATATGAAAGATATATTTAAAAATGCAAGGCATAGAAATCATGAAGATAATGTAATTTTTCCTTGTTTACTGGTATTGATGATTTATGTTGCTTGTATTTTGATATGTTGTTAGCTGCCTAGAGCAGGGATGGGCAAATGTGGCCCTTTTACAACCTCTGGACTTCAACTCCCAGAATTCCTGAGACAGCTTACCCCTGGCCTACAGTCAACGTGGTCAGATGGCTGGCTATATAAACTGATTGACTGAATGAATATTTTTTTCTCCAACTTTCACAATAGTAGTACTTTGAGATCATGGAAATACAAGAAAATTCAGGACAAGCAGAAGAAAATACTTTTTTTTTACATAATGTCTATTGAACAGGAACTTTGCTCTAAACAGTTCTAGTAAATTTATACACTAGTTACGGAGAATTGCTTCCTCTTCCTCTTTGTTTTGTCTAATTAAATTTGTACAATGCACATGAACTAAAGCATCAATACCTTTGTTTCTTAAGCAGAAAAGTTTTTTTAAATTTCTAACTGACTCAGAAAGTACTGACTTAGATATAGATAACCAAGTATAACCAAGGTGGCGCAGTGGTTAGAATGCAGTACTGCAGGCTACTTCTGCTGACTGCCGGCTGCCTGCAATTTGGCAGTTTGAATCTCACCAGGCTCAAGGTTGACTCAGCCTTCCATCCTTCCATGGGTAAAATGAGGACCCAGATTGTTGGGAGAAATATGCTGACTCTGTAAATTTAGAGAGGGCTGTATAAAGCATTGTAAAGCGGTATATAAGTCAAAGTGTTATTGCTATTGCTATACATTTTCTACTTAGGGGGAAAATTTAATGAGAAGTCCTCCTAAAATTCCTCCACTGCCCAACTCATCTTACTGTACCTCTTTCTGTTCATTGTCTCTATAAAGCCAATCCCTGAAACTGGCTTCCTTAGATTCTTTCCACAATCTCTATAGCAGTCCCTGCTTGTTCAGAACATATAGCTAAGCATATCAATCCCTCAGACCATATAGCTTTTCTTATAACTTGACTCCCCTCCTGCTCTCTACATCTTTCTGTTGAACTTTTGTCCAGACTCTTATTAGTTCTCCTTACCTGCTCACTCATTAATGAGCTCCAACTGTTACTCCACCGCTCCACATTTCTATTTCCTCTAACACATTAATCATATAACATTTTGTGCAATTCTTTAGGTTGTTTTTAGACCTCCCTTCAATCCTTTTTCTCAATTAATGCTTACTTCTGTGAGACTGCGGGTTCTTTCAACCATGTATAGATGCGTAAGCTAAGGCAGTCAGACTCTTAGAAATAGAAGAAATGATACCATTTACACAGAGTTGTATGTCTTCCACAAATTGGTTTGATCCCGTTTTAAAGTGAGCAATTATCATGGTTTTTATTACACGTAGTTTACACTTAAATTTATTTATTTGGCTAATAATTAAAACTATGAGGAAAACTTGGTTTAACAGTCTTTCCACATCTTGCATAATTTTATGTTTCTCTTGAGGCAGTTTACTCAGAGGAGTGGGTAGAAAATGTGTAGCTAAGTCATGATATAATTTCAATTACTATACTGTCAAATTATACTCGGCATACTAAAACATGTATATAGTAATCAATCATAACATTCTCAACAAAACCATTGCGTCTGCTGCAGTGACCTTAGCCTTACATCTTCCCTTACGTTCAAAATATAGTAGTTCTCACCGTAACTCTTTAAATTATAATACCCTGTTTCAGTGGTGGGTTTCAATTTTTTTTACTACCGGTTCTGTGGGTGTGGCTTGGTGGGCATGGCTTGGTGGGCGTGGCAGGGGAAGGATACTGTAAAATCTCCATTCCCATCCCACTCCGGGGAAAGGATACTGCAAAATCCCCATTTCCTCCCAATCAGCTGGGACTTGGGAGGCAGGGAATAGATGGGGCGGCGCCAGTCAGAATTTTTACTACCGGTTCTCCGAACTACTCAAAATTTCCACTACTGGTTCTCCAGAACTGGTCAGAACTTGCTGAAACCCACCTCTGCCCTATTTCTCCTAAAATAAGACATCCCCTGATAATAAGCCCAATCGGGCTTTTGAACCTATGGCAATAAGGCCAAGCACTTATTTCAGGGTTAAAAAAAATATAAGACAGGGTCTTATTTTCGGGGAAACACGGAGTAAGGCCATCCCATGTTGTTATCAAATGCTACATTTGATTTAATTTTTGCTTTTTAATCATTTCTATGTAACAATTGTGATAGTAACCAAAATCATAATAACTAACTAAGATTACACACCAACCCATCTTTTAAAAAGCTGTATTATTTTGAGAATGATGGAAAGCAGTTTAAGTCTTACTAAAAGCCCTAACTAAATTTAAAAGGGCCTGGAAGTTGAAGACAGACAGATAAATAATCTACATAAATAATTTCTTTCAGCATAGCACCGTACATGAATACAATTACTGTGCTTTGTTAACCCAACTTTAGAATTGTATATTATGAACTCAGCCATAAAACCACTCGCTTGGGCAATGTTCACTGTGCAAGTCTTTAAAAATTGAATTAGTCTCACCTTCTCCAATTCATGAATTCTAGCAAATTTTAGTTCTCAGCGTATCATATTATATTGCATGCAAAGTGCTGCATTTATTTGTTGATTGATCGTATTTACAGAGCTGCTCATCTCACTGAAAGCAATTCTGGATAGCAACCTGGAAGTGCCTTGGTAAGTGCTTCCGACACGAATGTAGTAGCAATAATAGTGTCAGCATTCCAGGAAAACCCCAACTCCAAGTAAAGACGCGGAAGCAAGCATTTTCCAAAGTTTTCTTACTAGAATAGGCAAACTGGCACATCTGGGAAAACCCGAATCTGAAAAGCCCGGGTTTTCCCTCAGTAAGTCAAAACCCCCAAAACCATCTCCTCACTCCCCAGTCAATCACATGCTCCAATCAACGTCCATTCCATCTCGACCCAGCCCCCTGACCACTCCTTCTCCAGATGCTGGATTGCTCTGACCTTGACTGACAGGAAGAATGCTATTATGTCTACTAACAACCCCTCTCCTTAATCCCCCCTCCTACTTTCCCACACATGAGAAGGTGGCAGCATTGAAGCTTCTGGCCTAATATGGCTTCCAAAGCTGACAAGTAGTAGCATACAACAAGCAAATAAAATCACAGGTACAAAAACAATCACTATAAAAATATTAAAACATTATTAAAAAGGAAAGTATTATTAAAACATTTAAAATACACAAACTACACACAGAAAGCAAAAGATTAATCGCAGTGGAGCCATCTAAGAATATAGCTAACAAAATTGCTTAGTGGAAGTTGTTCCATGCTGTACACTGTTTTAAAACCTTAAGACTTTTAGTATTGCTTCTGCCACTAAGACTAGGTATAAGAAACATATATTAAAATAGTATTTGTTTCTGTAGCAGTGCCAGGGTTCAAGCATTTGGCAGAAATAAAGCAGAAATCACATTCCAGAGGATTAGTTTTATTTTATTAAGACAACCCAAAATACTGCCGGTTGAAATTTTTGGCTGCAACTGTCTCTTCCGTGTTTAATTCTGTCTCCAATCAGAAAAAAAAAATGGTGGGTAGTTTTTACATTGTCACGCTCTTCAAATGTACCAATTAGTGGATATCAACAGGAGCAATTACTTGTACTAAACAGAATGGTACCCAGGAAATGCATTCATTCTATGCCACTAATGCTCTGTTGTAGCAGAAGCAGGATAGTATTCATTTCCAATGTAGCTGCTAGCAAGCCTCAGCTTCCCTATTTGCACTATGGAAAATATAATAAACAGGATTGTTAAAACAATAATTAATACTAAAATGAGCACCAAACGTTTGGACTCTCAGATACTACTCAGAGCCAGTCCTTGGAATTTTCTGGCCCTATTGTCTCTGCCTGTTCTTTTACTTTCTTAAAGTTAATAGGAAGGGATGTGGGGAAAATGAATATTAATCTCTTTATTTTTTGTGTTCTCCAGAAAGTTATGCAGATGAAGGAGAAGCTGTGAATAGCAACTGGAATGAAGAGAAGGACTCCAAGAAAAAGATAAATTCAAGGAGATAAAGCTCCATAAAATGTAAAACAAACACATGTTATCATAATTAACTGGAACAGATGTTGTGATAAGCCAGAACTTTTTAAAACAGTGATGGCAATTTTTTTTTAACTCAGTCCGTGATGGCGAATCATGGCCAAGCTCAGCTCCGGCATGCATGCGTGCACCGACCAGCTGATTTTCGGGCCTTCTGGGCCCACCAGAAGTAGGGAAACAGGCTGTTAGCTGCCTCTGGAGGGCCTGGGGGGTCGGAAAGGCCCGTTTTTTGCTCTCCCCAGGCTCCAGAGCCTCACTAGGAGCCTGAAGAGGGCAAAAACGGCATTCCTCACCACCCCAGAGGCCCTCCAGAGGCTGGAAATGGCCCATTTGCCATGGAGGGCATCCATGGGGGTGGGGAAGGCCATTTTCACTCTCCCCAGGCTCCTAGAGAGGCTCTGGAGCCTGGGGAGAGCAAAAAACGGGCCTACCGGGCCCACTGGGCCATCACATGTCAAAAGCATGGGGAGCGTGGGGGGGTTCATGCACGCATGCGTGGGGGGCGGGGCGATATAATTATGGGTGTGGGCATGCATGCACGCACGTGACCCCCCCTGCTTCCCCCACTTTTGGCGTGCAATGGCAAAAAAGTTAGCCATCACTGCCCTAACTTGACTCAACTGGCATGTCCCCACCCTACCCTTGCCGAACAAAAGGGAAATAATTATTGATATATTCATTTGCTTTTCAAAAAAATACAGTGTAATCATGTCTGTGATATCAAGGATCTGTTGTGTGCCATTTACCTTTAGGCAGTGTTCCCTTTCTCTTGACAGGCCCTGCAGCCTACCTAAGGCAGCTCCGGGTTGCATGATGCTTTTGTTCTTGAAACAACTTCAGAGAATGCTCTTCTGCCTCCAAAACCACATCCCATTCTTGCATGATTTTTGAAAGCTGCAAAAGTTGTGGGAGGGTGCAACCATATTCTTGTGTGGCCTCCACACCCTCCAAAAATCAAAGAAGGGGGTCTGCTATCGAGAATAATTGTCAGGTGTTGGTGAATGCTGGCATATTACCCAAAAATTGTGGTGTGTCACCTTTGACGCCGTGTCATAGGTTTGCCATCACTGCTTTAAAATTAGGAAATAGAATCTTCTGTTTGTTCCTCTCTCGATAAACTTGTGACAGAATATGTTGTTAGTTCATGATTCTGGTTTGGTACGAGAGATATAAATTAGAGATTGCAGGTCAGATGCAGTACTAAGTAAACCAAAAACGGAAACTTCCTATTAATGTAAGAAAGCAGGCAGAAAGGATTGGACAACCTGTGTTGGCATATACCAAAGATGTTTTTTCAGGAGGCAACTGGACTTTCTTGTTTTTTCTTTGAAGACATTTCGCTTCTCATCCAAGAAGCTTCTTCAGCTCTGACTGGATGGTGGGGAATGGAAGGATTTATATTCCTTGCAGACAGCTGGTCATTTGCATCCTTTTTGAGGGTCACTGCGTTCTGAAAAAGCACTTTTGGGACAATCATGACCTGGATGACTGAGAATCTATAGAGACTTTTAGCTATGCAATTTGGGATGAACACCCTTGAATGGTGTGGGAGTATGAATGGATTTCCAGAAAAAAATTGCAGTAGCACCACTCAGGTGACCTTGAGGAAACAGATAAACCTCCAAGTGCTTCAACGATCCTCAAAAAGGCTGCAAATGACCAGCTGTCTGCAAGGAATATAAATCCTTCCATTCCCCACCATCCAGCCAGAGCTGAAGAAGCTTCTTGGATGAGAAGTAAAACGTCTTCAAAGAAAAAAACAAGAAAGTCCAGTTGCCTCCTGAAAAAGCACCTTTGGGACAAACATGACCTGGATGACTGAGAATCTATAGAGGCTATGTTGGCATGCTTATTCAGTTATAATAAACCAGAATTCTAAATAGTTATGTTTTTTTATCAATATAATCACGAATTCTAAACAGTTCTGATTTGTGACATCCATATGTATCTATGGGTAGTCTTTGACTTACAACCATAACTGAGCCCAGAATTATGGTTCTAAGTGGTATCAATTGTTAAGCAGGTCACCGTTGACCATGTCCAATTTTATGGCCTTTTATGCAGTTAAATGAATCATTGTCTGCAATGGGCATTTTTTGCTTGATAGTGGAAGGAAATGCCAGTTTCCAGCAAAATGTGTCATAAATTGTGGTCATGTGACCGTGGGACACTAGAAATGGCTGGAAATGCAGATTGGTTGCTGAGCACCCAAAATGTGATGATGTATTTATGGGGAAATTTCTAATCCAGATTGTAAGCAGCTCTGTGGAGGTCCATTGTAACTTTGAATGGTCTGGTCATAAGTCGGGGACTATCTGCCTGAAAACTTGTGAATGTGAGAGCCAATGCAAAAAGCAGGTGTTATATTATTTAAGTCTCCATTTCTCATGTCAGAAGCAGAGCTTATCTATAATATGTGTTCTACTGCTAAGATAGCCAGCAAATTGAATCATACTTGCAGGATCTGCTATGACATGCAACTAGGCAGAAAGGTGATTGTGAATACAGAATAAACTCTCTCTATTAAAGCCTATCTAGAGGACAGGAACAGTAGTTTCTTGTTGAAGGGTTTAGAAATCATGAACATTGTTGGGACAGCTGGATAATTAAAATCCAGTGAGTCTCCCCATTGGATAGATTAAAGCTAGACAATGAGATGGGTGGTATCTAGTAAATAAAATAAATAATAAAGCTGATAAATTTAAAGGAAGCTACAGTATATTCAACATTCTAAACATATGTGTATTTAGCCATACATCTAACATTTCATAACTTTAAAAAACTGAATAAGATATCAGAATGATAGAATCTTCTTACTTACTTGAATATATTCAAAATGAAGACATCTATTTTCAAAATCTATATTCATCACCTGAAAACTTTCAGCAATCCACAAGGGGATAGGAGATGAAGTTTGCACAAATTTTCCCACTGTATAGAGCAGTGATGGCGAACCTTTTTGCCGTTGCATGCCAAAAGTGGGGAGAGTGCGGGGGGGGGGTCACACATGTGCATGCCCACACCCATAATTCAATGAGCCCTGCCCCCCACGCACGTGACCCTCCCACGCTCCCCAAGCTTTTGGCATGCGATGGCACAGTAGGCCCAGTAGGCCCAGTAGGCCCATTTTTCGCCCTCCCTAGGCTACAGAGGCTTTCTTGGAGCCTGGGGAGAGCGAAAACGGCCTTCCCCACCCCTCGGAGGCCCTCCGGAAGCTGGAAATGGCCCATTTGCCGGCTTACGATGGGACCAGAAGGCCCATTTTTTGCTCTCCCCAGGCTCCAGAGCCTTTCTAGGAGCCTGGAGAGGGTGAAAACGGCCTCCCCCCTCCCGGAGCCCTCCGTCAGCTGGAGACAGCTTGTTTCTCGACTTCTAGTGGGCCTGGAAGGCCCGAAAATCAGCTGGCCGGTGCGCACATGCGTGCCGGAGCTGAACTAAGGCAACACTCGCGTGCCCACCAATATGGCTCCACCTGCCACCTGTGGCACAAGTGCCATAGGTTCACCATCACGGGTATAGAGGCTATTTTGCCAATACCAGTAATGTTTAGTCAGTCAATCACCAGCTGTCTTGGTGCATGTTAAAAATATTTAGCATGAAATTAAACTAGATCAAGCAGTTCTAGGGCAATTTGAATTAAATAGTAATTGAGTAAAAATGATTTTATTAGGTTTATAATTGTTTTAAGAACAAGTTACAGGATATTCATGAATGTATTACTCAAAGCTATAGTTCACATTGACTCCCTGCTTCATTACTGCAATCTAACTAAAGCCCGTTTCCTGGCCTCATTGCACTGAGCATTTAAATTAAACTTAGAACTGTCTGCAATGCAAAGTAGAACTATTTCTGCACACAATTAATGTCCTAGGGATGTTTCTGTATTTTCTCACAAGGCTGATGGATTTGCTATGGCATGATTTGCTATGGCACGAACCAATAAATACAGTGGATAAATGGTTAACAATTCTCTGTAGATAGTCACTATTTATTACTATTATAACAGTATTATTATCATTATAATCATCATCATTCAAAGACTAGCAGAAGGGATTTGACTAGCAGCCAAGTAAATTTCTTGGATCCAAATCCAGACTTTCTACGCTAACAGAATCTTATCTCCTTTAGTGTCATCTTGTGCTTATAAGTGACAGTGTTAAGTGCTTTACGAAAACCTCCTAAGCCTCAAGTGAACCACTCCCAGACATAAGCTAATAGTATAGAAGGAAAGAAGGTAAATACCACTCCAGAGCAAGATCTAATTGAGTGATCTCTAACCTGGCGCCTTCAGATACACTGGGACTTAAGACATCCAGAAATATTTATCTCAAATGTTTTGGACAGCAGCAGGTTAAGAAATGCTGTTTATGTTTTCCCACATTAGAGTGAACTTGTTATTAGATACATTGTGAGTCACTTTGTATTATCAGCACAATCAAGTGGTTTTCTATACATAAACATTTGACTGTTGCATAGCTGGGAGGCAAAAATATACTCGACTTTCTCTGTGACTTGGTGCTTTGCTACGAGCAAATAATAAAATAAAACAAGTGTTTTAGTCTAAACACAGCCATTCGTTTGCATGGAAAAAAATTGTTCAGTGTAGGAAAATGTTTGATTTACCACTTCATCCCACAGACCTCACCCACTGATTCTTAGAATATTCTACAAGGCATTTAAACAGCCTTCTGCCAAATTTGTTCATTCTAAAAGCCATCCATTAAATAGAGCTGAGGTGGCTGCAGTGGTTAGAGTGCAGTACTGCAGCTACTTCAGCTGACTGCTAGTTCAGCAGATCAGTGGATCAAATCTCACCGGCTCAAGGTTGACTCAGCCTTCCATCCTTCCGAGGTGGGTAAAATGAGGACCCAGATTGTTGGGGTCAATATGCTATTTAGTATACTGTCTTTGGTATAAGCTGCCCAGAGTCCTTGGAGAGTGGGCGGCATAGAAATATGAATAATAAAATAAAAATAAATATGAATAATAAAATAATTTATCTCCAAGAAATAGCTGTACAGATCAGTGGTGGGTTTCAAAATTCTTTACTACCAGTTCTGTGGATGTGGCTTGGTGGGTGTGGCAAGGGAAGGATACTGTAAAATCTCTATTCCCTCCCCAATCCAGGGGAAGGTTATTGCAAAATCTCCATTTCCTTCTGATCAGCTGGGACTCAGGTGGTAGAGAATAGATGGGGGTGGGCCAGTCAGAGGTGGTATTTACCAGTTCTCCGAACTACTCAAAATTTCCACTACCTCCAGAACTTGTCAGAACCTGCTGAACCTCTGGTACAGATATTATTATTATTACATGCTAGTGCTAGTTCAACATTCAAGAGGAAGCTAGTTTCAGGGAGTCCTTTTTCTAAGAAGGCCAATCCCTTTTCATTTCCTGAGCTCAATCCTCACCATCTTAACAAGACCAACCTTCGAAAGATGACTGCTTCATTCTCATCATCCATTCTTCCAATTCACTATTTTGGAGAGGTAAAGCCCAGAGGAAGAAGACCATGGGGCCAGGAAACCCTGGTAGATGTCAAAGGGGGTTGCCCTCCAATGGTAGAGTAATATTTCAGTCCTGTAATATTTGACTGTAGCAGAGGAACAACATTTCACAGAAATAATCCTGCTCTCTCTTATATGGATGGGAGGATCAAATCACTCTATCTATCTATCTATCTATCTATCTATCTATCTATCTATCTATCTATCTATCTATCTATCTGCCTATCTTCTAATCAGCACAACTATTGATCACAGTAGAAGCTATGGTCCAATACATCTAGAGCAGGGGTGTCAAACTCGCAGCCTGTGGGCTGCATGCATCACATGCTGGTCACGTCCACCCGGTATAGCGAAGGGGGAAAAAGTTGTGATATGTCATGTGATGGCAATGTGTTGTCACGAGTTTGATCCCTGATCTAGAGGGCAATAGATTAGACAAGTCTGTTATATATGGTGCCAAACTACCTCTGTGAAACCACTTCTTCCAGGCATATGGAATAGCTTTCTTGATGCTTCCAAGTAAACTAGACACTGAACAAATTGTACATTATAATCTAAGCAAAATTAGCAAATTCACTGCAAAGAGGAATCAAGATCGTGACTGTGGTAGACTGAGTAAATGTTACCATATGATTTACACTTTGGTCCGGTAGCTATAAGGTCTGAGATGGAATTGCTACATAATGGAAGAAGGCAAGGTAAGGTTAGTATATTGAGTACGTAGAACTGTATTAGACACAAAGTAGATAGTTTCCCTTTGTGGGGGAGAGGATGCTCATGGGTTTTGTATTCCAGGGGTCACTGGTAATCAGTTTTTTTTGGGGGGGGTTGTTTTGAGTGGTACCTGATGCTCTCTGAGCCTGATTGTTTTCTTGCAAGTGTTTCATTAGCCAAACTAGGTAACATCATCAAGGCTAGTCCTGGTGATTGGCAGTGATGAAGTTACTTAGTTTGGGTAATGAAACATCTAGAAGAAGACAACCAAGCTCAGAGAGCACCAAGGACGCGTCATTTCAACCTTGAGCTATCAATGTCCTTTATTTTATTTTATTTTTTGTTTTGTTTTGTTTTTGTGATACAATTCTGGAAATTATTCATTCCAAAATCTAGGTTGAGTCTATTTCTTAGAAAACAGCAACTGGCACTTTCCATTAGGAGTTGCCATTTCAAGAAGTAAATTTAAGCCTAATGCTGAAAAGCTTTTTTTTTTTAGTTTTAAAATAATTTAAATGGCAACTATTAGTGGATATGTATCTTACTACCTTGTGGTGCTGAAAATAGCTAATGTAAATATGTTCTTGGAATGTGGAGGTGGATTGAACAAAGCAATGTAACAAAAAAGCTGGACACATTTTAGATCCTGTGGGTTGAAATGAGTCATTGCAATCTGCATATGCTTATTAATTAGTCTGGGGAGGATGTGTGCGTTTTATTCACTGGTAATTTGATATGTATTATTTAAGCAGAGAATGAAAACTCAAGAGCCATAGGGCTTTGACTTCTCATACGAGAAAGGAAATAGCTGATCAAAGGCCAGGTAGCCTCAAAATACTGTGTAGTCTGAAAAGCATTCATGCCCATTCTAAGCATACCTTGAAATTAATCTGATAGCATTTTTTGTTAGTGCTTAGGAATAAAGTGGCCTGTTGAGATTTTGCCTGTTTGCCTTCTACTCAAAAGTTGGATTTGAAGTACAACCACCTAACTCTAGAATATCTTTGTTTAGCTTCCTTCTTTCTGATAACATTGACTGGCAGTTCTGAATCATAGTTTGTATCTGTGATGGAGAGCCTAAAGAAAATCACATAAAACAAAGCAATATTTAATGCAAAAATGTGCATAAAAAGCAAAGATTCTGGAAAATGATGACATAAATAAGAGATGGCATAACATATGGAAGAACTGTATAAAATAATATATTATATATTATACACTATATATGATATATATATAGTATATAATAGTACAAAAATTTGTACAAAAATTTTGTGTATATATGTATGTATGAATATGTATATATATATATGTATGTGTGTGTGTGCGTGTAGTATACTATGTAGTATCTGTGTGTATAGGAATACAACAGACCAGAAGAGCAAGGTTCAAAACAAACCAAAGCAAAACAATGCAAAAGAAAAGAGTACAAGCACCTAAAGAGGTTCTACAACAACTCTGTCCCCAAATCCTTGGAGAACAGCCAGTTTTTCAACAATTTCAAAAATTATTGAATAAAAAATTACCTCACATCTCTTTGAACTGAGGAGAACTCATGCTTCCAGACATGCATACCATCTCCAAATACTTTTTAGTGAATTTTTTATACATGAGTGCATGATTTTTTGCCATTTTGATTAAGAAAATGCATGAATATTACAGCAGAAACTTTAAAATATGAAGCCCAACTAAAGGAGAAACCTCCCCATTTCTAAGAAACCACGAAAAATTAGAAAATCCTAAGCTACAGTAGCTCTTGTGTGTGGCACAGCCTTCTGTACTTTGCATTGTCACTCTACCTGCTGCAGCCCTGCTCTATCAAAAAATTAAATATGGCCTTCTGTTACTATTGTCCATCCCTGTCTTAGAACAAAGAGAAAAAGATTAATGAAATTGACAGCAAACCGTACTTGGCCTCTTGAATTGAAACGTTAGCCTTTTTTTCACTGTTGAATAGAAAGAGCTAAAAGGTTTCCCCACAGAGACCATAAATGGATGGAAAACCTTAGTAATCACACATATAGGCCAAAGTCCTTTACTTTCTTAGAATGGATTGATTTATTTTCCTCTTGCTGAAAAGGCAGATTTCTGCCAGGACACCAAAACCATCAAATGTGAAACCTTAGTTGGCTTTGTGGGGGGGAGATCAATTCCTCTTAACAAATAAAAATTCAATAACACATGAATTTAAATAATTTCAGGCCCAAAGCACTTTACAGATCAACATCTCGAAGATGGAGAGGTTAATAGTAGTTCTGTTCTCATATTTTTAAAGAAGATGACTTCATTCAAGATTCTTTCTTTCATCGCCATTACAATACACCGATAGCTGTTTCCCATTGTTTCTTTATGGCAGCTTGTTCCCAATTTGTGGGACTTGAGCTCCCAGAATTCCGCCACCATTCTGACTATGAATTCTGGGAGTTGCATCTTTAAGAAGTCTGCAAGGTGCTGAGATTCAGAAAGGCTTGTCTCTCGAATAATGGATTTTTTCTTTAAATCTTCAGGAAAATGGGGTCTTTTTGACAAAGGCAAAGTCAATTGGGGCCAGACTGCTATGTCGGTTTGTCTAAGACTGGCAAAACAGCTTTTTTTTTCTGGGTTATAAAAAAATTGCCCTTGCAAGTCCTATACTAATTTTTTACCCAACCTTTGGCTAACCCAACAACTACCCGTGTTTCTCTGAAAATAAGACCCTGTCTTATATTTTTTGAACCCTGAAATAAGCGTTTGGCCTTATTTTCGGGGAGGTCTTATTATTTTGGGGCACATGGAGCAAGATGGGGCTCGTCTTGCCGTCTTACCTGATTTCCAGCTCTGCATTTAAATATTTTTGGGGAGGACTTATTTTTGGAGGGAGGCTTATTTTAGCACATGCGCTCAAAAGCCCAATTGGGCTTATTATCAGGGGATGTCTTATTTTCGGGAAAACAGGGTATATCTTTTACCTGTGCTTAGAACAGCATAAACTATTCTCCCTGGCTTGTAGCATCTGGTGACTATATGTGTCATTCCTTTTGAATTATCATAGGACTATATACCTATAGTATAGTCTTCTGCTGATGACCTAGTCAAGCTTCACTGTTGGACCTACGTTTTTTTGGAGCAGTCGCTTAGTACTGAGACATTTATTTATTATTCTACTTCTTTCATTTTATTGATCCCTGATGTTATCAAAGACCATAAAAACAGAACAAAACAAAATGAAGCAAAGCAAAAAGAAAAACAAAGCAAAATATATAAATATGACTAAATGCACAATCACTTTAAATACATGGAAACCGGCAACTGTCAAATTATTGTTTGGATTAATGAATTTTTATTGATATTTTTATTTATTATTATTATTTTGGCACTGATGTAATATTCCTGTACTTTTATGAATAGTTTCTATTACACTGTAAGTCTTTAAAATGCTTTATATACTTATTTTAAATAGCGTTCCTCATAAATCTGAGTTAGGTCATAATGACTTTTATTCCTATATTTAGAAACCCAAGAGGGGTGTAACCTACTCTCTGTTTAGTCTATGAGGATGTAAGAGAAAAATGGACCACATTAAGGGGTCTATCACACCTTCAGAAACCAAAGGTCCTATGATTTCTTCACATAACATTTGATTAACATATAAAAAAATAAACATTCATGACTTCCACAGCTAAGAACTATTTTAATTATTATTAAAAACATCATAAAAAATAAAAAATAAATAGTAATAAAGGAGGACAGAGAGCAATAGGCATACTCTACTGAGCATTTTAGCAGTCTGGAACAGACTCTGGATATTTTGAGTTGAAGAGCTAAATAAAATAAAATATTGCACCAATGAGCCCTTTCGTTGTGTGAGTATATTTTTTGGTTTGGGGTTCAGAGCAGACTTTTCTTATAGTGGCAAACTTGAGTTAATTTGCAGCTTGAGTGAACTCTCTGTGCTTATTTTGCAGTTAAAGCTCTAAACATTATTATCAACAGTATTATCATTTTATGGTCCAAAATTTACTATAACTGATGAATATCTGTAAATATTTTATTTGAGAGAAGAATACCCTCTTTTCCTGAAAATAAGACATTCCCTAATAATAAGCCCAATCAGGCTTTTGAGTGCATGTGCTAAAATAAGCCTCCCCCCAAAAATAAGCCCTCCCTGAAAATATTTAAATGCAGTGCTGGAAATCAGGTAAGATGGCAAGAGGAGCCCCGTCTTAAACCATGTGCCCCAAAATAATAAGACCTCCCCGAAAATAAGGCCAAGTGCTTATTTCGGGGTTCAAAAAATATATGACAGGGTCTTATTTTCAGGAAAACATGGTAGTTGGGACTTAAACATATAATGAGTCAAGACCCTTTAACATAAATAATCCTAGAAATTAGGGCTACCCTGTATATAGGAGAATTTTTGTGATTTTTTTTCTTTAAAATTTCAATCATATCGATTGGAGGCTGTTCTAAATGTAAGGCTGTACCCCGACATTTCACAAAACAATTCAAAGCTGATTCTCCCTTATCTGAGACATTCACTTTCAAAATCTTCTGCAAACTGCTGCCAACAGAAATGTTGCTAGCAATAAATTTATACAAATTGCGCTTTGTTCGGTTGGATTGTCTAAAAGGTTCTCTGTATCATCTTGCCAAGTGTCAAGGAGGATTTCACCACGCCTCTGTGATTTGAAAAACTTTTCTCCGCTCTATTCCTGATGCAGAAGAAGATTGTTGAAAATTCATGATACTTGACCTGTTCACTGTGTGGTGCGCAGCATGACATCCTTCAGCCTTTGGCAATTCCATTAACTCACACAAAAATGTGGATTTCAGCTTCTAAACTTCTTGGCAATGGCTGTGCTTGCAGGGAAATTTAAGGAGCTGAAGGCTACATATCAGAATGCCCAGATTGTGAAAGACTAGTGTAAACTTTAATCAGTGGCCACATATATTTTCCCTCTCTCTATGGGAAGCTTACAAAATTGGACATCATTGGAGAGAGTGAATCTATTTTCTAATTCCTGTTAATAATCTCTTGGCAATTAAATTGACATAGTATTTGTTGAGATATTGTACCTATTTCATAATGGTTGGGAAAGTTTTGTTTCTGTGACAACAAAATGGCAGAGATCTTTTAAAAACTATTTTGAGGCAGTGGGGAAAACCCCCCAGGAAGAAGCTTCCCGCAATCAAGTTTCTCTTGGTCTTTTACATTGCCTTTTTTTTCTTCAAATTACAGAGCTGATGGGATTTCCCCCCAATTAAAAAAAACACAAAATCAAGAGGTTGGTAGATACAGTTAGCTTGTGTGTTGTTTGTTTGCTGGTCACAAGCCATGACTCTTTCTCTCCATTGCTATCAGCCGCCCTAGTACTGCTTGCCATTTTTGGCAGTTGGTCCCAGAAATATGCAGGAGACATAAATAATTCCTTTTTAGAAATTGGTCAAAAGGACACAGCTCTGACTCTTGCCAGAGGAACATACTGTAACTCAATCCGAACACCCGCCAACTCTACGGGAAAAGAGCAGGAGGAAAAAACGAAGAGCGTGAGATAGACCGATAACCTGCAAACACACAAGAGCACAGGCAAAAGGGGCTCTTTTGCAGGTAAAGGAACGATGCTATGTTTCCCTCTCCTCCATACATACAACTGGAAAATATGGTTCCTCATGATTTACATCTCCTGCATGCATGGATGTTGCTAATGCAAGTCGTGCACAATTCTGTTCTAAAGATAGGCCTAAAAGTGCTTTTCTGAATCACAGATGAGATTTCCTATTCAGTTGAGGGATTTTCTGAAGTAAAGAGAAGGAGTTACTCTCAGAGCAAATTGCTAAGGAATCCCTGCTCTACTCAGAAGAAAGAAAACATTTGTTTATGAGGTAAATAAACCTGTTTATTTACCTGTTGTTAATAAAACCCCCCTCGTTCAGGATTTAATCCTGGAGGAGAGGGCTGACCTGGCATGCATAACTGAGACCTGGCTGGGCCAGGAGGGGGGTGTTCCCCTCTCAGAGATGTGCCCAGACAGGTTTCAGATACTGCATCAGCCGCGACTCCAAGGAAGGGGTGGAGGAGTGGCAGTCATTGTCCGTAAGAGTCTTTGGCCTCGCAGGATCCCTGCCCCGGAGATTGTCGGATGTGACTCCATCCTCTTGAGGTTGGACTCAAGGGTTCAGTTGGGTCTGTTGTTGACGTATCTGCCTCCCAGCTACGTTACAACATCCCTACCTGGGATACTAGAGGCAGTAGCTGGGTTGGCGGTGGAGTTCCCCAGGCTCATGGTGCTGGGGGACTTTAACCTGCCGTCATTTGGCGAACCCTCAGATGTGGCTCAGGAGTTCATGGCTTCCATGACAACCATGGACCTGACCCAAGTAGTTCAGGGTCCAACCCAGAGGGGAGGACACACGCTCGACTTGATGTTTCTCTTGGGGCAGTGGAGACGTGATCTGGAATTAAGGGATATAGATGTTTCTCCTTTGTCGTGGTCAGATCATTTCCTGCTGAGGTTGGACTTTAGGACGCCACTCTCCCATCACAGGGAGGCGGAGCCGATTAAATGGTTCTGCCCCAGGTGCCTAATGGACTCTTCAGGTTCCAGAAGGAGCTTGGGGAGATACCTGACTCCCTTGTCCACAGCCTGGCAGAGACCCTGGTTGTTGCCTGGAATAAGGCAGCGTTTGGGGCACTGGACTGGATTGTGCCTTTGCGACCTCTCAAGAGCAGTGGATCCAGGAAAGCTCCCTGGTTTACCGAGGAGCTCTGGGAGATGAAGCGCCAGAAGAGACGTCTAGAGCGCCGCTGGAGGACCAGTAAATCTGAATCTGACCAAACACTTTTAAGAGCCTTTATTAGGATTTATTTAGTGGCGATACAGTCGGCAAAATGTTCGCATTTTTCCACACTTATTACATTCGCAGATTCTCACCCAGCCACACTGTTTAGGGTAACTCGCTCTCTCCTTAATGTAGGGGAGCGGAGGAGCCCTTACAGGATAGAGCTGAGGAATTTGTGCAGTTTCTGTCAGATAAAGTCGGTCAGATTTGGATGGACCTGGACTCTGATTGGGCAATTCCAACTGAGATGACCAGGGCAGGTCTTAGTCGTATTATGTGGGATGAGTTTGAGCCTGTGACTCCTGAGGAAGTGGACAAGGCTGTGGGTATGATGAGTTCCTCCACTTGTTTGTTGGACCCGTGCCCCTCCTGGCTGGTTTCGGCCAGCAGGGAGGTGACACGAGGCTGGCTCCTGACTTTAGTTAATGCTTCCTTAAGGGAGGGGTCTTTTCCGCAACCATTAAAGGAAGCGGTTGTAAGACCCCTCCTCAAGAAGCCTTCCTTGGACCCAGCAGAATTAAAGAACTTTTGTCCAGTCTCCAACTTACCCTTTGTGGGGAAGGTTGTAGAGAAAGTGGTGGCACTTCAGCTCCTACGGACATTGGATGAAACGGATTATCTGGACCCTTTTCAATCTGGCTTCAGACCTGGCTACAGCACGGAAACTGCTTCGGTCGCGCTGATGGACGATCTCTGGCGAGCCCGTGATGGGGGTCATTCCTCTATCATGGTGCTACTTAACCTCTCAGCAGCTTTCGACACCATCGACCATGGTATCCTACAAAGCCGACTAAGGGAGTTGGGAGTGGGAGGCACCGTGTTATGGTGGTTCTCCTCTTATCTCTCTGGTCGGTCTCAGTCAGTGTTGATAGGAGGACAGAGGTCGACCCCTAGGCCCCTCGTTTGTGGGGTGCCTCAGGGCTCGGTCCTCTCTCCCCTTCTATTCAACATCTACATGAAACCGCTGGGGGAGATCATCCGACGATACGGGGTGGGATATCAGCAGTATGCCGATGATACCCAGCTGTATATCTCCACCCCACATCATTTCAATGAAGCAGTGGATGTGATGTGCCAGTGCCTGGAGGCTGTGAGAGTCTGGATGGGAATCAACAGGCTCAGACTTAACCCAGACAAGACCGAGTGGCTGTGGGTACTGCCTCCCAAGGACCATGTCGATTGTCCATCCTTAGCTCTGGGGGGGGGGGAGAAGCTGTCCCCCTCAGAATGGTTTTGCAATTTGGGTGTCGTCCTTGATCCACAGCTGAGATTAGAGCAACACCTGGCAGCTGTGGCTAAGGGGACCTTTGTACAGGTTCGCCTTGTACACCAATTGCGACCCTACCTGGATCGGAAGGCTCTTCTCACAGTCACTCACGCCCTTGTCACCTCATGGTTGGATTATTGCAACATGCTCTACATGGGGCTACCCCTGAAAAGTATTCGGAAATTACAGTTGGTCCAGAATGCAGCCGCTCGAGCGGTCGTGGGTGCACCTAGGTACTCCCACATTACACCAATCCTCCGTGAGCTGCACTGGCTTCCTATTGGTCTCCGGTCACAATTCAAGGTCTTGGTTATTACCTTTAAAGCCCTATATGTCTTAGGGCCTTCGAGACCGTCTTCTACCGCATAGCTCCCAGCAACCGGTAAGATCCCACAGAGTTGGCCTCCTCCGGGTCCCATCAGCTAAACAATGTCGGCTGGTGGGTCTGCGGGGGAGGGCCTTCTCTGTGGCTGCCCCAGCTCTCTGGAATCAGCTACCTCCTGAGGCCCGGACTGCTCCCACCCTACTGGCCTTCCGGAAAATGGTGAAAATCTGGCTTTTCCAGTAGGCTTGGGGCCGTTGATCTTGCCACTGCGATCTTGCGAGATCCGGCCATGAGCAGTGTGTATGGGTTTTTCTAACGTCTCTTATTGTATATTGTTCATATTGTCTTTGTTGTAAACCGCCCAGAGTCCTTGGAGAGTTGGGCGACATAGAAATACGAATGATAGATAGATAGATAGATAGATAGATAGATAGATAGATAGATAGATAGATAGATAGGAGTGAGATGGTAGAGCTTAAAAATATCTTATTTCTCTCTCTACTGGTTGTGCCAAAAGCTGCCACCATACCAAATTCTTCTTATGTTTTGATTTGGATAAAGCAGATTATTTCAGTATTAGGTAAGGAGATTGCTCTGGGTCTGTATGTGCAAATTTTTCCATCTGCCTGAAATCTCTGGACATGTCTTATACTACATATCCTGTTCAGATACTTCTTCCTTGCAACTTGCACAATATTTCATGCCAGAAATGAAGAAAGAGCCAAAGGGACAAAACTGACACTAAGGCATTGTTTCTCAATCTTGATAATTTAAAGATTTGTGGACTTCAAGTCCCAGAATTCTCCAGCCAGTATGCTTGGCTAGCTGGAGAATTCTGGGAGTTGAAGTCCATGCATCTTCAAGCAATCAAGGTTGAAAAAGACAGACATAATGTGTTTTTTTCTATTACACTGACATAATTGTATCAGAGCAATAGGTAGTCCTCGACTTACAACAGTTCGTTTAGTGACCGTTCAAAGTTACAAACGGCACTGATAATAGTGATTTGTGACCATTTTTCACACTTATGATGGCTGCAGCATGTGATTTACATTCAGATACTTGACAACTAACTCATATTTATGACGGTTGCCGGGTTCAGGAGTCATGTGATCCCCTTTTACGACCTTCTGACAAGCACAGTCAATGGAGAAACCAGTTTCCCTTAACAACCATGTTACCAATTTAACAACTGCAGTGATTCACTTAACAAATGTGGCAAGAAAAGTCATAAAATGGGATAAAACTCACTTAACGACTTTCTCACTTAACAACATAAATTTTGGGCTCAGTCGTGGTTTACCTGTACTGTCTTCTGAGAAATTTGAGTTCAGTGAAGGTACTCTCAGATATTGTACTTATGTACAGAATTGTGTCCTAAACTCTGATAATCTTTAAACTGCTACAAACCTCTCTGTTGCTTTTGATTTGTTTTACTGCTAAACTGGAAGCTCAGACAGTAAAAGAACTGATATGCTATACATTGACTGGTAAATGATATTTGGCATGTTCCAAGAAACCATGAGCTATCTTACACAGCCTGTAAATTAATAAAATATTAATTTCAAAACTACAATACATTCAGCAAAGGTAATAAATCCCATTGAGTCCAATAAGGCATACTGCACTTGTCGAAGGCCTTCTGGGAAAGAAGGAAGAGCTGTTACCAATGCAACAACAAGTAAGTATTCGAAGACTGGGCCAACTTGAGAAAACCTCTCAGACAAGTCCCTTACTAATTCACAGCAAGATTAAGGGGGGTGGGTGGGTGGGGGACACACCCATTCCAACTTGCAAAATTCCATTCTTATAGTTGTTACAATAAAAATAGTCCTGACTTACATAGTATTGCTTCTTAGTGTAGTCTACCTTGAAGGGCTGACAATAATTCAAGAAGATGCTCACAGGATAATAGTATTAAATATTAAGTGCTCACCTCCTAGTAGCAGCTAATTGTTATGGAGTGGAGACTTTTAATCCTGCAGAGAAGCCTGAATAACAAGAAAGATATTACAAAAGAAAATGGTTTTATCAAGGCTAGCAGTGTCCACTAAAATATTTCTCCGTATCCAACACAGAGGCCACAAGGAAACCTGGACTACTACAGTTCCTGAAACAGCCTAGAAACATGGTGACTGGAAGAGGCAGTGACAGGAAGTCATTTATAAATATTATTGTCCTAGGACAGTGATGGCTAACCTTTTCTGGACTGAGTGCCCAAAGCACATGCATGCACAAACGCACCCACCCGAACCCCCAAAATGCAATGTGTGCGCGGCCCCCTGCATGCGTCCTGCACATGCACGTGTGGCCCCCTGCATGTGCCCCATCCCCACGCATGCACGCGCCCCCCTCTGCACATGCCCCCTCACGCGCCTATGTGGCAGAGATCCGAAGACCAGCTGGCCGGCGGGAGGCACACTGGCATGCGCAGCGGAGCTAAACTGGGGCGACAGTTCGCATGCCATCAGAGAGGGCCATAGGTTCGCCATCACAGTCCTAGGAACTCTGCAGAAGAGTGCAGGTTTTATATCAAAAGTGCTTTCTCATGCAAATGATTGTGTGCGCCAATCAAGGAAACGGGTTAGGGTCAGAGTGTTGAAGCGTTGGGGGTTCGGATTCAAATCCATGCCTTACTTCATCCTAAACTTAATTCATTAATTTTGCCTCTCTGTCCCACTGGGTATAAAGAAAACCAGACACAGTGAAGGAGTTAGTCAATGATGCTTGACACGTTGTTCATGGAGAGGCTTCAGAGAGATAGTTATGAAGCCAGATGCTCTGTCAGCCATACCACCAATCACAGAGAACTCTTTAAAACTCTTTAAAAGCCTCTAGTGTCATGGTTTTAAAGAGTTATCTGTGATTGGTGGTATGGCTGACAGAGCATCTGGGTTCATAACTATCTCTCTGAAGCCTCTCCATGAAGACACTAGAGGCAAGCTTTAAAGGACAGCCTGTCTCTCCTTTTCCCCTCCTGCCTCCATCTTCCTCCTGATGTTTTTGGAAACAAAACTCTGATATTGAGTATTTCCTAGATATTCCCTGAATCCTTGATATTCAAACATCAGTATTTGACATCTAGTTATCTTTTATTTTGGTTCTTTTTTACATAGACATCTATAGCAGTTAAATTGCCCTATGGCTAAAAATCAGTGTTTGTGATTTCATAAATCTGATGCAGAAGGGATACATTACCATAACTCTCCTTCTATCAGGATTCGAAATAAGATTGTAGTTCCTGCAATTGTACTAAGGACAATACCCCCTGAGTGCATTTTATCTCCAAGAGGTAGAGCTAACCTGAACAAGAAATTATTTGGCATTTTGAGAGTTGTTCTCCACAAACCCAGACTAAGATATACAGTACTGTATTATTATTATTTCACTAAATAATAAGTGAAATCTAAGTTGGCCTGAAGCAATCTTTGGGAGTACGGTATAGGAGCAATTTTCTCTGAATCCAAACAAAGAAATACATCTAAATAAAACATGAAATCTAAGTGACTGAAGTCAAGGCTTTAAAATGCTCCCTAAGTGGGAACTTTCCATATTTATCCTACATTTGGCAATATGCATATGCTCCCTTGGGACATTAATTATAGCACAAGATACTGAGAAGTCACACGTTTTAGAAGAAATGTATACAGTTTGGTTTTTACTCAGCTTTACATATCTGCAGATTATGATGAGCTATTTTTGCTCTGATAACTTGTTGGGTATAGCAGAAAAATAAAAATTTAAAAGTAAAATGTTTTGGATAAGAAAGCCATTATATTGCGGTAGTGTGGGACTGTGACCGAGAGACTCAGGCTGGAGTTTACTCTCTGTCCTAGAAGCTCACGGAGTAATTTTTAGCCATTCTTTCCCTTAGCTGAATCTAGTCAGAGTTGTTGCTGTGGAGGTACACTCTGTACCTCACACTGCATTCCTGGAGGCAAGCCAGAATATAAATCAAAATATCGAACAAACAAATAACTTTTAAAATGGTATACCCCCAGAACACGTTGCCTAGTACTAATGCAGTTTCTAGAAATACTCCTTCAATTAGAATGTACACACAACTGAGGTATAGGTGAATCCTTTCCACCTTTAGTAAGGAAGCTTATGAAGGTCAATTGGTTAAATTCTAGAGCAAACACTACTTCTGTGACCATGAGATTAATAATATGGGAAAATTTGGCTGGAGGTTTTTTTTTGTTTGTTTGTCTCCCCAGGATGAGCCACTGGTTGTGGAAAAGAAACTAAATCCACCTAATCCCAAACGTACTTTTTCAAAAGGCAACTGGACTTTGTTTTTCCTTGAAGATGTTTCACTTCTCATTCCAAAAGCTTCTTCCATTCTTCATTTTCATTGGTTTAACTTAACTGAAGGGAGAATCTTAAATTTGGAGGGCTATGATCTGTTATATGGATGGCATGCTTATTTGTTATATGAAAAGAAAGTGGATAAAGTGTTTAAAGCTCATATACTTAGAAATGCTTTGTTGAGGGTTTGGAAGAAGTATCAATATAAGCTAAACTATAAGGTACCTATATGGGCAAATCCTAGACATGCAATAGAAAATATAAGTATAGAACAAAAACAGGAGGTGATTATTTATAAGGATCTCCTAGTTATGGAAAGGGGTAAACTGCAGTTGAAATCTTTAGAGATATTGAAAGGAGAAGGTATAATCTATACTTGGTTTCAGTATGGTCAGCTTCAAGCTAGATGGAAGGAAGATCAAAAAACTGGTTTTATGCAACATGAGGAAAATTTGGTAAAGCAGATTAGAGATCAAAGTCAAATGCATATTAAAAGGTTGTACAATGCATTATTGGAAATAGATTCAGAAACGGAATTGGTTAAGGATTGTATGATAAAATGGGCACAAAACTTTCAGGAACCAGTGATGATGGATACATGGGAAAAGATATGGGTTAGAAATGTCAAATTTACACAAGCACAAAATTTAAGGGAAAATTTTTATAAAATGTTTTACAGATGGCATTTAGATCCTAAAAAGTTATCATGTATGTATCCTAATGTGAAAGCTAAATGTTGAAGATGTGACTGTGATGATGCAACCTATTATCATATATGGTGGACTTGTAAGAAAATCAAAGCATTTTGGATAAAGATTTGGTGGGTGATGCAGAATATCCTGAAAAGAAGATTGAAATTTACTCCGCAATTGTTTTTATTGGATATAACAATGGACTGTACAGTACTAGAGACTAAACTGATTTTGAACCTAATAACAGCAGCAAGACTGTTGATAGCGCAATATTGGAAGAAAGACTTTTTGCCTACTATTGAGGAGTGGATATTGAAAGTTGCTAATTTAGCTGAAATGGCAAAAATTTCAGCATATTTGAAGGATTATACTCAAGAAAGATATATGTTGGAATGGAGTAGATGGATTGATTATATTCAAAATAAGTATCAGACTAGAAAATATCAAATAGCTTATGAGTGAATGTTAAATCTTAATGTTATGTTACTTATGGTGGAGTTAAGGGTTAAGGGGGGGTTTGTTAGTTTAATTGTTAATTGAAATACCTTGTATTTTGCTCTGGGAAGTCGGGGGGGAGGGGGGGTTAGTTGAGGCAGGTGGGCGGGAAAAGGGGTTGGGGAAAATTGTTGTTTCTCTTTTAAAAACTTTTCAATAAAAAAAAAAGAAAAAAAGAAAAAGCACTTTTGGGACAACCATGACCTGGATAACTGAGAATCTCCATAGACCACCCAGATTGTAGCGTGAAAACTTCTAGGACAATCTTACGTAACTCATATCTCCAGGTGGAATGAATCATTACAGAGAAATTGGTGTTGTCATTTTATTTTTTACTTTCTTTGTGCTCAAAACATGCCCAAATTAACTTTTTTCTGAGTATTACTCTCCATTTTGTATAGCTTACCCCTGTTCCTTCAATTACCTACTTCTCTTGAAGTCTCATTCTTTTCTTTAAGCCTAAAACTTGTTTGGGTGAGGTACAGCTAAGGTGAGGTACAAGCAAAGGTGAGGCAGAGTCTCACAAACACTTCTTAATCCTTTCATATCCTATTCAGATTGGGTATACATAATCAAACTGGTCAGTCCTAGACGAGATCAACCCTGACTGCTCTTTAGAAGGCCAGATCCTGAAGATGAAACTCAAATACTTTGGCCACCTAATGAGAAGGAAGGACTCACTGGAGAAGAGCCTAATGCTGGGAAAGATTGAGGGCAAAAGAAGAAAGGGACGACAGAGAACGAGGTGGCTGGATGGAGTCAATGAAGCAGTAGGTGTGAGCTTAAATGGACTACGGGGGATGGTAGAGGACATGAAGGCCTGGAGGAACGTTGTCCATGGGGTTGTGATGAGTTGGACACGACTTCGCAACTAACAACAACAACATACATAATTGAGAGAGCCATTTTGGTGTACTGGTTAAAGGCACTAAGTTAAAAACCTGTAAAATTGTGACTTCCAGTTCTGCTTTAGGCATCTCTTAGCTCTAGGGAGAAGGCAATGACAAACCACTTCTGAAAACATTGCCCAGAAAACTGCAGGAACATGCCAGGGCAGTTGCCCAGAATCAAGATTGTTTTTTGCCATCAAATTTTTATTTTTTAAAAAAATTTATACATATCATTATGTGGATGGTGTGGTGTTTGAGTATCATACATTTCAATACAGAAATGATAATACAGATAAACATATTCATAATTATTACATTCCATTTTCCTTATTCCATATTATTTACCCCTATCTTTTACACAAAATTTTTATTTTCATATAAATATTAACAAGTATGCAATAACATCTAAACCAATATGCTTTAACATCCACCGTATTATCTTTGGTTATAATTTCAATAGTATAACCCTCAAGTAGAAAAAATATGAAACAATCAAGATCGTTTTGAAGGCATGTAAATCCTCTTTTGTTTATCCTGTCTTTCCCTCGTTAATTATCTCTCTGAGTTGACTACCAGTCCTACCAGCATGGGGCCTGTTCTTTGTCAAGCATCATTTAGATTGATGCATTTGGACAAATTAAAGAACAAAAGAAATCTAATAGAATTTTGAAATAAAGGCATTTCCTAGCTTCCAGCTCCAACCTTACCTCAAATCCCCACGGCTACCTCTTTTTAAAAAGTAGATCACGGTCACTCCAATTTTGCTAATAATATGTCTTCTTGTTCAAATGCAATTTGAGAGACAGAGCTAAGCAAATATCAGCTTTTGTTTTACAGATTTATTAAATCAATCTGACTTGTGCATTTTGATTTTTCCATTTGTTTGGTATACCGTGTGTCCATGGATGGATGGATTGAAATATTCAGAAGCATTAAAATCTGGGTATGTATATATGTGCATATATTAAGCAAACAGCGTTCCAGGAATGATCCAAAATATCTGTTTTGCTGGGTTGTTTAACAGCATGCATACAGATACATCATTAACAAATAATTGCATCAAGGATACATATTTGTTTTTCTTCTGCAGTTTATAAGGAAACAAACTTTGGATAACTACAGCTTTGCTTTTGCTTACTTGTATTTGAAGGTTATTACTTGCTACAACTAAATCAACAACCAAGGATCATGTTCATACAAGATGCTTCACCCGCCCATAGTCCACTCAATAACTGATTTTTTTTTTACATTCAGGCCAACATGCTGAATCATAAATTAAACATATAGGCTGAGTTTGCACCACCCAATCACTTAAAAAGTGTTTGGCTACTTTGAGGCTCAGGGTTCTGGTTCTTTCATGTTTTTATGAAGCAGAAAACGAATGTAGCCTGAAGACTATTCGGTTAGTTGCAGTATTAGTAGATGGGCTACTTTAATAAGTGATGAATGAAGAAAGATGCTCCAGTGACCTTTAGTAAGTCATTGTTGTTGCCTCATGCTGGATGTTTTCCCTTTTAGTTTCCTGATGACTGCTAGACATCAACTAGACTGACAAATTATCTCAAATCATGCATAGCAAATTGCACACGGAACGCATGCTGCCTGCTTAATAAACAATAATATAGAATCACTTTGAATAACTGAAAATGCCTTGATATGAAGTCTGAAAGGAAGGAAAATGGAGAAATTGACAAAGTCTTCTACTCAACTAACTATTGGGTGAAGGCTCTCTTTTGCAAAGCATCCCCTTAAGGTACTTAGTTACATACTATTAAGGGCTTGCTGTCCTTAATATGTAACTAAGTAAGTAATAAGTATGTAACTAAGCAAAGCACTATAGTGACATGTAGCCTTCTGACCCAATCACCAGTGTGACATGCCAACTGTAATGTCTGCATATTACAAGTATAGTACTTACAAGAGAAAAAATAATGCTCATAACCTTCAAAGAGACAGGAAATCCCTCGTAAGGAAGATTTATACAGATGTACAAAGCTCCTCTTTAGAAGGAGGGAAGCTTGTTTGCACTCACTGACATGAAGATGTTGAGAACAAAATATTGTGTGGGAAGCCCCCACCCCAGAAGAATGAAATATTTTGGGAAATATTTAAAAAGGCAGGATAGAATATTTCCCCTAAAGGAGAAATGGGGGGAAAAAACCTTAAGGAAGGCAGAAAACAGTACCAGTCTCCCTACCCCATTGGTGGGATTCAATTTTTTTTACTACTGGTTCTGTGGGCATGGCTTGGTGGGCGTGGCATGGCTTGGTGGGCGTGGCAGGGGAAGAATACTGTAAAATCTCCATTCCCTCCCCACTCCAGGATAAGGTTACGACAAAATCCCCATTTCCTCCCAATCAGCTGGGACTTGAGAGGCAGAGAATAGATGGGGGCAGGGCCAGTCAGAGGTGGTATTTACTGGTTTTCTGAACTACTCAAAATTTCCGCTACCGGTTCTCCAGAACTGGTCAAAACCTGCTGAAACCCACCTCTGCTCTGCCCCCAAGCAGAAACTGAGGAGGCCAGCTTTTAGAAATGCAGATTTGGTAATCCATTCAAGGCAGGATATTTTGAAACTCCTTGCAGCCAAGTTTGATAGCTAATAAAGACAGAATGATACGATTAGAAAGCAGACCCTCACCAAAGATCCAGCACAGGACGAAAGCCATTAGCCGCAATAGGAATTGCCCAACATCCTTTCAGAATACAAGCCGCTTCATTGCACCACCCTCAGAACAGCTCAAACTTCAAAACCTATAAAGATCCACCCACTCATTCAACCATTTTGTCAGCTGTCCCTGAATCGTTCTTCTTCATCAAAGGGAACCTTTCTTTCCAATCAGTCGCCAGCCTCCATTTTATTTCCAGTGCCGTTCTACTGGCTTGGAACTAGACCTGGATTTTTCTTCCAACAATTGCAATACTGTAATATAAGGTAGTTGATGGGCTTCTGTTCTTCCTGAATACGAGCCCCTTGTTAGTCTAGCATCTGCTTATAGTTTTCCCTAGAAGTAGGCCCTGACTGAAGTCTGGGAACTGCTGCCAAGAACATTTAATGGCTAGCAATTGCCAGTAGATAATATTTTTTTCTGGATTATCTTTCCAAGATAATGGTTTTTTTTCCTGTAGAGATTTGCCTAGGGTGTTTGGAATGGAAAAGGCAACAGAATGTCAAAACAATGGGATAATCTCTCTCTTTCCTGTTCTTAGAAGAGCAACTTTTCATTTAATTTAACATATTCATTCCTAAATATGAGAGTTCAGGCACTGGCTACCCTGAAGCAGCTTAATATTTGGTCTAAGTATCTACCTATTTTCACAGTGATAACAGCTCTGGCTGTTGGTGACCTCCAGTGTCTTAGAAGCTCTTTCATCAGTATCTGATTTTTCCCCCCTTAAAACAAGCATACATTCTCTAGGATTGAAGCGCTAAGGGCAGATAAGCTAAGATCCAGAGCTCCTGTCTGACCACAGTACCACAATTCAGACACCTTGAGAATCAGTGATGGGACCTACTGTTATTTTCAGAATTAACTATTGGTTCATATCCCTAGACACTAGAAAAAAATAGACGGGAGGGAGGGAGGGAGGGAGGGAGGGAGGAAGGAAGGAAGGAAGGAAGGAAGGAAGGAAGGAAGGAAGGAAGGAAGGAAGGAAGGACCTTCCTAATTCTCAATCCCTCTAGTGCAAAATTCCTATTTCAGAGTTTTTCCACTTATTTTAGATTTCCCAATATTTTATGTCATCCTTCTGCACACAAAGCAGATGTTCCATGACTGATCTTAAAGGTCTTCCCACGAGTGTAAATGCTAGCCTTTAAACTCCCCAATCCTTTGTTTCCGGTGCAATTCAAGATGCTGTTGATCCCCTTTAAAATTCTAGGTATGGGTTCAACTATTTCTGAGACCACACGACCAAATAGTATCTGCTCACCTAGAGAGGGCTGGTGGAAAGTCCCTATATTTCATGAAGTATGTCAGTAGAGGACTCAAAAAAAATATTTGCAAGAATACCCACCTTCCATCAGACCTAAAAATTTTACCCTCAGTATTTTACCCCACAAATTTATGTTGCTAAGTGAGAAATTTGTTAAGTGAGTTTTGCCCCATTTTATGACTTTTCTTGCCACATTTGTGAATCACTGCAATTCGTAAATTAGTAACATGGTTGTTAAGTGAATCACTAACCATCATAAATATGAACCAGTTACCAAGCATCCAAATGTAAATCACATGACCATGGGGATGCTGTGATGGTCATAAGTGTAAAAAATGGCCATAAGTTACTTTTTTCATTGCTGTGTTAATGTTAATGTTAATGTTAATGTTAATTTTATTTATATACCGCCCTTCTCCCGAAGGACTCGGGGCGGTGTACAGCCAATTTAAAAACATAAATATACAGACATCATCATTAAAAGTAATTAAAATCAATTAAACAGTTTCGGCCAAAATTTAAAACCCCAAGTTAAAACTCCAATTTAAAAACCACTTAAATAGACAGCCCCACCTGTCGGAACAGTAGGGTCTTGAGGGCACAGCGAAAAACCCAGAGGTCAGAGATTGTACGTATTTCCAGGGGCAATTCGTTCCAAAGGGCAGGAGCTCCCACTGAGAAGGCTCTCCTCCTGGGTGTCGCCAGCTGGCATAATTTGGCCAACGGCACCCTGAGGAGTCCCTCTCTGTGGGAGCAAACTGGTTGGTGGGAGGCTATTGGTGGCAGAAGGCGGTCCCGTAAATACCCTGGTCCTATGCCATGGAGCACTTTAAAGGTGGTAACCAACACCTTGAATTGCACCTGGAAGACCACTGGGAGCCAGTGCAGCTCGCGCAGGAGAGATATTACATGGGCGCAACGAGTTGCGCCCATAACCACCTGCGCGGCCGCATTCTGGACCAGTTGGAGCCTCCGAGTGCCCTTCAAGGGGAGCCCCATGTAGAGAGCATTACAGTAGTCCAGCCAGGAAGTGACAAGGGCGTGAGTGACCATGCGTAGGACGTCCCGGTCTAGAAAGGGACGCAACTGGCGGATCAGGCAAACTTGATAAAAAGCCCCCCTGGCCACAGCCATCATGTGCTCTTCTAAAGACAGCCGTGCATACAGGAGGACACCCAGATTGCGAGCCCTCTCTGTGGGGGGCAAAGATTCACCCCCAATAGTCAGCGATGGCACCAGGTGACTATACCGGGACTCCGGAAGCCACAGCCACTCGGTCTTGGAAGGGTTGAGTCTAAGCCTGTTTCTCCCCATCCAGACCCGCACGGCCTCCAGGCAGTGGGACATCACATCAAGGGCATCATTGGGGTGGTCTGGGGTGGAGATGTACAACTGAGTGTCATCAGCGTACTGGTGGACTCTGACCCCAAAACCACGGATGATCTCACCCGGCGGCTTCACATAAATGTTGAACAGAAGGGGCGAGAGGACCGACCCCTGCGGCACCCCCCAAGCAAGGCACCTCGAGGTTGACCTCTGCCCCCCTGCCAACACAAACTGCGAACGGTCGGAGAGGAAGGAGGAGAACCATCGTAACACGGTGCCTCCTATTCCTAACCCCATCAACCGCTGCAGCATGATACCATGGTCGATGGTATCAAAAGCTGCTGCGAGATCTAATAGGACCAGGACAGAGTAGCAACCCCTGTCCCGAGCCCTCCAGAGATCATCAACTAACGTGACCAATGCCGTTTCCATGCTGTAGCCCTGCCTGAAGCCCGATTGATACGGGTCTAGATAGACAGCTTTCTCCAGGTACTGGGGTAGCTGTCATGCCACCACACTCTCAACAATCTTCGCTACAAAATGAAGGTTTTGTGGTAACTTGATTGGTTACTAAGCAAACTGTTCTAAGTCGAGGAGTACCTGTAGGTGACAGATGCCATGGAATGACACCATCTTACCCTGTCAGCTATCTCTAGCAAAGAGTGCCCCCTACAGCAGCCGGTAAAGCAAAGCTGCCTGGGGAATTCTGGAAGTTGAAGTCCGCCAGGCTTAAAGTTGCCAAGGTTGGAGACCCCTGCCCTACAGCCTCAAGGCAACAGGCAAAACAAAGTTTTAAGCCTTTCCAGAAGGCCAGAAAGGTAGGAAGGAAAAGTTCTCATCTCCAGTTGCAGAATGTTCCAAAGGACACAGTAGAAAAGGCTCTTCTCCTTGACCCAGCCAGGTGGAATATCTTAACAGACAGGGTCTATGTAAGGAAGCTATTAAAACTTGGCTCTTTACATACACATTTAGAGACAGAGAAAAGAATGGAAGACGTACCTCTCTTGGAATGAATCTGGCTGCTCTAGTGTTACGTTACCATTTTGTGATGATATTATGACTATGTTGCATTCTTGCTGATAACAATATTATTAATTGATATGATAATTTCTGAAATATTGTAAAGTAAATTTTGCTGTAAGTTGTTTAAGACTTATAAAGGGAGATAGGAGAAAGACACATAGAAGCATTTCTAGCAAACACACAAATAAACGTCTGATGGACCTCTTTCTCTGTTGCTGCCAAAATTCAGCAATTTTCTGTTATAATTTGACAGGGAGGTTTGCCATTAAACCTAAAGAAGTGAAATGTCTTTTTAAAATGTTACAAATGCTTTTTAACTGATTTTCTAATGCATACCAGTTCAGGCTTTTTAAAATCTATCTTTCTTCTTTTTCACAAAGGTCAAGCAGAATCTCTGGCCCCCAAAAACTGTCAACCCCAGTTTTAAACTGCAAGAGTGTGAATATGGGTGCCAACATATAAGCAAAAAAGCTGCTGTAGATAAGCAGAGCAAAAACTCAAAGCAGAGTCCAAAATTGGGATGGGCGAGATGGGTGCAATCTAGAATCTGAAGGATGCTTTTAAAAGATATATTTTGAGTTCTGTTTTCTCTTTTCTTCCTTTAATTATCTCCAATCATAGCTCCTTACTCTGAGACCAGGAATCAGCTGCCATGGAAACCTTGCAAATGCCCTCCTTTTTGTGTGTATGTGTGCGTGTGTGTGTGTGTGCGCACGGGGTGGTGGTGGTGGTTGGAGTGTAGTTATTTCTTAAAACACTGTGGAAGAAAATAATTTCCTGGCAGCTATGTAAAAAATATGACTTCATCCTTACTCGTCTCCTCAGACAATCTAGAATTCTTTTAGTGTTTATGTGTGTGTGAGTGAGTGAGTGTGTGTGGCTGCAATATTGAGACTGAAAAGCTTAGGAATAACAGAGAGTAAATATGGATGCTCCAAAGCAGCGGCCCCTAACCTTTCGGGTACCAGGGACCGGTTCTGTGGAGAAAGGTTTTTCCACAGACCAAAGGGGGCGTGGTTTTGCATGCTGCCTGCATCCCGCGGAAGGGGCTTTGCTTGTTTGCATGGCCCAGTTGCTGGCATGCTGTGGCCGGTACCAGACCACAGACCGGGGATTGGGGACCCCTGCTCCAAAGGAGCACTTTGACCCAGGCACCATGGTCATTCTGCTACAGTCCTTTTATCCAAATTCCTTTAGACCTCCAATTTTTTTGCTTCTTCAGTCTGTCTCTCAGTCACAGTTCAACAAAGATAGATTTTCACTCTCCCTTCCTCTTTTTCTCCCATCTTGCAGACTCCTACTTCTACTACCTGGCAGCTGACCTGCAGGAATGGCAAGGAAGTTTCTGCATATGTTTATATAAAAGTGAATAAGAATAGTGATCTTATTTATTTTATTTTGAGCCTACTTGATTATTATTATTTTTTTTGCTTTTCATATGTTCCATTCCTGATTATATATTTACAATAGGTAACAGTTGCTGGAATTGGGTATGTCTAATCTAGTGAAAAGAAGAACTAGGGGTGACATGATAGCAGTGTTCCAATATCTAAGGGGTTTCCACAAAGAAGAGGGGGTCAACCTATTCTCTAAAGCAACTGAGGGCAGGACAAGAAGCAATGGCTGGAAATTGATCAAGGAGAGAAGCAACCTAGAACTAAGGAGAAATTTCCTGACAGTTAGAACAATTAATCAGTGGAACCAGGGCCGGATTTAGATGAAAAGAGGCCCTAGGCTATTCCACTTATGAGGCCCTTTCACCTATAGTGAAAGTGTAATTTTAATTTTGCTAACAATTTGAATGTAGGCCCCTCTTGATCTTGAGACCCCCTCTTGATCTTGAGGCCCTAGGCTGAAGCCTAGTTAGCCTATAGGAAAATCCGGCCCTGAGTGGAACGACTTGCCTCCAGAAGTTGCGGATGCTCCAACATTGGAAGTTTTTAAGAAGAGATTGGACAGACATTTGTCTGAAATGGTAGAGTTTCCTGCCTGAGTAGGGAGTTAGATTAGAAGACCTCCAATGTCCCTTCCAACTCTGTTATTCTGTAAATGAATAACCTGGTCAATTACACTTATAGTGTCAAATGTTTTTCCAAAGGTGAGTAGGGGCAAGAACCTGTAAGGCACAGATAGTTCTTGTGCCTTGCCACCAGTATTTCTATCCTCTCTTGGTCCCCAACATTTTTCTCATTTGTTGATTGGTGGGCTATAGTGAAACTCCTTAATAAGCATTTTTTAGCAGTTGGGAACTATAATGGAATGTGAGAAAGACCTTGGGAAACGGGGAAAACTCATAGCCAGGGGAAAGATTGGGTTAGAAGCATCTTCTTAGCCCACAAAAGGAATGTGAATGTGACAAATGTTCTTAGTTTCTTGGGCTAGAAAGATGATGGGGGAGAAATCTACTTTCATATTTGCAAGTTTCTGTTCATGTAGTCCTACAATAAAATAGAAATAGTTCATCTGGGCAAGCTTCCTATCTAGACTACCTTGCAAGGCTGCAGGAAAATAAGAAGATGTTAGGGAACATTGGTATTGCAGGGGTACTGTTTTGGCATATTTGTCTATTGCTATTTCTAATCTACCATCAACATAGCTTGCAACATTTTAAAAATATCAATATATTTGCAAGAAATACATCAGACAGGCAAAAACCTGAGAATGGATGAGGAATTTTTCAGTGGAAGCAATTCATAAATTCTGTATGCATCCTGCATACGTGCCTCTTTATTCTCTTGTTGTGCTTGGCTAATTTGACTTTAATCATATCAAATTATATGCCATTCATCTGAGATTCTATAAGTGCTAATTGCCCGACTTTGACTATTTTAGATCGTTGCAGAGTCCTTGGACTGTCGATCACAGAATTTCCTTTTTCTAAGAGATCACTGAACTCAGAAATACGGGAGAAAAAGCTCTTGATACTTAGTTGTTTTAATTCCTGTAAAAAATGGGAAAGGTACATTAGGGTGATCTCTGCAAACAGCCTGGGCTGCTACATGTATGATAGCTTAGCCAGTTCAGGCAACTTGGTTTATCATTCAGGTTTGGCAAATGAATAGGACATAGATTTTATCAGCAAATCTGCTGACAGATTGAGATGTGGAAATGTAATGGGGCAACTTTTCTCAGTCTGTTACTCTACATTAGAACTACAACTCACATCATCCCCAGATAGCATTAAACAGAGATTGTGAGGACCACAGTCTAATCTTTATTGGTACAATCTAACCTGTTTGGAGGGCACCATGTTTGGGAAGTCCTGTGATGTAGCACACGGAATCCCTGTTTCAGATTCCATGTTTTAGATTCTATGACTGCAATGAACTTTGCTGAATTGGTAGCTGCAGCACCATCCCTCTCAATTGCATCTCCTTCATTTGCAAAACTTTACTGATCTAATCCATATCTAAAACAGTAAAAGATCAAGAGAAGAGAATATGTGTAGCTCAGGGTTGATTCTTTGGTGCTCCCTGGGCTTGCTTGGTTGTAGACATTTCATTACCTTGATAACATCCTCAGTGCTACTGAATGTGGGGTTTGTACCTGGTATATAAAGTAGCTTGCTCTGCCCATGTGACTAGAGTACAGTAGGATAGAGTGGAGTGGAGTGGAGTGGAGTGGAATGGAATAGAATAGAATAGAATAGAATAGAATAGAATAGAATAGAATAGAATAGAATAGAATAGAATAGAATAGAATAGGTATATACAAAAGTATGAAGGCTATAGCTTAATGCATTGTAAACCGCCCTGAGTCTCTGGAAAAGGGCAGCATATAAATCGAACTAATAAATAGAATAGAATAGGATAGGATAGGATAAGATAGAATAGAATAGAATAGAATAGAATAGAATAGAATAGAATAGAATAGAATAGAATAGAATAGAATAGAATAGAATAGAATAGAATAGAATAGAATAACAGAGTTGGAAGGGACCTTGGAGGCCTTCTCGTCCAATCCCCTGCTCAGGCAGGAAACCCTACACCATTTCAGACAAATGGTTGTCCAGTCTCTTCTTAAAAACGTCCAGTGTTGAAGCATCCACAACTTCTGGAGGCAAGTTATTCCACTGATTAACTGTTCAAACTGTCAGGAAATTTCTTCTTAGTTCTGATTGGTAGAATGTAGTTTTCTCCTTGATTTCTGCTTCGTTGACTGGGGTCAATCCCTCTTATTTACACGTTGGCTGCAGATAAGGGAATGGAGGGAATGGTTGGTGGTTTTGGGGTTTGTTTTTTTTTCTTCCTCCTGAGCTTAGAATGCTGGGAAACTGTGAATATCCTAGACCAAGCTAAACTCCAAAATGCTAGGGAATTCCTGGAAGCTCGGCATTCAGACAAATCCGCCATCAACAGACACACAGAAATAAACCATATTTACACACTGTTCAAAAGAGACAATAAAAAAGCTAAGAAATAAACAAAAAGACCAGAAGATATACTCTCCAGCTGCCAATACGCAAACAGGCAAGGATTAAGAACAGGCAAACAAGCAGAAAACAATACCCTAAACAAAGAATTACCGAGAAAAAAAAATCCACACCTCCAACCAAAACTGACGGGACAAGTTGTTGTATATGAGGGATTAAAGCCCACTATCTATCACTCATATTGATGATAGTATCTACTTGGGGAACAAAACATCTGCAAGCAACCAACCAACCAACCAATCTCAGTGAGCATCAAGGATGCCACAGTAAACATTCAGTATACTCTATAGCCCAGAGCTGCCTTGTTTGTAGCCACCAGATTTCAGCATTAGTCAGAATTTGATGCTTGGAAAATTTTTATTTTTCCACATTTTATTGAACTCTATGCAATTGGCTGGTTTCATAGGGATCACTGAAATTTCAATTTCATTGAAATGGCAAGTGTCATAATGCCATCATTCAAATGATACAATTTATAATATGCATCCTCTGAGCAATGATCTGATGTCTCTTTTCCCCATTTAGATACTCATGCCTAGATTCTAACAATCTGCTAAGTTATGAACCTAAATGAAAATAAAACAACAGGGCTACTAAGGCTGAACAGCAAACCTCCAAATGACTACTAGATGGTAATATGGATGTACAGGTAATCCTTGACTTATAATAGTTCATTCAGTGACCATTCGAAGTTACAACAGCACTGAAAAAAAGTGACCTATGGCCATTTTTCACACTTATGACCATTGCAGCATCCCCATGGTCATGTCTTTTTCATTCGGATGCTTGACAACTGTCTCACATTTATGATGGTTGCAGTATCCTGGAGTCATGTGATCCCCTTTTGTAACCTTCTGACACGCAAAGTCAATGAAGAAGCCAGATTCACTGGTTTCTGTATGACTAATTTAAGAACTTCACTTAACAAATGTGACGAGAAAAGTCGTAAAATGGGACAACACTCACTTAACAAATTTCTCACTTAACCTAAATTTGGGGCTCAATTGTGGTCGTAGGTTGAGGACTACTCTGTACATGACAAGGCTTATGTCCTGCTTTTCCTTCAAAACCACCCATTCAGTCTCTACATTGTCTTGTATTGTTAGGTCTATATGTGTTCTGCCCCAGCTACGGACCCCAAAGAACGCAGCACACACAAAGTCTGTACAAACCTTAGTTTACTAATTAAGGACTACTAATGAGCTTTCTTAGTAGTTGTTTGAACACAAGTACAATTTTAAATCAGTCTTTTCTGAACAAGGGCTGTTAATTTAACTTCATTAACAGCCGACAAGAATTCAAAGAATAATAACTCAGTTCTGAGGCACAGTATTTCAGATAACCATAATCTTACTGTGGTTGGCAGAATGCCCAGAAGCAATTTGCAGGAAAACTGATAAGAGAGAAACAAGAACTGAATCAAAATGTTTCTGAAATCAAGACGCAAAGGAATATGAACGAAGTTGTTTCCTGCAAATTGCATCAGTCATCGTCCTTCCTTAAATAGGCTAGGGGAGTGGCCAATTAGCCCCAAGCCTTACTCTCAAGTGGCTCTCCTGAAGAGTCACTCCTGCCTTTTAACAGCTCTACGTGCTTGTGCATCGAGAAGAGGCTCCTCCTCTTCTTCCTCTTCACTTATGGGAGCTTCTGGGGGTTCTGAAGGCCCTGACTGAATCCCGACCTCTGGCACCACATCTTCTCCAGCCTCCTCATTGTCTGACTCGAGTGCCAGCTGCACGCAGCACCACACCAGCCTCCTTGCTGTCGGAATCAGCTGCTAGCTACACAGGCTGCTGATGGGCCACAACAATATGAGAGTTTGTAAATACCCCCAAAGTCACCTGCATGGCCCCTGGATGAGTGATATTTTACAAGCAGGCTTTCCAATTCCAGTCTGATAAGTTGCTCCTATTAGACAATGTCTCTCAACCAGAACTAAATTTGGGTTCAATTTTCATCAAAAGTCAACCCGGTACTTATGCTACGCACCAACTTTCTTGCATCAGTGGACCATCTACAAAATGGAAACTATTGTCAGTTCATACGGTTGGTCTAAAAGGTTAAGTCATTACAACTGCAATCTTATGCATGTTCCTGTTGAGCTCAGCAGGACTTTTACAGCTTGCTATGACTGATATGTACTTAGTCAATTTGCAAATATAATTATGGCATGGGAAAAGGCTAATTAATTTAATTGGCATGAGCTTTTGGAAGCCGGAACTTATTTTTGTCAGATACATGAAATTGGTTGATAGGTTTGCCTATAGAGGTGGGAGGTGATGGGAGTCATAATCTAAGATTTCTAGAGAATGCCAGATTAAAGAAGGTTGAAGGCATCCACACATTTTCCAAAAATAGGAAGAAATGGGAGGAGGGAAGAGGTGGACATGTTTTTTATGAAATATGGTCAAAAGTCTAAGAAGGTATTTGGGAATGTTGAATGACAACAGGCTTGTCTTCTTCTGATTATTTTTTTTCTAAAACGAATACCAAATTCTTCACAATACTTTCCCCTCTACGATGCTTTGGAACTCCAGCAGTTTATTTAAGCTGACAGGTCTTAACTGGGTTTCATATGCAGTTCCATGTAGGTCAGAACAATGAATTTCTGAAGACCTGAAATGTAATGTCTATAAAATTGGCATTTCTATCAACTATGGAATGGTGATAAACTGCATAAGCTGCTTTGTTAGAAAATTTCAGCAAAGAGAAGGAATTCTTATCATCAAATTCTTTGATAATAAGAACTTTGACGTGCAAATCTTCATTAAAGAAAAAGCCAACCTAGAAAAACTAAAATGCTTTTGTTCTTACAACTAACTGTCAAACACCTGCCGGAGAATACGGAGAATCAACTTCAAGCCATTTGAAGTTGACTACAAACCTTTTCTCCAACTGCTTTTTCATCAGAGTAGTGAAAAGCACTTTTAACGGATTTAATTGGAATGGAGAAGGGAAAGGATTGAGTGCAACATTTGCACTGGCTTTTAAATCAGTGAGATCCCTACATGATTGCACAAGGGGTTGGTTGGATGGTTGCTCTGATAAGTACTAAGACCAAACTCCTGCCCAGCCATCTGCAGCTCAGCCTGTCCCAATTTCCTTTCAGATTGCAGGACCCTAAAGTCACTGTCTTATACCACTGCTAAGAATAGTGTAATTTTGTGCAAATGTTTCTAAGAGGAGAGGATCTGCCTCTTTTTTAGGCCTCTTTTTATTGTTTTAAAATAAAATAAAATAAAATACATCCAGACTTTTTTAAGACAGGGAAAAGGTACAGAGCATGACTTTCAAAATTATTTCCATCTTTAATATTCATTTACTTATTTATTCAGTTTAGGTAGCCACCCATTTCAGATACAAGACTCTCGGTGTCTTACAGTGATTAAAAACAATACCAACACAGAAAACAATATATTTAAAAAAACCACTCCATATTACACAATCTGTAGCTAAGGTATATAAAAAAAGTCAACAGCAATCGATAACATAAACAGCAGCCACAAATGCTCCATATTTTCTTCTGTGTAGTAAAGTAATGTGTGTGAGAGTCTTTTTGCCCTTCCATAATATGGGTAATCCTTGACTTACGACCACAATTGAGCCCCAAATTTCTGTTGCTAAGTGAGACATTTGTTAAGTGAGTTTTGCCCCATTTTATGGCTTTTCTTGCCTCAGTTGTTGAGTGAATTGCTGCAGTTCATAAGTTAGTAACACAGTTGGTAAGTGAATCTGGCTTCCCTGTTGACTTTGTTCTCAAAAGGAGACTGCATGACCCCGGGACACTGCAATCGTCATAAATATGAACCAGTTGCCAAGCATCTGAGTTTCGATCACACGACCATGGGCATGTTGCAATGGTTGTAAGTGTAAAAAAATGGTCGTAGGTCAATTTTTCAGTGGTGTTGTGACTTTGAATGGTCACTAAATGAACTGTTGTAAGTCGAGGACTACCTGTAGAATGTTTGCCTGTGGATATATGATACATGCACCGAGAAGCGTAAAGCATATGTTCTGCTTGGGGCCATGTGACTAGGATGGAGGGGAGACACTTAGAGTGGAACTCTTAGCAATAATTCAACCCACTTCCCAACTGAAGTGAGATTGTATACAAAAGGGTTGTCAAACTCAATTTCATTGAGGGCTGCATCAGGGTTGTGTTTGACCTTGGGGGGCCGTGGTGGGCGTGACCAGGGTGGGCATGGCCACCTTGACATCACTCGTGTTGGGGAGATGCCTGTGGTGGCCCGGCGAAAACAGGCTCACGAGCTCAGTTTTTGGCTGCGACGATCTCCTGCGCGCAGCCCTCCCAAGCTCCATTTTCACTGGCAGAGGCACCGTGGGCTGGTCCTTCGCTGTTTCCAGGGTGGCCCCACAAGCCACATCTAAACATCTCGTGAGCTGGATCTGGTCCCTGGGCCTTGAGTTTGACACCCCTGGTCTACACAGTTGTACTTTCACTTAACAGCTGCTTTGTTTAATAACAGAGTTGCGGATCCCAATTGTGGTTGTTAAATGAGGGACACGTGTACATGCTTATGACACCTCTATTTAAGGGAAGTAAAAAGCTGCAGAAATGGATTGCTGTTAAAATGAACGATTGAAAACGAGCAGCTTTTATCTTCCTATTGAGAATATTTCCTGGAGACAGGATAGCATTTGGAGAGATATTTGGCCCTTTTGGCAGCCGGAAGCAATTCCTGAATGAGCAACCAGATGAATACTTTGAGACACTTCCCTGCATCTTCTGCAGACAAGCCTTCTCCATAATGGCTCCTGCCTGCAGCTTGCCTCTATCCTGCTCTCCATCAAACAATAATGAGCTCAGTGTCTTGCTTTTAAGAGGCACGGCGGTGAATTTTTGATTTCTCTTTTTTATTGTTGAACTATTAAGAGCATCTGAAGGGCTATCCTCTGGCTAGATGAGACAGCTTAGGAACTCTGTTCTCGCCAATCATCTACGTTTACTTTCTGTTCAGCTCACCCATGTGTATGAAAAATGACTCTCATCTTTCAGGAATGACAGAAATAGGGGAAGTTTTTGCTTCCTCCTTAAGACTATGCAAAAGACATTTTGCTGTCTGGAGAAAAAACGTTAAGTAATGCCTCCCGCAGTAAGAACCAATATTTTGAAGCAGTTTGATCTATAATCTGGTAATTTCTCACAGTATATCAGGGTGGGATTCTGGAATGGAAAGTATGTTTCAGGATTTGAAATGATCAAACAGAGCCATAGTTTCCCTATGAGAAAGCCGAACTAATGAATTAAAATATAATCTCAAAAGTTATTTCACTGTTTTGGGCTACCCATTTGATGGATCACTGACAACAGTCCTTAAGATTCCCTAATAATCGAAGTTAGACTGTGCCATCACAGTGAGGTTCTGCTCATTTCCATATAGCCAAGAACACAGGAGAAGTATCTGCTCCATCCCAGTATTCTGTCCTCCAAAAATGTTGGAGCTACCTGCTTCCATATTTCCCAAATGCTGGGAATTCTGGGTGTTGCATTGTAACACATCTGAATAACAGAGTTGGAAGGAACCTTGTAGTCCAACCCCTTGCTCAAGCAGAAAACCCTATGAAATTTCAGACAAATGTCTGTCCAAACTCTTCTTAAAAACCTGTGTTGGAGAACTCATAACTTCTGGAGGCAAGTCGTTTCATTGATTAATTGTTCTCACTGTCAAGAATATTCTCCTTATTTTTAGGCTGCTTCTCTCCTTGATCAGTTCCTATCCATTGTTTCTTGTCCTGCCTTCAAGTATTTGGGAAAATAGGTTGACATCCCCTCTTCTTTGTGGCAGCCCTTTAGATATTGGAACACTGCTATCATGTCACCCTTAATCTTGCATTGTTTCATTGGTAAGAGACCTGGAATAAAGCACCTAGAAAGAATGAATTATAGTTGCAAATGTATTTCGTAAACAAGGCTGGAAGAGGAGGGATGCTATTATTAAAACACTGATACCAAATACTAAGATACATGACCCAAACATTTTGAAAGTCAACTAGAATATAAGACAGTTTTCTCAGAAACATGTTTTGTGCAACGTAGGTCGCATAGAAGACTAAATTGCACTGGCATCAATACGACTGGAGCATCTTATAACCGTAGCCAAAGCTAATGCAAGCATGAAAGGCCAAATGATGGCAAAGAAGAAGAGGAAAACGGAATAAAATGCATATTTAAATGTCTTTTCCTACAGCCGACCTCATCTTCTGAAAGGCCATTCTCTTTCTCCTACAAACACTTGCAAACGTGCACGCCTCTACACACATGCATTTTCTTTTCTATACAATTCTGAACTACCAGTCTGCAGTAGTTATATATGACATTTTGGAATGCTGTGTCATTGTATTTGCAGCAAGCCAGATCCTGACCTTTTAGTTACAACAGGGATTCCGATTGAGGGTTTGAATAAATAATGGGCACCAGATACCTCCGAAAAGCAATTAATCTGAAGGACATTTCCAGGCAGAGGGATCATTTTTTTTTAATTTTTTTTTCTTAGAATTTCCAGGGTAAATGAAGAATTCACACACAGACACACACACACACACATACACACACACACACAGACACACCCTTCGATACAACACAATAAAGAAAACAAACATTTATTTTGTCTTAAAATAAGTCACTATTTCTTTGGAAAGTCTTTAAGGAATCAATAGTCAAACAAAAACCACAAGGAGGTGAGTTTTGCCATATGTAATTCGCAGGTTTGTTAGAGATCATCCATTAACCTTTGAATTTTTGCCGAGATGGCTTGATTGCCATAGCAACAATTGCAGCTCTTGTTTATCAGGAAGTATTCCAGCCTCAATATTGCTATTGCCACCGTCCTGGTTTTGAACAGGGCAAGCACCAATCCAAATTGATACTGGAGCAAGCTATAAAGGAAAAGTGCTTGGGGGGGGGAGTATGGTGCTGGGGTAGAAAAGCTATTAACTATTAACTAACCTTTCCTTCCTTCCTTCCTTCCTTCCTTCCTTCCTTCCTTCCTTCCTTCCTTCCTTCCTTCCTCCCTCCCTCCCTCCCTCCCTCCCTCCCTCCCTCCCTTGTGCTTATATCTCCTAAAGAAAGAAAGGAAACTCTGAAATGGTAATGATGATGGTTGTCCAGCCAAAGATCACTTACAGGCTGGAGACATTCCTGGTAACCCAGAGGCAAACCAGAATTCTCCCTGCCATGGCTTGCCTGGATCTAGCTTTGGATCCCGGAAGCGTACATAATCCACAGTATATAGCAACCTTTGATTCCATAGATCAGGAGTGTCAAACTCAAGGCCCAAGGGCTGGATCCGGCCCACAGGGTACTTAGATCTGGCTGGTGGGGCCACCCTGGAAACAGCAAAGGACCAGCCCATGGGGGGCTCTGCCAGCTAAAATGGAGCTCAGGAGGGCCACGTACAGCCCTCCCAAGCTCTGTTTTCACTGACAGAGGGTTGCAGGAGGCTGTCACAGCCGAAAACAGACCTCTAGATTCTGTTTTCACTGGCAGTGTGCTCAGGCCACCACCGGCACCCCCAACACAAGTGATGTTGAGTTGGCCACGCCCCCTGGTCACACCCCATGACCCCCGAGGTCAAACACAACCCTGATGCGGCCCTCAATGAAATTGAGTTTGACACCCCTGCCATAGATGAAGGCTCTTAGTGATTTGTCTGAGAATTTAGAATCATGTTGACCTTACAGGCATGGTGCCTCTGCTGTTGATAGACAATTGCCAATCTCAATGGCACTGTATCTATGTAGCAGAACTTTGTAGTCTTGGCCTCTCTCCTGAATATTTAGGCCAATTTACCCTGGAGAAGGCCAAATCAATAGTAAGAGAGAGAATCAGGAACACTTATTGTCAAAATGATACCACCAGTGCCCCTGAATTCTATCACAAAATGTTAGGCAATCGCAAGGTATCTCTACAATATAACCCTAAGCAAATATAGATGGGCCTTTTACAGAGCCTGCTTTGAAGCTCTCTCATTGAGAGCTACTGGTGGGAAGATTTTTTTGCAGAGACTTTGCTTCTGTGGATCCATAGAGGTACAAACTCTTACATGTGCTTTCTATGATGCCCCAAAACGTGCTCTGATTGGCCCAATCATTTCCAAATGTGTGTGCTATCCCGCTCACTCACAGACACATGTAACTGTGGTTTAGTTTAGTGGGTTTATTAACATTCCCCAGCAATTCCCTTCACCAAACCTCCAGAACTGTTCCAATTAAGTTCAGCCACGAGCAGACCAATGCTAGTCCACGGAGCAATGGCCAAAGAATCCACACCAGTGGTGGAATTCAATTTTTTTTACTACCGGTTCTATGGACGTGGCTTGGTGGGTGTGGCAGGAGAAGGATACTGCAAAATCCCCAATCCCTCCACACTCCTGGGGGAAGGATATTGCAAAATCTCCATTCATTCCCCACTCTGGGGCCAGCCAGAGGTGGTATTTGCTGGTTCTCCAAACTACTCAAAATTTTCACTACTGGTTCTGCAGAACCTGTCAGAACCTGCTGAATAGCACCCCTGATCCACACGGCACTTAAAAGTTTCTTAATCAAAATAAATCCACCAGGCAAACTTAAATCCACAACACAAGAGGCATAATGAGGCAAGAAAAGTCCAGAATTTCCAAGGCACAATCCAGGTCAAGGCACAGTGTCAATCCAAAGTGAGACAGGAAATCCCAATGACCGGAAAACATACAGCTAAGAAACAAACATGTTGTTCCAGCATCCATCCATGTCTCCATCTGTCTGCTATGCTAAATAGCCAGTTTCTGCTGCAGCCCATCAAGAAGGGTGAGGCTTTCTCGTGAGTAATCTCGCTGACCTTCTCTGCTCCTGCCTTTTCTCTGCCCTACAGGTTCTTGGATCAGGTGCAGAAGGCAGTTCCTCTTCCTCATCACTGACTGAATGCAGCTGTATGCTTTTCCCACCTGGAGCCCCAGGATTGTTCTGCTGCAGCTGTGCTTCAACCAACTTCCTCACAGATGGCTGCTTGGAGCCATCAATCAACTCAGCTCCTGATATGCCAGGAACTGGTTCATCCTCCCCCGAGCTGACATCTAGAGAGGTATCTGGGGAAGCGACTGGGGGAGTCAACACAATACGAGGGCCACACAGATAAATTTTATGTTTTTTATTTTTTTAGGGACGCCAACCCCACTCTCACATATCAGATAACCAAACATCTTCACCAAATTATATAACTCCACAAAACATATAATTAGATATGTTATTTTATTCTTGTATTATTTTTCCCTTTCAAATAACAAATTGTTGCCCTAAACTATTTCTGTTAAACTATTTATACTGTATTCTTTTTATGGTAAAAGCTGGCCGAAGGCCATAATGAAGATATTTGATTGGATTTGTGTCTGAGAGGAGTCCTGTCTGAGATGGTCCCTTAGCAACCAGGCTATTCGATAAAATAGTCTTCAGCAATGTTTGAAGGTTTGTAAGCAAGGCCTGGTCATTGATTGCGGAGACAAACAAGACTGAGAAAAAATTATTGGGAAGAGGTGGGAGCAAAGCTACCGGTACCATTTACATGGTAGCAGCGCATTAAATGAGCAGAGTTGAAACAGCTCAGCAGCAATGCAATAGGAATCTACCCCCCAATCTACTGCTCCCCCAAATCTCATGATAGAGCTAACCTTAATAATATGATTTTGAGAAAATGACAACTACAACAAAATCTGGGGCCTATACAATATATATAGTGGGTTTGATTGGGAGTCAAGCAACCATTATGCACTTTCCCTGAATAAGCCCTTCCAACTCTGCTCCCATAATCCCCAACACGGTGGATAAAAATCAATGATTTTTTTTAAAAAATCAAAAAAATCAGATTTTTTTGATTTAAATAGGATTTTTTTTATTTTTATCGAATTTATTTTAATAAAAAACTTTTGGGGTAAAAATCTATCGTAAGATAGTTTTCTATTTAAGATACATAAATAATTTAGTTTATTCAGCATGAAATGGAGCTTAGTTATGTAGCATGAGGCTGTATATTCTGCAACACTGGGACTATCGGTGAGTCAACAGTGGGTCAAAGGAGTAGCAGAGATGACAGTTGCTCTTTAAAAATTATGATTTAAATCGAGTTGATTTAAATCAAGCCTTTTTACTAGTGATTTAAATCATGATTTAAATTGTGATTTAAATCAACTCGATTTAAATCAAATCCACCCTGATCCCCAAGCATCCTCAGTTTTCTACAGTCCTTGCATCTCTTATGTTTTTGGAGAGGAAATGGGGTGGGAACCTTGTGAACTTCTATAGCTTAAAATAATAACAGAATAACAGAGTTGGAAGGGACCTTAGAGGTCTTTTAGTCCAACCCACTGCTCAGGCAGGAAACCCTGTACCATTTCAGACAATCTCTTCTTAATAATAAACATGTGAATCAAGCATTCCAACCAAAAGCTTATTGGACTTAAAATGCTTTATACTACTGTCCTTTTCACGTCTACTCTGAACACCAAAGCAATGCTTATGGGAAAAAATAAAGCACACAAGAGCTACTGTTATATAATGAAGATTCTTAAATTTATTTATGTTTTCCTTTGTTCATTGTGTTCATTGGGGAGATATATTCCTCAATGGAACTGCATCTACATGAAGGGAAGTATGCAGTGGGGTACCCAAAGGCTCTGTTTTAGGCCCAGTACTCTTCAACATCTTCATCAATGATTTGGATGAGGGAATAGATGGGGAACTCATCAAATTTCCAGATGAAACCAAGCTAGCAGGAATAGCCAACACTCCAGAAGATAGGCTCAAGATACAGAAGGATCTTGACAGACTTGAACATTAGGCGCTATTTAACAAAATGAAATTCAACGCTGAAAAAAGTAAGGTTCTGCATTTAGGCAAGAAAAACAAAATGCACAGGTACAGTATATGTGATACCTTGCTCAATAGTGGTGACTGTGATAGGGATCTTGGAGTCCTAGTGGACAATCATTTAAATATGAGCCAGCAGTGTGCTTCAGCTGCCAAAAAAGCCAACACAGTTCTAGGCTGTGGGATAAACAGAGGGATAGAATCAAGATCACATGAAGTGTTAATACCACTTTATAATGCCTTGGTAGGGCCACACTTGGAATACCACATCCACTTTTGGTCACCACAATGTAAAAAAGATATTGAGACTCTAGAAAGAGTGCAGAGAAGATCAACAAAGATGATTAGGCGACTGGAGGGTAAAACATATAAAGAACGGTTGCTGGAACTGGGTATGTCTTGTTTGATGAAAAGAAGGACTAGGGGTGACATAACAGCAGTGTTCCAATATCTCAGGGGCTGCCACAAAGAAGAGAGAAACAAGCTATTCTCCAAAGCACCTGAGGGTACGACAAGAAGCAATGAATGGAAACTAATCAAGGAGAGAAGCAACTTAGAACTAAGGAGAAATTTCCTGACAGTTAGAACAATTAATCAACTTGCCTCCAGAGGTTTTGAATGCTCCAACACTGGAAGTTTTTAAGAAGAGATTGGATAACCATTTGTCTGAAGTGGTGTCCTGTTTTGCATTAGAAGACCTCCAAAGTTCCTTCCAACTCTGTTATTCTAACCTGGGTTGTGTTTATTTTTTGCTCAGATCCATCCTTTCCTCATAGTATGGGTTATTATTACATGCAAGTGAATTAATTAATACACTCAATGGAGCACCCTGTTACTTATGATGCTTCTTTAAATCTTTACTCTTCCTCTGTTCTAATAGTTCCATAACAATGGTAAGCACAATAGATATTGAAATAAAATCTGAGCAGGATTATCGTCTTTCCTACTTTTTTATAGATGCATAAATTGTCTCACTGCAGGTTATAGCACCTAGTCAAACTTCAGTGATCTCAAAAATGCAAAACAAAATCAGTCCTGGTTAGGACCAACAGAATATATCAGGGCTGTAGACTTTCCTGAAAAGTAGGAAAAAATCATCCTGAAAACTTCCATATTGTTGACTAAGAGTCAAGCTCATCTCCATGGGGATTTTTCATATTCCCACTCTCGCCCCAGGATTTTGTTTTAGGTTGCTGGTTTTATTTTAAAGTGAATTCTCCTTGTTTTCCATTAGTGCTGTTCATTTTATTCCTTGAGATTTGATTTCTATCTGCATTCACCTTGTAATACCCCCTGCTTAAATTTCATTCAATTTGGCTTTGCATTTGTCCATCTTGTAATGTCATCTCACAGATACGTTTGACACTGAAAACATTGTGGACTTTCAGTTCTCATAATAAGTTTTTATTTAGCTTTGACAGTGTACCATCAAGAGAAAGATCTTGACAAACAGAATCTTGAAAACCTTAGTAATGTCCAAGCAGAGGAGAGGGGAACACCCCCGCCCAGGACTGTCAAAATATGGCTTCTTAAAGGGCTTTTCATTTGAAAAAAATGTCCTTGCATCAGATCAACACCATTTTCAACTGAAATGTGTGTAGATAACATGGGATTTTTCCCTAGAGATATTACTCTTATTTTTTTTCAGTTGCAGAGTTATAACCTTGTTAGCCTGTTGCAGCAAAATAAAAAATGAAAGTATCTTCAAGTATTTTAACAGACTAACAAATGGATTGTTCTATAAGCCAGTTTTTTTCTTTTTCTTTTTTTGAAATTTTTTTTAATTTTATTTCTTATAAATATATTGTAAATGTACATTGTCTTATCCATAATTAATCCCACATATACATATATTTTCTAAAGAATTTTTTTTTTAAAAAAAATTATATTCGGGGTTGCTCTTCTATCCTTTCTTCTCCCTTATTTTACAACAATCCTTCTTCTATCCTTGTGTATGCAGGCAAGCCAGATGTTAAAAACCTCTGTCATTTTGTTTTCTGTGTGAAGGGTAATAATTGCTGCATTTCAGTCAGAAGCAAAGACATTCCATCAGAGGAGCTCCTCTGCATAGCTGGTGGAGTGCCAGACCAACTGTGGAGCATCAAGCCAGGAACTTGCTAGCTGGATCTCCTGGGTTGCAGCAGCTTCACAGCCAACGGGGGTGGTAAGTCAGATCTGACATAGCGTTCTGCTTCTGGAGGTTTTGCTCTGGCTTCCACCCACAGCAGTTTCAAAGACACAGACAGATCTCAAAGTTGCAATTCCCAGAGATGAACAATTTTTTCAGCTGTAGAGAATTTTATTCTGTCCTCACTCCTGACCTGCTAGCCAAGATCCTTAGCTCAGATAGGTTCAGTGTGGCTTAGATTATGAATAGAATAGAATAGAATAGAAGAATAGAATAGAATAGAATAGAATAGAATAGAATAGAATAGAATAGAATAGAATAGAATAGAATAGAATAGAATAGAATAGAATAGAATAGAATAGAATAGAATAGCAGAGTTGGAAGGGACCTTGGAGGTCTTCTAGTCCAAATCCCTGCTTAGGCAGGAAACCCTACACCACTTTAGACAAATGGTTATCCAACATCTTCTTTAAAATTTCCAGTGTGGAAATTTTCACAAGTTGGGGGGCAAGTTGGTCCACTGATTAATTGTTCTAACTGTCAGGAAATCTCTCCTTAGTTGCTTCTCTCCTTGATTAGTCATTGCTTCTTGTCCTGCCCTCAGGTGCTTCGGAGAGTAGCTTGACTCCCTCTTCTTTGTGGTAGCCCCTGAGATATTGGAACACTCTAGCAGTTCTCAAAGTGTGGTTTGGGGACTTCCAGATGTCCCTGAGACCCTTTTAGGGGGTCTGCAAAATCAAATAAATATTTTTAAGATTTCTCAGTTTTAATCTGTAGTATAATACAATATCATTAAAACAACCCACATATATCTAAGCTCCACATTTTTAACAATGTAAAGGAGATTGAAACTGTATAGAGCCCCCTGAGTTGGTGATGAGTTGGATGCCCTAGAAACCTAAATTAGAAACAAATAAAAGATAGTTGCAGTTGTTCACATTGACTTCAAATTCAAACAATTGGACATTCTGCTGAATTATGGTTTGTATAAGGTATTGTTACTTGAATAAGACACAATAAGTCTAGTTTCAAACTTCATGCAAAGATATGTAACCCAGGGCTGGCTTCCAATGACCTGCTAACCAAAGCAAAATAAGCCATATTAAGATGTAGCATAATATGTGAATCTGGCCTATAAAATGAATTTTATTACAGCTTGTTGTATATTTTTACAGCTTGTTCTCTTAAAGGAACAAAACTGGGGTTACCAATAAGATATGGCAGAAATATTTTTCCCAATGCAGATAAAATTGCAACTTTAATTTACAAAACTGCAAGATGGTGGTTGCGGCATTACAATCAAAACCCTTTGCACTTGCATGTGACTTTGACACTCATACAAAAGGGTCAAGACTTGAACTGTGATACCACAAATGCCATTTTTTCATTTTTCTTGTCGACTACGTGTCCTAATAATTAACTTACAACTAGAATTATAAACAGGGGAAAATATGCTTTGAAAAAATGTTCCAAATCTACTCCTACCTATACCAAAACCTGCTAGACATTTAGCAGTAGCAGATATAACAGATTAAAAGAGTTGGAAGGGACCTTATAGGTCATCTAGTCCAACCCCCCACTCAAGCAGGAGACCCTACACCATTTCTGACAAATGGCAGTCCAATCTTTTCTTGAAAGTCTCAAGTGATGAAGCTCCCACAACTTCTGAAAGCAAGCTGTTCCATTGGTTGATTGTTCTCAATGTCAGAAAGTTCTTCCTCGTTTCTAGGTTGAATCTCTCCTTGGTCAGTTTCCATTCATTATTCCTTGTCTGGCTTTCAGGTGCTTTGGAAAACAGCTTGACCCCCTCTTCTCTGTGGCAACCCCTCAAGTATTGGAAGACGGCTATCATGTCTCCCTTGGTCCTTCTCTTCACTAGACTAGCCATGCCCAGTTCATGTAACTGTTCTTCATATGTTTTAGCCTCCAGTCCCCTAATCATCCTGGTTGCTCTTCTCTGCACTTTTTCTAGAGTCTCAACATCTTTTTTATAGTGTAGTGGCCAAAACTGGATGCAGTACTCTAGGTGTGGTCTTACTAGGGCTTTATAGAGTGGTATTAGTACCTCACTTGATCTTGATTGTATCCCTCTGTTAATGCAATTTAGGATTGCGTTGGCTTTTTTAGCTGCCGCTGCACACTGCTGGCTCATATTTAGCTGATTGTCCACTAAGACTCCAAGATCCCTCTCACAGTCACTGCTATTAAACAGCACTTAGACTTATATACCGCTTCACAGTGCTCTCATCGAAACCTTGTCAAACATTTCAAGTGTGAAAATGCTGCAGTTAAAAAAACTAAAACGAGAGAGAACAGTTTAAAGTACAATACTTCCCTCCAGAACGCTTTACATGGAGCTGTACAGTATTAGCCAAGTCTAAATGAAGAAACCATCTTAACGTGACTCATACTTTCCAATCACCATAATCCATCAAGGAGTCTCAGACTACAGAGTTTTCTTCTCTCCTGACATCATTTGTGCCGTAATTTATGTACCTGCCTTTCAAATAACAAATGTACTTTAAACAAGGCTAACAGCACAGAAACCAAAAAAGCTGATGTTATATATTTGACAGAAAGTGCAAATAAGACACGATTAGGAAGCAGAAAGTCAGAAGGTGGTAGAGGTAGGGGGTGATAAAAATTATCCTTTGTTTGTGTAAACTTACTGTTAGGCTACTAGTAGATACAGTAATAAAAAATGAAAGCAGCTCTGAACCTTTTAAAACCAGTAGTCTCCTTAGACATTACAAATTGTGGGTGGCCAAAGCTACTTTTGGGAGAAATTAATTTAAAACATATTTAGTTGTAAAATCTCCAGAAGTATACTACTTTTCTATTTCATCCCCCCCCCTTTTAAAAAATTATCTCCCCTACCTTTCCCCCCAAAATTCACTGAGCATCTCATTATTCCTTTTAGGATGTTTTCTAAATATTGCTTTTACTTCTGCAAAGCTTGTGACTCAGTGATACCTCTTGGCTGCATGAGAGTTTTAAAATTAATGGACACATTTTGTATCGGTCTGTAGTTGCTCTGAACTGGTGCTGAGGCACCATTTCCCAGACCTCCAAGCCTGCATAGCCTGGGTATCCAAAACTGGTTGGGAAAAAACTGAAGACCAAAAGGATGGAAATGTTTATTTTATGGAATACAACTTTGACTATTCTTGATTCCGTAACTTGGCTTACGTTAAAGGAGTTTTCCGTCATAAGATAATGGAGATTGGTTAATGTTTCTCAACCTTGGCAGCTTTCTGATGTGTGGACTTCAACTCCCAGAATTCCTGGGAGTTGAAGTCCACTCATCTGAAAGTTGCCAAGGTTGGGAAATATTGCCATAGGTCCGTGATGGCGAACCTATGGCATGCGTGCCACAGGTGGCACTTGGAGCCGTATCTGTGGGCACGCGAGCGTTGCTCTAGCTCAGCTCCAGTGCGGATGTGTGCGCCAGCTGATTTTCAGGCCTTCTGGGCCCACTGGAAGTCAGGAAATGAGCTGTTTCCGGCCTCCGGAGGGCCTCCGGGTGGGTGGGGAAGGCCATTTTTGCCTTCCCCAGGCTCCAAGAAAACCTTTGGAGCCTCCCTCCAGGCCTACGTGGCCCACCATGCCATTGTGTGCCAAAAGCAGGGTGACGGGGGGGGGGTATCACGTGCGATGCACGGGGGGCCAGGGCGCATTGACTTATGGGTTTGGGCACATGCGTGCACGACCCCCCGCATTCTCCCCGCTTTTGACATACGTTGGCAAAAAGATTAGCCATTACTGCCATAGGTTTTTGTTGGCAGTTATCAACACTTGGAGCCTGAAATGAAAAGTTTCAAAGCTTTCCTCTTTTTCTTGTGACAGCATCAGAGTAACGGGACAGCATCATGGTTTTTGCCTCGGTATGATGCAGAGATTAATATAGCTGAAGTCTGTCCTAAATATGTCCTTGCCGTCACAGTAAGTCCTGGGACGCTAAATCATTTGGGATTACCATTTTAGACGTCTATATGTGCATAATATTATACAACCGAGCCTTGTTTAGAGCAAATCAGTTTATCCACTCTATATTTTAAAGGCATTTATTACCCAGTTTAAAGCATATAAACAATGCTCGGAACTGCCAGTATTAATAACTATTTCGGGAAAGTTCAAGCCAAAATTATGCTTTTGTGGCAGATTCGCATCCTGAGCTTTCTTCTTCTTCTTCTTCTTATCCTCTCGCTCTTCTCAATTCTGCAATTTTAAGATAGTCTTGTTTGGCAAGAGAAAAAAAGCCTGCTTTGAAAAAAATTGCATTTTGTGTTCATCATTAATAAAATACTATAAAACAGAAACTATAGAACTTTTTTAAAAATTTCCATGTAACTTTCATGTATTGTCTCACTCTTATTATAGATATTTCCATTCCTTCCTGTCTTCAAGAGAAAAACATACATTCAAAAAAATCTCCAAAAATGTATAAGTAAGCATCCTTATCTATTTTTAGAAAGCATAGAAAAGGATTAGCCACAAGAGTCACTGAGCCAGTACCCAGCAAACAATTATAGCGAGAATCTTCTACATTTGAAAGAAACCAAACATTGCACATATACAATTTTTAGATTGCCTGCACATAATGAGCATATATATTGGGACACATACAGAGCTGGCTTAGATTTAAAAAAAGCCCCACCTAATAAATGAATAAAATCCTGAAAAACAAGCAATACATACGATATATCTTTCGCAACCTTTCCCTCTTTCCTTCCATCAATAATTTCAGTTTTTATTATTATTTCATTGAAACTTTTTTAAAAAAGAAGATAAAAACTAATAAAAACTGATGTAAAGAAGAAGAAAAAGGAATCAAAGAGAAACCAAGAAGTACAAGAAAAGAAAAAGTAATGAATAGAAAAGAAAGCAAAAGGATACAAAGAAGTGGCCTCTGATATTCTTCCCAACAGTTACAAATACTATTATATTTTAACCTTGGTCTCAAGTTATATCATAATATCTTCTTGGTATAAACTTTCCTGTCTAATAATCAAAAGTGTAAATCACACCTTTTTTTTATTTTTTATGCAAAAAGTCAGTAAGACCATCCAACAATGGCTTCAGTTGTTCCAGAACTGCATTGATCTGCGACAATGCAACAGGGTTGAACCTAAAACAACGAAAGGAAACTAATCAAGGAGAGAAGCAACCTAAAACTAAGAAGAAATTTCCTGACAGTTAGAACAATTAATCAGTGGAACCACTTGCCTCCAGAGGTTGTGAATACTCCAAAACTGGAAGTTTTTAAGAAGATGTTGGATAACCATTTATCTGAAATGGTATAGGGCCATGATGGCTAACCTATGGCACGCGTGCCCGAAGTGGCACGCAAAGCCATGTCACCCAGCATGTGTGGCCTTGCCTGTTTGTCTTCCGGGTTTCTGGTGCACATGTGTGCGCGATGATCAGCTGTCCTTCATGTGCGTAGCAGTGCTGAAAACCTGTGTGCGCATGTGCACCACCCAGCTGATTGTCAGGTGCGCATATGCGCCAGAACCTGGAAGTTCGGCTTTTCCAGAGCACAATCCCTTCATGTGCACGGCAGTGCTGAAAACTGGGCTGCACATACATGCCAGCCAGCTTATCATCGGGCGTGCATGCATGCCAGAACCCGGATGTTCGGCTTTTCCGGAGCACCTCCCCGATGAGCATGCGCACACGTACGTGCCGTTTCCACGTGACCTTTACAGCACTTGGTGCTGAAAAGGTTCGCCATCACTACACTAGACAATGGCAGAAAATGTCCATACTGTGGCCAAAAAGTTTACATGGAAGTGTCCATGAAGTCACCAAGTTGAAATTTCATTTGAAAGAGATTCAAGCTACGGTATTGTTTATCAAACCCGAGATTTCTATGAACATTGCCATTCCGTATCTTTTTATAAACTAGGATACAAAAACAATCTGTTTTATTTTTCTCCTTCTGGAATAGTTTTAATTGAAATGAGAAGTATTGGGATCTAAACTGTGTCAGAAATTCTGGAAAAATGCCATCAGTTAAAGTTGGACCATGGTGAGTTAATTGGCCTGATGAGCCCACCCAAACAAAGGCATCACATCTTCATTCATGTATATCTATCTTGACTGACAGAATCTATCCATACTTTCTGGCATAAACGTTTCCCCAGGTCTGTTATTTAAGTTCTGCTAAACTAAGCAACTGGCACACTGAATCAAATGGTCACTTGTGCATTACCAAAAAGGACAGAGATTTGCTAACATGTCTTAGCAAATAGGGTGTGGATATAAATTGTTAGGTGAAATTTTTGCATATTTAAGTGATTTTCCCAAGGAAAGATCCAAGCAGGAATGATTTATCAACCAGAGATTTTTGCAGAATGAGCACCTGGAAAAAAACTTTAGAAACTTTTTGTAGATTTCTGCATTTTACTGGATATGTGTATTTAAAGGGAATGTTATCTATTTATATGGATACTTTCTCTTTATAAGTCTTGCTGCTTATGTCCTTTCTCACCTTGACTAATGGCAACTTCTCCACAGGTGTGTTTTCAAAAGCCAAAAGCCATTAGTAGGAAGGGAAAAGCATTAAAATCTAAAAACTTTCATGTATATATCTAAACACACTGGTTGAAAAACACTGGGCCATAATGGCATAATCTTACAAGTCTGACTGTGCTTTACTTCCCCCGTCTTATATTCAAATGAATAAGGTAGGTATCTGTCTAAATTGCTTGCAGATGCCTTCTTCTTGTTTTGGGTCTAATCCATGTTTTTCTGCTTCTGTTAAAAGATATGACCTGTATCTCTCAATGTCATTTTTCTTAATCTCTACAGAGGATGCAGGTTTGAATATGTGTGCCCTTGCCTAGGAGGATGGAGCAACAAGTAAGGGCTGAGAAGGTAGGTAGGGACATCCCATCAGCGATGAGCAGCACGAAGTATATCAGGAATCCAGGTCAGTTGAACTCAGGGCCATGGGAGTTACTCCGACCTCAAACTTCCACTTTTGATGTCTGATTAGTAGATCCTGAGCAGAGGTGGGTTTCAGCAGGTTCTGACCAGTTCTGGTGAACCAGTAGCGGAGATTTTGAGTAGTTTGGAGAACCGGTAGTAAAAATTCTGACTGGCCCCACCCCCATCTATTCTCTGCCTCCTAAATCCCAGCTGATCAGGAGGAAATGGGGATTTTGCAGTAACTTTCCCCTGGAGTGGAGAGGGAATGGAGATTTTACAGTATCCTTCCCCTGAAGTGAGGTGGGAATGGAGATTTTACTGTATCCTTCCCCTGCCATGCCCACCAAGCCATGTCATGCCATGCCCACCAAGCCACACCCACAGAACCAGGAGTAAAAAATTTTGAAACCCACCACTGATCCTGGGTGACCTTCTGCTCTGGCTGTTGTTGCTAAATGGCAGGTTGCTGAATAGCATAGCTGCCATCATTCATGATCTCATTTTCTCTGAATCTGGTTAAGGCTAGGGTTAGAATGATAGTACCTTAGAAGAAGTACCTTTCAGGAGTGCCTCAGAATTATGACAATCTCATTTTTTGTTTTTCATCACGAAAGAGAGGGAGATATCGGAAGGGTCATCCATAAGTGCTTGAAGACTCTCAAAGGCACTGCTCTGCAGATAACTGGGCCTAAGGCACTTCTGTTTGAAGTTAGGACCCAGGGGATAGTTGGGATTGTTGCTGGTGTCCTGCCACTACTGGATTCTGATGCTGAATTGACAAAGGCATCCCTGAAACTTTGGTACTTGGGGATTTCAATGTGCCCTCTGTTGGCATGGAGTCTGGGTTGTGCAGGAGTTCATGACCTCCATGTAAACCACAGGTATCAAACTCAATTGCATCACGTGACGTATCGTGACGTATTGCGCCATTTTTTGCCTTTGCAGAGGCAGGTGGGTGTGGCCTACGCATGCCGTATCTGGCCCACAGGTTGCCAGTTTGACAGGCCTGATGTAAACCATGGACCTATCCCAGGTCATTAATGGCTCAACATATATCAGGGGTTTCCCATTTGATCTGGTTTTTGTCTTGAGGCAACTGCAATGTGATCTGGTAGTAAAGGATATTAACATTAGTTGATTACCATTGCTGGATCGCTCTCTGATTGTCTTCTCATCTGCTGGTGCCAATTCCCCTTAATTACAATACTGTGTTGAAAATCGATATGCAATTCTCTTCTACTGAAAATGTAATTTAATTCCTATATTTAAGAAAACCTGGGTAATAGTGCTCTTTTTGCTTACAGTAGCAGTCTTCAAATCCTTCCCATCAGATCATCTTTCTTCTGGTCCCTTGTGATTAAACCATACTTGGACTGGCAGTTGTTTAAATTGATGACCCTATAAATAAAGGATTGTCCCTGATCTGCTACTTCCCCCGAAAGGAAGAAGAGATGAAACCCCTATAAATACAGACAAAATCTTATGGCAATGCCCATCTTATCAACAGAAGGATGCCAGCTGAATACAAACCCGGAGATTTCCTCCCATCAATAAATGTATACTGCGCATCGTGAGAGTTGTACAATTGTGATGGTATAAAACTCTAGTAAATAAAAAACATTTAAAAACCCCAAGGTCCCTTCCTGCTATTTTGTTACTGTTATTCTGTATAGGCAATTGTTGTGTATATGGGTGCATTTCCATAGATCTGTGTATATATTTGCCAGAAATATATACACTAGAAAAAAAGGGCAGCAACAAGACAAAACCTAAATATTAATTGAATTGATATCTGCTTATTCACACTAGCTGCCTATAAAACAAAGCACTCAATTTACAAAATTGATCACCGGCTGAATTTACAAAGCATCCCTCTATCTTGTACTCAAATCACTCTTCTGCAGAAAAACCTTCCATACACAAACAGGAAGAAGAAAGAGGAACAAACAGGGGAGGGAGAAGGAGAAGGAGGAGATAAGGGACAAAAGAAAGGATAGCTGCAAGGGAAGAAAAAGAGGTTGTTAAATGTGTAGAGAAACGAAGGGAGGGAAAACAGGGAGACAGAGAGGGAAAAGAAAATGTTTTAAGGGGTTAAATTTACAACCAGCAGGGATATAACTCCTGTTCAAAGAGATCCATAGCAATCCAGCCTCTCAGCCATTCATTTATTTCCAGCAGCTGTTTTCTATTCTCAGCAAATGAAAGATGCTGGATTCCCCCCCTCCCATTCACAGATAATTATTAGGGGAGTAAATTATTGAGTGGGTACGTATGGTAGGAAGACACCTGGTCACTGGTCATGGGAAAAATATGTACATCAGTTCTGAGCTCTGCTTTTACTGTTATCTCCAGCACAGCCATGTTGCTAATATTCTGAGCAGTTATACTGTATTACTGCTAGAACACTTGGCAAAAACATGTATTTGAATACTTACATTATGATATTTCTTTTTTTAAAAAAAAAGGATTGCCAGTTTCAGCCTATTGTACATGTTTTGGGACCTTTGGTCATGCTGTTGGGAATTCTCAACAGAACTGAATCTAAGGAATACCAGCATGGGAAAATGGAAGATAAACTTTATGGTTCGTCAGAACTTCCTGATGCACTTTTCTTTGCATTTGACTTTCATGTTCTTGAAAATTGAGAAGGAAAAGGAAAACATGCCAACAGAAATAAATGAATAATGCACCAGAGTTGCCAGAAAGGATAGACTGACAAGAGGGCAGATGTACAACATTAAGAGGGTATCTGGTAATCAGAATCTGCCTAGAAACATTGCTATGTTATCTATGACCTTGGCTCTTTCTGCTGACTGCTAACACTGTGCTTCCTCTATAGCTACAAAATATGAAGACCTATTTCAGATATTAACACCCACCCCCCACTCCCCACCAGCCCATTCTCACAGCCCAGTGGATCTGCCTAAGCTTGAAAACATCATTTATAACCCAGATGCCAGTTCTAAAATTAGATCAAGTGGGTCATCTTAATGCAGTGCATGTGACTCCCAATAACCTGAAGCTATTCTTTTACTACAGACAGTCTCCCTAGCATAAGAAAAGCTTATCAAGCATCTTGCAATTTAACATTAGACTGGGCATCAATGTCTTTTTAGAAACTATGCAATGGCTCAGAAATAGACATTCCCCAATCTGCACACAGGTATAAATACATATCCTCCCTGACAATCAATTTTTTCTTCTTTTTCTCATATAATGTTGCTATATTTGAATGACATATTTTTCAATGAATTCTTCTAAAATATTTTCACTCTCCTTTTCCATCCTGGGACAGCAGGTGGAAAAATAATGGACAAATAATTGCTCCATTGTTTTCACAGCTAAGACATAATTAAATAAAACCTGTCTGTTTACTCCACTTAGTCCGTCCCCCTGCGACACACACACACACACACACACACACAGAGAGAGAGAGAGAGAGAGAGAGAGAGAGAGAGAGAGAGAGAGAGAGAGAGACCGCCAAGGTGCCAACTCAAAATGCAGATTAGAAAACCTTCCTAGATCTGTAGGAAGGAAAGCTGATCTGTAAGTTGCTCCTTGTCAAACATGATCAAAACTGGATTTTTAAAGACAGTACGTGAGTTAAGAAAAAAAAATTGCATTCAACTCCAAATCAACCATCTATTTCTGTATATAGTAGTGAAAAAGGTCAATAAAGGAGAATATTTGTAGCTCAGGATTGAGGGGTCCTTGTACTCTCTGAGCTTGGTTGTTTTCTTGCAGACGTTTCAATACCCATACTAGGTAATGTTATCAGCGCTCAATGCACTGATTCATTGCACAGTGCGTTGAGGATGTTACCTAGTATGGATAATGAAACATCTGCAAGAAAACAACCAAGCTCAGGGAGCACCAAGGACCCCTCAGTACAAAAGATGCTGGTTCCCCACCCCCATCCCATATATTTAAGGGATCCATATTGCTTGAAGAAATTCATTCATGATCACAGAAGCTCTGAGCTTGAGGGGCAATGGCACCCCATCATCTCTTAGGAGCATCCTTTAGCAACCAATTCCTTCTGGAAAGTTTATTCTGTAGTACCAGTCCTTTGATGAAAGTTGAGGTGACAGGAGCATAGCCATTAGCACTGCTTCATACCATATTTGGAAATGAAAGGTCTCAGAATGACATTATATCAGGGTCATTCTAAGGAAATACAAATAATGGCCGCTTGGCAACAAGAATCATGAGGGGAAAAAACCCAACAGAGAATCCCTCAGCAGACGTATCGCTGATCAGCACTGCTAATTGGCTTTGGCCTATTCCTATTCAGTCTCTGATTTTTTCCACAGTGTCAACTTTCTTTGAACTGTCCTTATCTCACCTCCGTGCATCATGGAGCTTCGGACCTAATCTCCCAATTTAATCATATACATTCAGTTATTGATTTAGACCCCAAATCCCAGAATCCTTGTGAGAACTGGAAGGCTTAACCTGATCCAACCTCTGGCTTATGAACCTGAGCAATGCTGGAGCCTTAAGAGAACTCTTTCTGACTTGTTAAGATAAAAAAAGTGTCCTCAGGCACTCTCCTAAAATGGTCAGTAGCTCAGAGGTATTCACTCCTGATATTTGTCAAAAAAGGACTTTCATTCAGGCCTTGCTTTTTGCAACCGACAGAGTTGGGAATGTTATTTGCAGGAAAAGCAACTACAAGTCAACGTATTGACCCTGGATAAGGAATTACAGACATGAATCCCTAGGGACTACAAGTCCATCCTTGCTTCCCAAGAGTGCTTCTCTGGGAATAACTCACTCTCACTCTGTGTGTGTGTGTGTGTGTATGTTTGAGAGTGAGTGAGTGTGTGTGTGAGAGAGAGAGAGAGAGAGAGGGAGAGAGAGAGAGAGAGAGAGAGAGAGATGTGCAAACATTTCTTAAATAATTAGTTTTATCCATTTTTTGTTAAAGAAACTATAATGTCTGGGGTCACACAACAGGCTAAACCCAAATCAACGAATCACCAAACCTGACTGGTGAATCCAGCTAAAGAAGGGTGAAATGCCACAGAGGAAGAAAGAGCATTCCAGTCCAAGTTTCTATCAGCAGTACCATAGGCTCTGCCTCTAAAGTAGTTAATCTCTGCTATTGTTAGTGACTCACTGGAGAAGAGCCTAATGCTGGGAACGATTGAGGGCAAAAGAAGAAGGGAACGGTAGAGAATGAGGTGGCTGGATGGAGTCACTGAAGCAGTCGGTGTGAGCTTAAATGGATTCCGGGGCATGGTAGAGAACAGGAAGGCCTGGAGGAACATTGTCCATGGGGTCGCAATGGGTCAAACACGATTTAGCGACTAACAACAATATTATTAGTGAACTATTCTTTCCTCCATTAGAATTCTCCTGTGGGTAAGTGGCCTTTATAAGGTAAAGATTCCTCATCTTTGGCCTGCACCTTGCAGAGCTATAGGAACAAATGGCCTGATTCAATATACAGGAAGTCCTTGTTTAGCAACTGCCCTGGACAGTGACTGTTCACAGTTAAGTTACGACAATGATGAAAAAGTAAAACTTCATAATCTTGTGTTTACAACATTTGCAGGCTTGCAAAGCAAAGCTGAAGTCAGTTTAAAAGCACAGCTGTGGTTTCATTTAGTGACTGCAACAATTAATGAACAAATTGCTGGCCTCAATTAGTCACTAAACAAAGATTATGTTTGAGGCAGCCTGCAGCCTTGGTAACTGCCTTTACAAGAGGACTGCAAAGCTGGATAACTCAGTTATACTTCCCAAGCTAGGAATACTGCTTCATTTGTGATATGAAACCATATTTACTTCTTCGGCAACTTGATCTACCTTTTTTTTTTTGCAAAAAACTTCCTTCAAACGACAGCAGCAAACATCTTATCACACCAGAACTATATATGCTGCATGAGAAAACGGAAGCCACACTTGAAAAAATCATCAGCAATTGTCAGATCGATGAAGTGATTACAGGTAGTTCACAGTCATAATGACCTCAGAAAGAGTGATTTGTAGCCTATGAAATACTGCAGGGCATTCTAAAACATTGCGTGCATGTGCATGCGCACACACGCACACACACATTGTGTGCACACACGACGCACACACACACACACACACACACACACACCCACACACACACACACACACACTGTTCTTCCCATGACCACATTTCAGGCAAACTGGCAGGGAAGGTTGAAAGCAGACGGGATGTTGGATTTGAGGTTTATTCCCTCAGGATGCTGAGGGATTTCTTTTCTTCTTTGTGTGGGGAAGGGAAATCCTCCTGTGTGCTGGAGGAACAGACCTCAAATCTAGTGAAAATGTTAACAAAGTATGATCAAACACCAGCGTGCTGAGCTTTTCAGAATGATGGTAAAAGTGCTAGCACCCAGCATTCTTGCAATTATTCTCTACAATGGGATAAGGATTCTCCCAAGTGGGTTGGGAAGTGTGGGACCTCCCCCTGCCTTATCACAGAGAGGCTCAACCTTCTCTATGTCCACTTAATGATCACAATTGGTAGAGCTGGCCTTGCAGTCATTGAGCAAAGCAGTCACGTGGCATCTCACCTAACAACTGCTTGGCTCAATGAACAACATTCTGGGCCCAATGTGGTCATAAGTGGAAGACTACCTGTATCGTTCTGGGCTTTACTGCAAAATCTTCTTGTCTACAGACTGCATGCTTTCATCCTAGAGTATCCAGGGGGGGAAAAAACTGAGAGAAAGTTACATTATCCAGAGGGGAAACAGTGTGCATTGAATATTAATCTTTCATGGCTCAGAGCCCAGACAAGGTCTTCTGCTCCATAATCAAGCAATACATCTGTCCAAATACATCTGTCCTTTGTTTATATTATAGAACTTTTATGGCTTTACTTGCAGAAGAACTATGTCATGATGTACTAATTAATGATGGGGAATTATCATTTCAAATTAACACGGCCTCCAGATATTGAACTGAGGCATGTATATCCATTACTTCTCACAAAGTAAGCCTTTGATGAATGGCTGTGTGAAGGATTATTCACTTTCTCACCAGGATAACAACAGGTAGAAATGAAAGAAAAGGAACCTTAGTCTTTTTAAATGTATGTGCTCCAGTTATTAAACAATTATTTACACTGGTGCATATTTACAGACAGGCATTTGTTTATGGTCAGCTAAGAAGGATTAGACTCAGATGGTGTCCTGGTTTTTGAAAATCATATTAGAGTTTAGAAAGCTGACATCTTCCAGATCATCTATTTTAATCTATTTTACACAATAGCCATTTTGAGAGATGGAACCTTACGTCCACAGTACTTAAACAAGAAGTAAGAATCTTATGGTCTCATCTAACAAAAGAGACTTCTTCTATTTCAGTCTTCATTTGAGACTCATATACATCTACTTTCAATCCAGTTTGCAAAATTATTTAGATAATTTATTATTATCTATATAAATAATTATTTAGATATAAACACATCGTGAATAAACATCCTATTTTTATGATAATTATCTGAAAACTGAACAGAACATGACCAAATCTGATGCAGGGGAAGAACCAGCCAAAGAAAGATTAAGTTGGAAGATGAATGACATTAAGCCAGGAGCTTCAGAGAAAAGAATTCCAGAAAAATCCCCCAATGCATCTCTTTGGGAAAAAAGCAATGTACAGTTTTCAGCTGCAATTGCACACTGCTCATGTCAACATGACTTGCCCAAGATCATTCCCCAAACTTTCCCCATGGATTCTTTAGTGTGACCTCTCTTGCAGTTCCAGTTCTAATATATAACTGAAATAAATTAAGACTATGGCTACTTGGAGCAAGAATCTGCCATTGCTTCTTATGTAGCACCATTCTCAATGATAGTGTTATATAAGCAAGCAAACATACATCAGTGAAGGCTTTTCTTGTTGGGTTTATCTACCTATTTAATTTATTAAATATTTTTTTATGGCTGCCCAGCTCATAACTGGTGGTTCCAGGTGTGGAGATAGACAGACCAGAAGACAGACAGACAGTAGATGATAGATAGATAGATAGATAGATAGATAGATAGATAGATAGATAGATAGATAGATAGATAGATAGATAGATAGATAGATAGATAGATAGATAGACAGAGTAGATGGAGGGATGGAGGGATGATAGATAGATAGATAGATACTCATTTCTTTATTTTATACAAAGCCTGTGACTTAAAGGCTTTATGAAAAGACTTGCTACCTGAATATACTGTAATGTATATTTCCTATACATATTGTAAGGAAAAAATGCAACAAAAGTATTGCATTGCCACTTCTATCTGCATGTATCCCATTTTCAGACTGTGCTGAGAAATTCTCATTATTTTTTTCTATTAGTTTTTATTCGGCAGAGTAAAAGAGGATTTCTTTGGAAATTTCCTTTAGTGGAGAATAGGATTTCAGTGGAGTCTCAGAGGGGGAATGTGGAATTCTTCAACTTGTGTTAAATATGAGGTGATCACAGGGCATATGCATATACTGTCTTTCACTGCATCCTCATCTCTCCAGCCATTCAAAGTTTCAAGGGCACTGAAAAAAGTCACTTACAACTGGTTCTTGTACTTACAACTGTTTGATCATCCCGCAACTGGCATGTTATTTACAACCAAAGTAGCCATAATGGTAGTTTCCACAGTACTTCTCTAGGACTTTACCTCAATTGTGTGAGAGTTGAGGGTGGATTGACTTTAATTCTGTGTGGCATCAAGTTCATCTGGCTAATGAAATTTGTTACAAGTCTGTTTGGCTAACCAAGGCATCAGTGATGGGTTGCCCCCAGTTCGGACTAGTTCGCAAAAACCAGTAGTAAAACCGGTGGGAGGCCTGGCCCACCGCCCCGAATGTCATCATCGGCGATCTGCGCATGCAGATCCCGTTGCAAACCAGTAGTAAAGGTAAGTAGAAACCACCCCTGCAAGGCATGTAACTAAGCTGAATGTGAGTTCTTTATGCAGGATTCTTTGCTTTATCTGTTTGGAAGAAGCCAACAAATGAAGCAATCAGCAAACTTAAAACAGACAAAGGCTTTTGTTTTCTGGCAACTTGATGTAATGGTATGTGGGAATGATTTTGGGAGACTAGGTCCAGACATGTTATCTAGGAAATGGTCAGATAAGAGAGAGAATAGCCTGCAGCTGTATAGTAGGCAAAATCAACAGGCTTAGACCCTTCCCTGATTTCTTAGGAGACGGACAAAGAATTGTGCTTTCAGATTTGCAAGATTCTGTTAACGCAGTCTTGCAATAAGGTACAATTAATTAATCTGGTCATATTTCCTATCTTGTCTATCTTGTAAGCTGACCCTTACAAATGAAGACAGATTTCTGCATGTAGCCATCACGCTAACTTGGTAATTTGGTTAACCAGATTGGTAGCCACTTCTATTTATGCAGGCATACATTAGCATGTTCATTTGTGAAGCGTCTAGCTCAGGGGTGTCAAACTTGATTTCATTGAGGGCCACATCAGGGTTGTGTTTGACCTCGGACAGCCAGGGTAGGCATGGCCAGAGTGAGTGTGGCCAGCTTGACGTCACTCATGTCGGGGACGCCTGCGGCGGCCTGAGTGCTCTGCCAGCAAAAATGGGCTCCTGAGCTCCGTTTTTGTCTGCAACCCTCTGCCAGCGAAAACAGAGCGGCCCTCCCGTGCTCCATTTTTGCTGGCTGAGGCACCATGGGCCGGTCCTTTGCCATATCTGGGGCGGCCCCACGGGCCAGATCTAAGCACCCTGCGGGCCGAATCTGGCCCCCGGGCCTTGAGTTGGACATCCCTGGTCTAGGTTAAGTATAGTACAACGTGTGATCTTCCAGAAGCCAATGAATTATAACTTCCAGCTTAGCTCACTATTAGCCATGTTTACAATACATTGTTCTCCAAAATGTATTAAACATTAAGGGTTTCAAATGTGCCATTAGAATATTTCTAAATCATTATCTATAGCCATCAAGTTTTTTTTATCTATTTTAATAACAGCCCTCATTCTGGAGACAAATGACATATTTAATTTAACACATATTTGCCCATTTTAATAGTAGCAAGGTAGGCATTTTTTTTAAAAAAAAAGATCCCCCAATCCACCCAGTTTTCAAAACCTGATAAAGCCACCATCTCCTTTCTTAGAAATGTAGTAGAAAAAGGCTCACATTTCTTCTTCAGTAGTCCTTTTAAACTAATTCAGATCAGAATGTATCAATCAGTGAAATGAAATAATCTGTGTAATACTAAAGATATAAAAGCATGCTTCAGAAGTACTTTGAGAAACATAACTTCACTTTACAATAAAAAATATTACATCGGTAGACCAATTTTAAGACCCAATCATTCAGCAGGCTAAGAGTTCACTGGAAACATCTTCATACAACAGGCATGATTTCATACCACTTTGATGGTCCTGGCTTTCCTCAAAGACTAGTTCATAAAACATCCTGAGCCATAAAGAGATTTGTTTGGTCATTGCTTAGCATTTTATGTGAATCTCACAACTGCAGCTTGTAAAGTATGCTTACCATCCTCTGCAACTTCAGCCAATTAATGTTCATTTAAAAAACTGTACTTAAACCATGGCTTAGTGCAATGTGTAAATCAGTACAAGAATTCAGGACCTTGTAGTTTAACAATCTAAACTTGTAATTTAAAATTTGCTAAAGAAGAAATACCAGCATGACCTGAAATGTAGAAATGACTAAACCAATTTAATTAGGTCAATATGTCAATGAAAATAATAAAGCTCGCTTCTAAGTAAACATTAATAAAATAGGGCTTACAGACGATAATGACAAAAGAGCATTCAGAACCAAGACAATGTCAATATGATACTGGGAGATGAGCTCCCCAAGCTGGAAAATATCCAACGGAATACTGGAGGAGACCAGAGGCCCGGGGTGCTACTACTGGTGCTTATGATATGGCTGAATTAAAACCAAAAGAATATCTAGCTGATGATGTGCCCAAAGGCAAAGTTTGATGCTGCAAAGATGTACGCCCACTGATACATGGAATGTCAGACGTCTGAACTAAGGCAAACTTGATGCCAGAACAAAAGTGTCAAGGCTTTTGACATTCAGGAAGGAAATCAAATAACTGAAATGGACAGGAATGGGTCACTTCACATCAGAAAAGAATCAGATCTTCTACTGCAAACAAGAAAATCAGAAAAGAAAAAGGACTGGCCTTCATTATTAACAAAAGCTGCCAGGGTTCAGGTAAAACCAGGGGAGAAATTCAGCAGGTTCTGACAGGTTCTGGAGAACTGGTAGCGGAAATTTTGAGTAGTTTGAGGAACCGGCAAATACCACTTCTGGCTGGCCCCAGAGTGGGGTGGGAATGGAGATTTTGCAATATCCTTCCCCCAGGAGTAGGGTGGGAATGGAGATTTTGCAATATCCTTCCCCTGCCACGCCCACCAAGCCACACCACACCCACCAAACCACGCCCACAGAACCAGTAGTGAAAAAAATTGAATTTCACCACTGGGTAAAACTCCACAAAATGATAGAATCATATCTCAGTTCAAGCTCCAAATAAGCCAAATAATGCTAGGATGATACAAATCCATGCTTCAATGAAAATGAAGACGAATTTGAATAGTTTTATGGAATACTTTGTCAACATATCACAAAACAAATAGCTTCATACTAATTATAGACAACTGGAATGCTAAAGTTGAGGGAAAATAGGTTTCGGAATAATGGGGGAAAAAATACAGCCCTGGAGTGCAAAAGAAACAGGAAATAAACTAATACAGTTCGGTCAAGAATACGGAATATTTATAGCTCCTTCCAATAACCTAAAAATGACTCTGTACTTGACTATCCCAAGCTAGAGAAACACTAAAGTCACATTGGCTCTATGTACTGCAAGCACAGATAAAGTTCTTATAAAATTACATTTTAAACTATAGAATACAAATAAAATCATCAGACCAACAATATTTTCAGCAATATCCCAGATGAATATGAAGTAAAGTAAAGGTAAACATTATATTTGATGGATTAGATGTGATCAGCAGAATGCATGAAAACTCAGACTCAGGCTTGTGAAATGATTAAAGATGAAGCAAACAAAAATATCCTGAAATGCAAAAGGCAAAAGAAGGTGAAATGGCTGCAAACAGTTTTTGTTACCTTTTTGCTAAAACAAACAAATGCAAGATTATGTCCACACTCAATGCAAACAGGCAAGAAAAAAAATTGAAGTAGTAGCAGCCATTATCTTCGAAGTCCCAGATATGTTAGCTATTCCATATAATAAAAGAGGTATCCATAGCTTGGGGAAAAAATGTTTTTTAATGTAAATAAAAATGCAGAGACATCATATTGATTATAAAACACATATTGTCAAGGCCATGGTTTACCAATTGTTAACATGCAGCTGTGAACGTCTAGCCCAGGGGTCAGCAACCTGTGGCTCCGGAGCCACATGCGGCTCTTTGGGCCCTCTGCTGTGACTTCCTGTCAGGTGATCCCACCACTGGCTGGCCCCGCCCCTCACCCTCCCCTCCCAGTCACTCCTCATCTAGCCTGAGAAGGTAAGGGCGACAGCGGGGGATGGAGAAGCGGCCTGGGCAGAGACAGAGAGATACAGAGAGAGCGGGGGAGAGAGGTGGGGTAGGGAGGGAGGGGAGAGAGAGATATGTCAAAAGGGTTTTGTGGTCCCCAGTGTTTTTTAACAACTGGTTCTCTGCCGTAATGACCAGCTGGGTAGGCGTGGCTAGGGGGTTCATGTGACTGGTGGAAGTGAGTGACATTGAGTTGGCCATGCTCATCCAGGTTTTGTGGCTCCCAGTGTTTTCTTTTCTGTGGGAAACAGGTCCAAATGGCTCTTTGAGTGCTTAAGGTTGCAGACCCCTGATCTAGCCATAAGAAAGACCGAATGAAGAAAAATTGATCCATTTGAATTGTATTGATGGAGAAAATTATTGAGAATATCTTGGAAGGCAAGAAGAAATCTTCAATACTAGATGAAGCAATTCATGACTCCTCACTGGATGAAGCTAACATTTAGATATAAGTAGTCTTCCACTTACAACCGTTCATTTAGTGACTGTTCAAAGTTATATCTATGACGGTTTTCACAGTTACGAACTTTATAGCATCCCCATGATTATGTGATCAAAATTCAAATGTTTGGCAACTGGCTCATATTTATGACCATTGCTTTTCCCAAGGTCATGTGATCACCTTTTGTTACCTTCTGACAAGCAAAGTCAATGGGGAAGCCAGATTCACTTAACAACCATGTGATTAACTGAACAATTGCAGTGATTCACTTAACAAGTGGGGCAAGAAAGATTATAAAATGGGACAAAACTCACTTAACAAATGTCAACAATAGAAATTTTGGGCTCAATCATGGTTGTACCGTGTTTCCCTGAAAATAAGATCCTGTCTTATATTTTTGTGAACCCTGAAATAAGCGCTTGGCCTTATTGCCATGCGCTCAAAAGCCCGATTGGGCTTATTATCAGGGGATGTCTTATTTTGGGGGAAACAGGGTAAATTGAGGACTAGCCATATTTCAGAGATTTAATGAATAGATAATAAAAAAAGGAGGGGAAGTTTTAGAAAAAGGACAATAGAAAGTAAGGTGATAGCTTCCTCTGATATCATGAGCAGGAGGTTACAGGAATTCAAAGAAGCCATGTCTGCCAGACTGGCAGTCCTAGTATAATTGTATTTATTGGGATATGAACAGTCAGAAACAAATCAAAGACGGAACAATAAACTTTATTGAACAAAGATCCATAACAAACAGTATTCAAGATTGTCATTTTTGATGCCGGAATAGGTATGATATCTCAAATTCCCCTTTAAAAACCATGAATAAAAAAAGTGCATCTTTCCATATACTGTAGTATTGTGGTTTAATTTTGTAAGACATTATTACTCCCCAAGACATTTTTATCTGACTAGGTGAGCACAGTACAAGTCAGGCATACAGTCTAGCAAGTTTACTTCAAACTTGGCAACTTTAAGATGCGTGGACTTCCAACTCTCAGAATTCTCAGCCAACACGTTAAAAGTTGCTGAGTTTGAAAATTACTGGTCTACTGGTTGAGTTGATGGACCTGAAGACCCAGATTCAAGTCCTGACACAACTCGCAATGCAAATTATTTCAAAATGATATAGTGAGAATAAATTTAAGGGAGAATCTCAACTCTCAGGAGAAAAAACAGGACATAAATAAATACTTCCTTGCCAAAGGAAATTGGAATAGGGAATCTGTTATTAAATGAGGAGGTCATAAGATGCAACATCATGTGACTGTGCCAATTTATGATAGCAGTTCCAGTTGCTATCACTCGGTGAATCCCATGGGACTGCTGTGTTCATATGATAACCCTTTGCGCCTTCCTGCCATTTTCTCCATTGACTTTGTTAAAAATCAAATGAAAAACATATGGGAAAACAAAAGCCTCAGATGTGAAGTGAGAGGCCCAGAAGAATTCAAGCAGGAAGGGCTGAAGAATGCTCAGTGCATCAAAAAAACCTGCCATCAAATAGGTAGGCCTCAAGTTATGACTATTCATTCAGTGACCATTCAAAACTAAGATGGCCCTGGATGCATGGTACTTATGACCTGCCCCCAGAGTTCCAGCATCATAGTATCCTTGTTGCAATATTTTCAGGATCAGACTCAATAATAATAATAAGAGTTAGAGGTTTAAATATATTTCTCTTTAATTATAATAGGCATTCTATATTCACTGAATATTCACAGATAGAAGCAAAGAAAAATGGTGAAGGTGGCTCCTTATATATACAAAGGGTGGAGCCAAGAGTGGGAGTGGTGAATTATGAATACATTAAGAGTCAAAGAATAAGTTAACCCCTGATATCCCATATATACATTATTTACACATTAGGGAATAAGGCATTTACATCTGACAAATCCCCCTCTAAATGCCGGTTCGCTATACAACACCAATTACATTCAGATTCAGGACAATATAAGACATACAATTTGGAAGTTAAGTATTTGTGCTGTTTAGAAGGTAAAGGCTTCGTCAATATGTCAGCTAATTGTTCAGAGGTATCACAATGCACTGCTTTGATAAATCCATCTTGAGACAATTGTCTCACATGCTTAAATTTTATATCTATATGCCTGGATCTTTGTCCAATGGCATCGGATCTAGATATTTCAATGGCTGCTTTATTGTCTTCATGCATAACAAAAGGCAAAGCAGGTTTTTTCCAAACATCTGAAATTAAATCATTAAACCATACAAGGTTATTTGCAGCTTTGGATAAACAAACATATTCCGCTTCTGTGGTTGAAGTGGCTACCAATTCTTGTTTACCAGTGTACCAGTAAACTGGACAGTCATTTAACAGAAAAATATAACCAGAAGTACTTTTTCTGCATGATATATCTCCAGCCCAATCCGCATCTGCGTAACATGTAAGTTTTGGTTCTTTATTATCGCTAGGTTCTAATACTAGGCAAAAGTCTAATGTACTTTTCAGATATCTTAAAATTCTTTTGACAGCTTCCCAGTGATACATTGTTGGTTTGCTAACATGCCTTGATAATAAATTGAGTGGTAATGCAATATCTGGCCTAGTCCAATTAGATATATAAAGAAGTGAACCTATGACTGATCTATAAAATGTATTATCCTTGAATTCAGGGGAAGATTCATCAGTATTTCTAAGGAAATCAGTTTGCATAGGAGTGTCACAGGGTTTGGCATTGTTTAAATTGCATTTGTTTAGAAGTTCAATAATCTTATCTTTCTGAGTAAGTTTGAATCCCCTTCTAGTTTTGTTAATTTGTACACCAAGGTATTTGTTTACTTTACCTAGAGATTTCAACGAGAAATGTTCATTTAGCTTGTTTACAAAGATTTCTCTTCTCTCTTTGTGTTTTCCTATATATAAAATATCATCTACATAAATCAATACAAATTCAATGTAATCATCACTCTTTTTGACAAAGAAACAGTTATCAGCAGTGGTAGCATTGAAATCCATGGTCTTAAGTACTTTTACCAAGCAATCGTACCATCTTTTGCCAGATTGCTTTAATCCGTATAAACTCTTGTTCAATAGCCAAATTTCATTTTTATTAGTGTATTGACTGTGAGGTGCTCTTACATATATTTCCTTATCTAGTTTTGCGTGTAGATACGCAGTCTGTATGTCATATTGAAATACATCAAGATTGAGTGCGGATGCTACTACTAGAGCTGTTTTAACACTCTCTGTTCTTACTGTGGGGGAGTACGTGTCAGTATAGTCCTCCGGATATTTTTGTGCATAACCTTGTGCAACCAATCTAGCTTTGTATAGGGTATTGCCTCCTTCTAGGTTCTTAATTTTATAAATCCACCTGGTACCAATAATTGTTTTATCTTTAGGTGCAATCGCAGGTGTGAATACATTTAATCCTTGCAAACTTTCCATCTCTTTTTTCATAGCTAGTTCCCATTTTTCTTTTTCTTCACGAGGGAGTTTTAATACTTCCTCATATGTATTAGGTGTTATTTGTTCACCATCCATATGCATTATGTAATCTCTGTATTTATTTGGTATTTGATTTCTGTTGTTCCTAATAGCTCTTTCAGGTTTGCTATGGTAGTCATGCAAATATCTTGCTTCCTTTTTTGTTAATGTGTCTGTCTTTATTTTGTGTTGACTATTTGTCCATGTTTTGGTTTTGTTTTTATTTTTGTTGATATTTTGATTTTCTATTGTCCCTTCCTCACGAGATTTTGTATCTATGCATTTATTTGGAAATATTTCATTAAGATGTAATTTAGACCAGTTGGCCTGTTCATGGAACACAGCTGTTCTGGAAACTATAAATTTGTTATTATTATCAATGAATCTGTACCCTTTGGTGCCAGTTTCATATCCCATAAATCTTAGTCTTCTGGATACGTTTTCTCCCTTTCTTCTCAACTGTTTAGGTATGTGTACGTCTGCAGTGACCCCAAATATGTGCATGTGTGCTAATTTTGGTTTCCTATTATACATCACCTCATATGGTGTCTTATTCACAATACTGGACCAGGTTCTATTTTGAGTGTAATTTGAATAATGTAAGGCTTCTGACCAAAATTGTTTGCCTAAACCAGCATCCTCTAATGTGCACCTAATCATGGTTTGTAATGTGGAATTCTTTCTCTCTGCAATCCCGTTCTGGAACGCAGAAAATGGACTAGACGTGTAATGTAGCATTCCTCTATCCTTTAACCATTGGGAGAATTCTTTAGACATGAATTCACATCCCCTATCTGTCATAATTTGTTTTATTCTGATATTATGTTGTGTTTCTATGCGTTTGTAAAATTCCTTAAATTTTTGAAAGGTTTCATCCTTGTGTTTTAATGTGTAAACAAAACCATAGCGACTGTAATCGTCTACTATTGTTAGGAAGTAACGTTTTCTATAAGTGATTGATGGAGTTAATGGGCCAACTAAGTCCATGTGTACTAAGTCAAAAATTTTGTTAGTTGATCTGGTGGATTTTTTTGGCCTGGGACTAGTTTTTAGTTTAGTAGATTTACATACTGAGCATTCCAAATAATTTTCACAATTTTTTATTTTGACACCTTCTGCGTGTTCAGTCATTTTTTGTACTACAGGAAAACTTGCATGTCCTAACTTCCTATGTAAGATGTGAGCACGCTCGTCATGAATTGGTTTACCTATTTTTGGTTTCTTCTCATTGTGTGTATCTGTGTGATCATGAGATATTTTACATTCATCATTGTCACTGTTACTAATATTTTCATCATTTGCCTCAATACAATCTTCCATATTTGAATCAATGTTATGTAACCATCTTTCTTTTGTTATTAGATAGGGTAGGCCTCCTTTAATCATCACAGTGCCTACATTTGTTTTATTCTTCTCTAAAGTTGCTTTTCCCTTTGAGAAAACTATATTGATGTCAGAATCTCTGCTTAGTTTTATGGCACTTAGTATGTTATGAGGTATTTCTGGTATTAACAATACCCCCTCTATTTTTCCTAGACCAGGCAAGGTCACATTCCCTCTGCCTAATACTTGAACTTTTTCTTGATTAGCTACCTTTATTACAAACTTATCTTCTGTAAATGAAGACAATATATTTTTGTTATTAGTGGTGTGATTAGTTGCCCCAGAATCAATAAGCCAATTATTGTTCTCATTTTGTTGCGTTTTAGTGCTGTCTTGTTTATTTAGTCCATTCAGTGAACCAGATTTTCTCTCTTTTGAATTTTCTCTGCCCCCTCTACTTTCTCTGTAATTTGGTGGGCTTCTATATTTATGTCTATCTGTGGAAGACTGTCTATAATTGTATTTATTCCTATATTCTGACCTATGTCTTTCCTTTGAAATTTTGGGACAATCTCTTCTATTGTGTTCCCTGGACCCACAATTGTGGCATTTAAAAGTTTCATTATATTTTTCTTGGAAAGCTACCTTCCTAAAAGATTTGTGTTCTGTGTGATTGCTATAACGATTTTTTCTTGAATTGTCTTCTGCTATCAATTTGTTAGACAGACTTTCTATTGATAAATATCCTAGATTGATGGTGTCTAAGTGTGACATAAAACTATCCCATGATGAATCAAGTGAGTTGATAATAACACTTTTCATTGTTTGATCTGAAATCACTTCCCCCCTCAAATGCAGCTCAGCTCTTATTTTGTTTAAAGATATTAAATGCTCACTTATGGAAACCCCTGGTTTTACTCTGGAAGAAAAGAAGTCCTTAGACATTCTTGTGGTGGTAGCTACACTATCGCTGTGAAACAAATTAAACATGCATTGAATTATTTCTGAAACAGTTAGATTTGGTTTGATGCTATGATACATTGCAGGAGACACGCTAGATATTATTAAGAAAAATGCCTTATGGTGTAAACAATCTATTTTTAAAGTCCAAGGTCTTCTTGGGGGACTAGTGATAAAAAATAGTAAATTTTCTTTCATAAAGACAACCTGGAGCTGTTGATACCATTCTTGCAAATTAATGCCATCAACCCTAAGTTTTGGGAAGTCACTGGGTAAGTTTCCCACATTATTTTGTCCATTACTTACAACCTGAGGTAGTCCGTGGTCTCGCAAGTGTAGGAAATTGCAAAACGGCATGGGGATGCTCGCAACGAGTCTGCGCGGTTCTCTGGCCAGTTCAAGTCTTTCCGGACCGTCTACGTAGTTTCGCACATGCGCGTTGTTCATTTCTTCTTTGGCGTCGTCGTGGAAGGTTCTCTCCATTGTAGCTCGCTCGCTCCGCTCCTCTTCAGACGAGTCGGTCTCTGGCTCGGTCTTAGGAGTTCTGATGGCGGCGACTGTTCTTCTCTTTCTTTTGGGTGCGTTGGCACTTGCTTCGGTCTGCGGTGTAGGGCGGAATCGACATGGCTCTCTGGGCTCGGGCGTCGTCGCTCTCGAAGTCAGGATGGGAGCGTGCAGGTCTTGAAGTATCGGCTTGTTCGCTTGCTTCTTCGTTGGCGCTTTGGAAATTTTTAATTTTGGCCCAAATGCAGCAAAAAGCGTCTTCATTGCTGACTTTACTTGGGATTTCGTTAAGTCGTCTTCACTTTCTGATTCTGGCTCTTCCGAAGATTTTGAATCCTCCTTTTCACTTTCGTTGTCTGATAACGTTTTTCGCGCCAGAAATTTTGAACTGAGCATTTTGATTGGCTCTGCTTCACTCACTTTGGAGGCTTGTTGAAACCAAGATGGCTGCCATTCAAAATTTCGCGCGGGATCACATTTTTTCTTTTTCATAACGACTTTCTCTGTAGTCATATCACTCACAGTTTTTTGGTCTTTGGTTTTCTCTTTAGCGATGTTTTTCTCTCTCGCTGCTCCGCTGTTCTTCAGCATTTCTTGGAGGTTCGCGATGAGGCTTTCATCATTCTTCTGGCTTTTTAATAACTTCAATATCTCTGACCTGAGTTCGTTATTTTCTATTTCGATTTCCTCCTGGCTATCATTTTCATTTATTAATTCTTCTTCTTCAGTGGTGTATTCTTCGGATTCTCTCGAAATCGCGTTTGTGGATTCGTTGATTATTTCTTGTTCAGTTTCTATTTCTTTGCTGTAGGCCCTGGTGTTGGGCCTATCTTTCTTAGACATTTTTAGGTATTTATTGAGTCAATTAACCATCCTCTGCTACCAGCTTGTTGCAATATTTTCAGGATCAGACTCAATAATAATAATAAGAGTTAGAGGTTTAAATATATTTCTCTTTAATTATAATAGGCATTCTATATTCACTGAATATTCACAGATAGAAGCAAAGAAAAATGGTGAAGGTGGCTCCTTATATATACAAAGGGTGGAGCCAAGAGTGGGAGTGGTGAATTATGAATACATTAAGAGTCAAAGAATAAGTTAACCCCTGATATCCCATATATACATTATTTACACATTAGGGAATAAGGCATTTACATCTGACAATCCTAAACCATTGCAGCACCCGCATCACATGATTACAATTTCTGATGTTCCTTGTTAGTTTCCCACAAGCAGGAAGTTGGAAGTTGCAATCAGGTGGGGCCCTTATTTAATTATTGCATAGCCTTCCTTAATGATGACAACTAAGATAGCCAGATTTGCTGCAGCTAAGCAATGTAGTCAAATGACATTGTGTTTTATGACTGCATTGCTTAACAACAGAAATTCCAATCCCAATTGCCGTTATAACCCAAGGACTTCCTGTCTGTTGCAATCTATTCATAGAAGTTGCTGCAGCAGGCAGCACCTTGCCAAGCTTGATGGACATCAGAAGAGCTAAGTGGGAATAGATCTCTTAGATCTGTTTAAGATTTGGATGGAAGAAGCAGAAAATCCCAAAATTGTAAACAGCACTGTGTAGACACAGCAACCTTCCAGAAGAAAGCAGAGGAAAGTCACATTCATATTGTTGTCAATAAAACTACTTGGTCATGTCCATGTAGTTATTAGAAACAGAACTAAAAATGAGGGAGGAAAATTTAGAAGGGAGCACTTGGCTACTATATAAGCAAATGTCACCCTAGGCTTCACTCTGACCGCATATGTAATTTCAACTCAAAGGATCACAATGCTATGAACACACAAAGTTACCATCTACAGGCGAAAGACAGTGTCTATAGAGTGGGAATCGGTGTGATGGACTACAGTGAAACAGCAGTTTCCCAGGAAAGAGGGAGCACATACCAAAAAGGGAGGGAGACGAGGCAGCACAGACTGGAGTTGTATAGGAGACAGTGGAAGAGAGTAAGGATATCCATTTCCTAAAATCTCCCAGGGTATATCCATTAGACTGAAATAAGAGTTTAGTCTGGCAAGATTCTGTCTCTGTGTAAGTAAATAAAGAATTGAACTTTGGCTGAACTGTTTTGTGTTGTTCTTGGGCTTTGTTTCACGTAACATATTAAACCATCATTTGGGTTGCTTAGTTTTGGTTTAAATGGATGGCTTAGTTATAAGGGTGTAGAAACCATTTATTCTAGAGCAGTAATGGCTAACCTTTTTGCCATCGCGTGCCAAAAGCGGGGGGAGTGTGGTGGGGTCACACACATGTGTGCTCACATCCATAATTCTATGCGCCCTCCCCCCCCATGCTCCCCCCACTTTTGGCATGTGATGGCACGATGGGTCTGGTAGGTCAGTTTTTCGCTCTCCCCAGGCTCCAGAGCCTTTCTGGAGGCGAAAACAGCCTTCCCCACCCCCCAGAGGCCCTCCGGAGGCTGGAAACAGTGTGTTTCCTGACTTCTGGTGGGCTCAGAAGGCCCGAAATCAGCTGGCCGGCGCACGCATGCGTGCTGGAGCTCAGCTCATGTGCCCACCAATATGGCTCCACGTACCACAGGTTTGCCATCACGGTTCTAGAGTTATAATGTTGGAAGAGGCAATTTAGGCCACTGAGTCCAATCCTGCTCAGTGCAAGAATCCACATTAAAGCATTACAGACAAGTGGCTATCTGGCCTCTGCTTGATTATATCTAATGAAGGGAACTTGCCATCCCTCTAGATTATAAATTCAACTTTGGATCATCAGCTCAGTTAAAAAGTTGATCTGATTTGACAGTTTCAAAGAATCAGATTGATTCAACTTGAAAATTTGTACTGATTTGAAAATAAAATTTATGTATTTTTTTATTTATTTATTTTTATATGCTGCCCTTCTCCGGAGACTCAGGGCGGCTTACAATGCGTTAAGCAATAGCCTTCATACTTTTGTATATTTTATACAAAGTCAGTTTATTGCCCCCATAAACCGGGTCCTCATTTTACCCACCTTAGAAAGGATGGAAGGCTGAGTCGACCTTGAGCCTGGTGAGAATTGAACTTGCAGTAATTGCAGGCAGCTGGATGTTAAATGCTGCCTTAGTAGGAGGCAATCCAAATCAGAAAGTCAATTGGAGTCAGTACTTCAACTGAATCTCTGAACTGAAGCCATCTATCTCCTTAAATCGATCCATCAATTTAGCCAGTTACTTTTCCAGCTACAGTCAGCTTACCCCATTTCATCTTCAATTCCCTGCATCCTTACCGGGAAGCAAATCCTGTTGAAGTCAGTGGCACTTGCTTCTAAATATTTAATAGACGATTAATTGCATATTTTGTATGGTCTTTCTACAAATACCTATATTTTATTTTCTATATGGAAAATAAAATCCAGATCCTTTTGCAATTATTTAACTAAATCAGTATTTTAAAGCAACCTTCCTCCCCATAAATGCATTTAGCCAAGCATAAAGATTTTGAATGTTTGTTACAGATTCTCCTGGAATAACAATTTTGTTTCTGTATCTTCTTACTCAAATGAAAGAACAAGAAAAAAGCATAGATGGCTGAACGTGTATTTTTTAAAAATAATGGCAATTGAATAAGTTACATTAGTTTGCAAGAACATAACTTCACATATGGGCGGAATCCAAAGCAAGTCTTAAATGCTGAAATAAAAAGATGAGTTTTTAAACCATTGTTACACTATGGAAAAGTTTTATTGAAATAAAACTACAACTGATTAAGAGCAACCAACACCACTCATCCAAAAAGCTTTCTTTGACGCAGACAGGACCCATATATGTGCAATAACTAAACATTGTAATTGTGTAAGAAAAAAAGATTGGCAGCTGGACTTCCTGGGGAAAAAAACATATTCTGCCATTGATTACAGTTAACAGTTGCTGACTGATTATAATTGACTAGTTATAGTTATTTCTTTCTCTCCTTCGCTCTCTGGGCCCTATTAGCTGTGTTGTTTCTTTAGGAAAATTCTCACACTTATTTTCTCTCTACCAATCCAGCCAGAAAAGTTGAAGCAATCTTGTTTCATTTCCATTTTGTGGAGATTGTTAGGTTTCAATTACTTTTTAAAAAAGATTTCTGTAAACACAGATAGAAAGGAGCGTAGTTTTTATTCAGATGACTAAAATCTCTGACTGAAAAAAAATCATCTCAAATGCTGCACAGCTACCGAAAATATATCCTCACGGCAAGGAGGTTGGCCAAGGTCACCTTGAACTATAATTGAAGACTTGGATGCTAAAAACATTTGAAACAAGATAATCATGTGCTGGGAAATGATTTCCAAATGGCTTCTCTTTTTTCACATTCCAAAATTTCACATGGGAAGTTTACATATATAATATTAATATTCAATTGTCAGGCTCCAATCTTGTAATATTATTTTTATTTAACCTCTCCCCCCCCAGTGGTGAAATCCAAATTTTTTTACTACCAGTTCTGTGGGCGTGGCTTGGTGGGTGTGGCGTGGCTTGGTGGGCATGGTTTGGTGGGCGTGGCAGGGGAAAGATACTGCAAAATCTCCATTCCCACCCCACTCTGGGGCCAGCCAGAGGTGGTATTTGCCAGTTCTCTGAAGTACTCAAAATTTCTGCTACCAGTTTTCCGAACTGCTCAAAATTTCCACTACCGGTTCTCCAGAACCTGTCAGAACCTGCTGGATTTCACTCCTGCCCCTCCCCCCCAAAAGGCTTTTCTGTCAAATGATCAAGAGTCTGATCTCTTGATTGTTGCGGTTTCTTAATCTTACCTATTTTAACTACACATTTATCACTGACATAATGCCAGCAGCATGTGCTACATTACTCAGTATTATTTTACAGAAAAAGCAAGAAAATCCAGGTTAGCTATGAGATTTATATTTTAAAAATCTGTATTGTGACAATTCCTTTATTAGGCCAACAATGATTTGCTTTCTTTTTTCCCCCCTAAGATCTGTGAGATGATTTGGGGAGTAGTCTATTGGTACTTCTACAGGCTAGTTTGTATATCTGTAGGCCCGTGATGGCAAACCTATGGCACGCGTGCCACAGTTGGCACCCAGAGCCCTTCTGCGGGCACGCGAGCCATTGCCCAGCTCACGTCCACTGCACATGCACATGCACCTCCCGCTGGCCAGCTGATTTTCGGGATGCACAGGCAGTAGGACGCATGCGGGAGACATACGCGCATGCCTACGGGGTCACATGCACGTGCATGGGGGGAGTGGCATGCGTGATCCAGAAGTGCGGAAAGGGGCTCGTTTCCGGCCTCCAGAGTCTGGGGGAGGCTGTTTTTGCCCTCCCAGAGGATCGAGGAAAGCCTACGGAGCCTGGGGAGGGCAAAAACGCCATGGTGCAGGTTTCTAATAAAATTTAATCCTACCCTTCGCGCGCATGCATGGGTAGCGGTGGGTCACGTGGGGGTCGTGTGAGCATGTGTGGGGGGCATGGGGGGTTGTGCGTGCATGCGCAGTGGGGTGCACATTGCATTATGGGTGCCAGTATGCGTGTGTGCTGTCGCACACGCACACACGTACTTTTGGCACCTGAAGAGAAAAAAAGTTAGCCATCACTGCTGTAGGCTATTCCCCAACTTCAGTTCGGATTACATTTGGGCACAGACTTTCTTGCAACTATTGTACAAATCTTTGACTGACTTCAGCATGGTACCTTTGGTAGTTCAAGCAAGAGAGAATCCCAAAAAGCTCCAAAAAGCTTTCCAAAGTAAAGTAGATGGAAGAGGACAAGACATATACATGTAGTCCTCAATGGAAATTCTGGCCTCAGTTGTGGTCGTAAATCAAGGACTACCTGTACCTGTAATTGCTTAATGTATTGTAAGGCGCCCTGAGTCTCCGGAGAAGGGCAGCATATAAATCAAACTAATAAATAAATAAATAAATAATTCATCATGCCCAAATGCAACACAAACTTTTTGGTTTCGAAATGCCAAATTTGAGTTCACTTCCCATATTGTCTTCTTTTCTTTTCTCTGTCACAATGTTTTAGATAGTTTAACTTTTTTTTAGTTGGTCTTAGACATCTAGGGATGAAGCCAAATCAAGCCAAAATAAATTATTCCCCTTTATTCTAGTGGGAAAGTTAACAATAGATGTAATCTGATTCTAACAGTGAGCTACTTTATGTGTAATGTCCTTAGCTTACCACTGATTTATTAAACCAGAAACATTTAATTAAACTGAAAATGAACTTTGCTCCATTTTGGTTGGATATTTTTATTTGCCAGATCAAACACAAATTCTGTCATCTTGAAATAAAGGCTTCACTGGCTACTGTATAACCTGCTAAGAATTGTACCTTGGAACAATAGGTTTGGCCATAGTAAAAATCTAAAAAGTAGCACAGCCTCTACCCTAAACCCTGAGCACAGTATTTATTACTCTGAAACTTTTAATATCATGCATGAAAGGCACATTCTTCTTAATCATTAAAGTACCAATTGCCACATTCAACATCTTAATTTCTTCAGAGAGGAGAAGGAAGGAGGGAAGTAGAGAAGAGAGGGAGGAGAAAGAAGAGGAAAGGAGAGGGATGTTGTAAAAATGGGTGAAATATGGTGTACAGGAGAAAAGAAAACAGACGGACAATTTTGTATTTTTTTTTCTTGAGGGTTATACTATTGAAACTATAACGGAAGATAATACGGATGCTAAAGCACATCGGTTTAGACGTTATTGCATAGTGGCTAATATTTATATGAAAATTAAAATTTTGTGTAAAAGGTAGGAGTAAATAATATGAAATAAGGAAAATGGAATGTAATAATTAGGAATATGTTTATATGTATTGAAATGTATAATACTCAAACATCGCGCCATTCACACAACATGTATATTTTAAAAAAATAAAAAATAAAAACTTGATAAATAAATAAATCCTAATTCCTTCCCATAAAATCCAAACAAAAACAAACCAAGTTCAGACTTCCAACAAAAAGTAAAAGCCAAAAGGTTCTGTTGATGTTACACTGCCGATGTCCAATTTATTATCATCTGGAGTTTATGGGAACTTGAAAGACCAGAAAGAAGCACTTGATAAAGAGGCCGCTATGACCAGTGTTGAAAAACATCCCAGGGAATGCTCTTATGTAAAAACTTGATGGCATTAGGATCTCTGATGTAATGGAAAATCAGAGATGATGGGAAAATGTACTTTAAAACAGAACTTAATATTAGCATTGGGGCATGAGTGAATATGATCAGTAGTCCAGGAGAATTATGAAGGAGTAACATTTGTTCTTAGCTTTAAAAAATCATTTCAGAACCAGCTCAATCAAAGAAAAACAAAAACCACTAAATATATTGTATTTGATTCTCGTTTCCCAACTCAGCAATTTATAGGATTGAGCCCATTTGAGCAATTCATTCCAGCATTGTCTCATTTCCAATGTGAAATAAATGCTGGAACATTCAAAGTTGCTTTTCAGTCTGAAATCCCCCTGGGATATGTGGATAATGAGAATTTTCCAAACTCAGGCCAACATTGCTACCCTGTCATATTTTCCAGAGGCAGTAATATTTATGGTGTCTGGATAAACTACAGACAGAGGAGAGAAGAAAACTTAGAGGACTCTTTGGAACATTAAGTACATCGGCATTTAAGTAGTAAAAAAGAGGTACATGATGAGGATCTTATGTTGCAGCACCTGCAATGATTAATCAGAGCATAACTGGGAAAAAAAGAATAAGAACGGCCATATGAGCCAAGATTCATACAAATATAGTTATGATGTTTGTGAACCAAATGGAACAGCAAAGTAAGAACTGGTAAAGGAAAAACAAAGTCCAGTTACCTTATGAAAAAGCATCTTTGGGACAAGATTGTGATAGTTACACCATTTCTTCTACAACTTTTTTTAGCAACTGAGATCAACCCAATGGATCTTCATCCAAGATTCCTTTCAGAAGTAGAGGCAGCCTACTGATGATAAGCCCAATAAATCCTTCTTGAATTTTGACATAATCTAAAGCCTGATTCTCACAGGCACAGGGCACTATTTCAGGTTTAATTCTACAAAAAACAGTTACAGGTTAACAGAAACAGTTTGCATGGCCAATTCAGTTATACACTAATCAAATGTAGTAAGTCACATCTCATCAAGTGGTGGCAGCTGGTGAAAAACATGGCTCTTAGGAAAGACATCTGGGGAACAATGATATGCTGTCCCTAGATGGTGTCATGCTCTGCATGGAATTATTATTTTTTATTAAATTCATTCTGTAATCCACTCAGAATCTCCATAAATAGAGCAGCATAAAATTTGTAGCAATAAATAAACCGTAATAGTAAATGTGTCTGACCATTAAATACTTAATCCAGTTGAACTGAGTTAGAATAGCAGGTGTGTAGATTAAAGTCAGCTCACTCACTCTCTTCTTTCAGCCCTAGGAAGAGGGCAAATAGCAAAGCAGTTCTGAAAAATGTTGCCAAGAAAACTAAAAAATTGACAAGTAGAAGTAGTCACAAAATATTTATGTAGTGCTGCCAAGAAAGCTCCACTGATATATCCATGAAAATACCAACAGTGATTTTTAATAACATATATAGTTTAGCTCTACTAGCATTCCCAGGTGATATTCTCCCATAATTCACAGAGCTATAAATTATGGGATGTGAACTCCAATACAAGTCTCCCACTCCTTCTTTCAAATCATGGAGCTTGGCTCCTTTTCTCATGTTATTGAGAACTATTTGCTCTGCAATTTCCTGGATTATAGAATATCCAAGTCTGGATTCCTTCATCCAGAATCAATTTACTCTGGCCCAATTCTCTACTGCAGTGTTTTACTACTGTAGTACTAATGTGTATGACATTTTGCCATATTGGTTTATAGCAGTAGTATGTCTTGGAGAAAGGAAAGAAAAAGAAGTACAAAACCAATAAACTGGTGTATGATTTCTCCGGGTTGCTGTACCATAAAGCCATGGTGCTATCTACCTGAAGTTGTCTACGCTCAGCTAAGATCAGAATCGTCTTGGGAAATATACAGCACAGAAGGAGTCTGTGGTAAACTGTGTCTTTTTGGGGGGCTATTAGCAATGGTACTTTTAGGCTAGGTTGCTCTAGATCAGATTTCCTCCTGGTGACCGTACATATTTGCCTACTTTGTTCTTCTGTGCTGTCCTTTGCATTTTTCTCTGGTATTTGATCTTTCCCAGTCAATAGAACAGGAGCACAAAAGTCCAGAGAACTACTAGACGGCAACAAGAATTAGGAGTTATATTTGTGTACTTCAGATATGGTAATCTCCCAGGCCTCATTCTTTACCTTTGTTTATATGAATGAGAGAGACAGTGGTAAGCAAAGAAGAGGGCAGAAGAGACATACCGTAATTGCCCTTGGGGACACTCTCGGCTCTGAGACTCTCTGGAGAATTCTGCCCCTGCCATGACTCCCATTGACAGCACATTCTCAGAAGAGGACAATGACCCTGGAGGCCTCAGAAACTACTAAACCTACAAATGTTTAAAAAGGTCTGAAGATCTAACTCCAATAGCCTGGCACTTCACTCTCAGGTTCACATAGAAGCAATGAAGTAATCTGTTGCCTCTATAGAGCTGTTTCACACAACCTGGAAGTATACTTTTAATCTTTCTATACGTTGCTGTGGCTCTGATATAGGCCTGCATCCTGAGCAAAGCTAATTTGCATGAACTGGGTTGGAGGCTTAAGATCTTTAGAATAAAAATATTCCCTCCGAAACAGCCCAACCTGAAACCAGCTATCTTGCAACCTTGCCTGCCAAAGATTTAAAATTGGGATGTAGCATTCACTTTCTTTTCCTCATTCTTACCAGATCTTTGCCTTAATGATCTTGCTTAAAGGTAAAGGTAAAGATTCCCCTCGCACATATGTGCTAGTCATTCCTGACTCTAGGAGGCAGTGCTCATCTCCATTTCAAAGCCGAAGAGCCAGCACTGTCCGAAGACGTCTCCATGGTCATGTGGCCAGCATGACTAAATGCCAAAGGCGCACAGAACGCTGTAACCTTCCCACTAAAGGTGGTCCCTATTTTTCTACTTGCATTTTTTACCTGCTTTCGAACTGCTAGGTTGGCAGAAGCTGGGACAAGTAACAGAAGCTCACCCCGTTACGTGGCACTAGGGATTCGAACCGCTGAACTGCCAGCCTTTCGATCGACAGGCTCAGCATCTTAGACACTGAGCCACCGCGTCCCTACTAATGATCTTGCTTAGCTTGACTTATTCAATGGTTTCTCAAGTAGACCTTTATTTGACCTATTAAGTGCAAGTAAATGTTATTGGAAGAATCCCAGACTGGATGACCACTGTTTTGACAGTTCTATTGAGCTATTTGTCCCATTCAACCCAATAAACTTGAAAATGTCTTGAAGCATCAGGATTAGCCAAGTCTAATATAAATAGTACAAAACCAGGTTGGTGTGGCGGTTAAGGCACCAGGCAAAAAAGCCGGAGGCCATGAGCACTAGTCTCATTTTAGGCACAAAGTCAGTTGAGTGACTTTGAGCCAGTCATTCCCTGTCGGTTCTAGGAACAAGACAGCAATGGCAAACCACTTCTGAAATCTTGCCAAGAATACTGCAAAGATGAGTTCAGGCAATCACCAGGAATCAACATTGACTCAAAGGCACAAATGAATAAAAAAAAAATAGAAGTAACTTGAAATTGATGAACAACAAAACTGATGCAAGTATAGATAAATCCTGCAGTGTCCTTTAATCCAGTTGGCTTTAGAGAAAGGCAAGATTTCAGACTTAAAGATCACTCCGCCCCACAGAAACTATTTTGCTGGCAGATAATTTCCTTGGTTTGTTTCTTTGTTTTTTTTTAAAGGAGGAAGTGTTGGCATATGGTCTAGTGTCAATTCAATTTTTTTCTTCCTTCCATTAGCAATAACTGCATTTCCTGGATCATAATGAAACCCAGATTTCATCTTTCACTCATGCCTCCAAGTTAATTACAATGTTACTGCGATTGTGTCGTGATAAAGAGATAAGATTTTTTTTTCTTTTAAAAAAAAGCATTAAATTGAAAGCAACCATAAAGACCTATTAGAAAATATTCCCAATGAACAGGCTGCTATTTTTAGGCAAAGTTTCTTGTTGCTAGCCTTTCTCTTGAGGATATTTTGTGTACTTTGCTATTGCCTAGGATTTTCCATTTAAAAATATGACAGTAATTTCAGTAAAGTACATTTAATCCAATTGATAGCATGTACAGACAGTGGCGCAATGGGGCTGGGACAGAGGCTTGACGCACATCCCAAGGAGGACCAAAGGCAACTCTAGGAGAACTGCAGATAACAGGAAAACAGCAAGCAGTCTTTAGCAGTGAGAGCTTGGCTGATATGGTGTAGCATTCAAGACTTTTGCAAGACTCTGAAAATTTGGGGTACACAATAATTCATTTGAACCACCTTCCCATTTTCTTTTCAATACCTCCTATGTTATGTGAAGGTTTTCCTCTACTTAAATCACTGGCTCCATGAGTACAAAAGGACAAGAAGCTCAAAATACCGAAAATACCTTTTGAATTATATTCTAACTATAAATTTTTCTAACTTTAAATTTTGCTGCATTGAATAAGAATTATTGATCCATCTGATCATATTTAGGCCCATATTTAGATAGTGAGACTTTCTTTGGAACCCTGACAATTGCCCTATTGCCCACCCCTTAAAATGATCCTGAGCATCAGTCTTTGTTTCTTCGTATATATAAAAATACATTTTCAGGCTGAGTGTGTGAAGTGTGTGTATGTGGCAACAAATGCCCACAGATGTTGCTAACATTTGTAAAAGATGCTATTTTTTAATTAGAACAAATGATGGTGCTCCTCAAGGAAACGCGTAGCATCCTAGCAGTCAAAAACAAAATTCACTTGGTTCTTGTATTTGTGATAAAATGATGTTATATGTGAAAATTGTACATGGTCAGAATGCAATTTTAATTATAGTAGGATTTTTAAAAAACTTGTTTTTCTTCTAATCTAAAATGTGAACTGATGAGAAAAGTGGGAAGAAGAGGAATGAGAGTAGTATATTTCACAGCTTAAGCAATTAACACATGTGGCCTTTTACTGAAAATGCACCCTATAATACCATTACACACGGAATCTAAAATTACCCAAATACATCACTACATAGGATTCTGTTTGAATATAGTGTGCAGCTGTTGGGCAAGAAATGAGGTTTTGTCATTTCTTAGTGGATGCTAATGCAAAGAAATCCCAAACTATTTGCAAATGGGCTGCTGCTCAGATTTTGGTGGTAAAGCAAAAAACTATTTCATGCTAGCACTTTGTAAGCTTTTATTGTCTTACTTATTCTAAAAAGATCTTAAAGCAATATCTGTCTGTCTCTCTGTCTCTATCTATCTATCTATCTATCTATCATCTATCTATCTATCTATCTATCTATCTATCTATCTATCTATCTATCTATCTATCATCTATCTATCTTCCAAAAGGCTATTGCAGAGCAAACAAGAACCCAAAGTACTTGTTTGTGATATGAAATGTCTACTTGTATTTGCTATGATATTTCCATCCTTCATTCTTGGTTGTATTCTCTGTCTCCTTCTATTACTATCTGCCCAGAAAGCAGAAGCCAAAGGAAGAAGAAAATAACAGAACTGAAGTATACAGACTAATCCATCACCATCATGGCACCATTTAAAGCTGATAAACAGAAACAAACTAAAGGGAACATCTATTTATCACGACTGAATAGCCAAGACTAATCAACATGTTTTTTTCCTTGAAAAAGTAAACTGTTCCTTCTTTCCCTCTTTTTTCCTTTTGCCATGTATATTGTGCTATGTGAATTTGTAGAACATGTTCCAATGAAGTGGTTAAAAATGATCGTGCTCTGGTTGGTTTTTCTTTGTCTATACTCTTAACACTCTAAATAAAATTCTATACGATCGTAATGTCTATCACAAACTTTTTAAAGCAACCACCTCTTTTCCCAGAATCATGAGGCAACTATGGAGGGTAGCCATGTGACTCTGGGAGAAGATGCAACTGCTTTAAATAGTTGCATACAGGTGCTGCATTCATGCTCCTATTCTCCCCAAAGCACTTTTCCAACTAATTTCCAAAGAACTGCATAGTTCTATTTAATACATCCAACTGAGACAGGCTGAAGTTGGAAAATAAATCAAGCATTAGCAAATGAAAAAGAAATGATTCAGCATTTACTTCATCTGTCTCAAGTGTCATAGCAAACAAAACTCTCGCTTTGTGTCATATAATGTACCACAGATAAATATATGGAGAAGAGCTCCACTAACTTTAAAGCAGGGATTGAGATTTTGTTGTTACGTAGCACATTTTTCATATATTCAGGCTTTGAGAACTGGGGGTGTGTGATCCCTCATCTTTTGGATCAGGGCCAGAAGGCAGCATTTCTATAAGAATAAATCTGGTAGACTTTACTAAGCTTTTGTAAAAGCATAGCTATTGTCTTTTGACAATATTACAGTATTTCACATAACCACCTGATTTGTTCAGCCACTTTGTTTCCCTGTCTGTATTGAATAAATTCCAGGAAATCACACAGACATTTTACTTGACATGGCAGATTAAAAAATAGGTTACTGGATCATAGTTCTACTCTAGGCTAAATTTTTATTTATTTGTATCCTGCCTTTATTACTTTTATTTGTGAGGCTTGTGTGTTTTGAAGAAGATGAGACCTATGCCAGAGGTTCAATCACACTAGACATGTTTCAAGGACCACACTAGTTGTTATAGTCTTGGACATCTGGTGACAAAGAAGCTACAGGACCTAGGACTGTTGGCTGAGCAACCAGGGCCAGCAATTGAAGGACTATTGAGAAAAAAAATATTTACCCATCATGAATATTCCAAGAACGTTACTTGCACACCATCTGCATTGACAAAATCACCAGCAGTCAATTGCAAAATACAGCTTTACTTGAGTTATTTATAAAAATAATAAAGCTAAAAAATATATAAATATGGTCCATTGTATCTGCAACTTCTTATTCACCTTATAAAAGTAGTTAACAGTCATCGCTATGTATGTGGGATGAATGCATAATATTTAACCAGCCTCCATTTGAATGGTAATTGCTTCTAAAACACAGACATGCAGGTCAAAATTCACAAAGGACAATATTAAGAAGAAGCCTGCTTCAACTCTAGAGTGATACCAGCATTTCTAAATAATTCTCTGCTTCAAGTATCAAACATTGAAATGTATTTAAACCAGTGATGGGTTGCTACCGGTTCGCCCCGGATCAGGCAGGGCTCCACCTACCCACCTGGAGAGAGGCACGCGCACGCCCACAAGCAAACCAGTAGCAATGGGTTTTGAAACCCACCCCTGATTTAAACACAGCATGCTAACATTCATCACCATTGCAGAGCACTAAGAGGCCTTCACTGGAAATCTCTGTGCCCCATAGGCAAGAGAGACATCAGGAAATGGACACACTTTTTCTCCAGCCAAATCCAATCCCACAGGCAAAGCCAACAGAAGCAAAGGTAATTCAATGCAGATAGTGACCAGTGGAGTCTTGAAGCAGAAAACAATTTTTTTTTAATTTTTTTTAAAAAATAGGGCTGAGAAGGTCTAGGAATGCTAGGAAAAGGAAAAGAAGAAAAAGCAGGTACATCCTGTTCCAATCAGATATTAGTCACATGTCTGTACATTAATTATTCTAATAAGGATGATGGTAATTGTATTACAGCCATATCTCCGTAAAGGTAAAGGTTCCCCTTGCACATATGTGCTAGTTGTTCCCGACTCTACGGGGCGATGTTTATCTCTGTTTCTAAGCCGAAGAGCCAGTGCTGTCTGATGACGATTCTGTGGTCATGTAGCCGACAGGACTAAATGCCAAATGCGCACGGAACGATGTTACCTTCCCACTAGGGGTGGGTTCTACTTACCTTTACTACCGGTTCTGCGCAAGCACAGAAAAACAGAAGCTTCTGCGCAGAAGCATTTTGATGACATCGGGTTGGTGGGCAGAGCCTCCCGCCAGTTTTACTACTGGTTCTATAGAACTGGGGCAAACCCGGGGCAACCCACCACTGCTTCTCACCAAAGGTGGTCCCTATTTTTCTACTTGCATTTTTTACGTGTTTTTGAACTGCTAGGTTGACAGAAACTGGGGCAAGTAACAGGAGGTCACTCCGTTATGCGGTGCTAGGGATTTGAACTGCTGAACTGCAGTCCTTTCTGATCAACAAGCTCAGCGTCTTAGTCACTGAGCCATCGCGTCCCCACAAAAATAGGAAAAGAGTAGGTTAAAACTACAATCTCAGAGGCAACATCTCAGAGGCAACAACCAAGCAAAGTTGAACTTGTTAGGCATCCCCAATTATGTTATCCATTATTGGATAGTTCATTCCCATTTCTACAACAAATCGTGCTTTTTTAAAAAAATAGCCTACAATATATGCATTTTGCATGCATTTTCCTTATGCACACCTTTCTGTTATATATTTTGAATGCAATTAACAAGTATTAATTTTAAAGTTGTTTTTCATAAGGTTAATGTTTTAAACACATTTTCTCTTTATACATGCACTATTCAATTTTGCACTGAATTGCAAAACTTGGAATTGTTTGGATTACACCATATAACTCTCGCCACATTTTTGTATTAGTTGAAAACTTACATTGGATCAATTCATATTCCAATAAACTCCCCCTCCTTTTCTAAAACTCGCGGGAATCATTTCAAAGAAATGTATTAGGTATTGTAAACCCACTGATCGCTGATAGCACTAAGCATTAAACAATTCCTAAGACAAAACATAAAGGCATGTTAATTAGCTTTGAAGACTAAGGACCATTGCCAAATAAATTGACACTGCCAATGCTCATACTTCAATTATTGTGCAAAGCTCTCTGCTGAACTGAGCTAGATGGGATTAATCTATTTAGTTTCCCAACGAAGACAAATTAATAAAGAGAAATGAAATTTGGTTCTTCAGAAAGAAATGGAACTTCTTTGAATGCACCCTGGTATTTGCGACATGAGTCACTGGGTTCTGACTTTCTCCATCCCTGCAATTTTCACATTCACAGCTTTAACTGTATGACAATGGCCATTGTGGCAGGATGCAATTATGAATGAAAACTGTCCAGGTTTGCCAGATATCCTTGGGAACGTGCCCAGTCAGTTCCACATAATATGTATGGTATGACGGTTGGGATTCGCTGAGATTTTGATCACTCATCAAAATAGTTTTTGAAAGCCTAGGATAATGAGACATAAACATTTGGAGGTTCAATATTCAGTATTGAGCAATCTGCAATTCCCAGTCTGGAGATAATCTGATGCTGGCTTTATTGTGATATTGTCATCCAGTGTGCGATCCAGTTGCCCAGAGCTGAATAAACTTTTTATATATTGTGGTATCACACAGCCAAGCCACCCCAGCAGTCAACGTTGAGGAATGTTAGAAGTTGTTAAACCAGCAAGAAGCCCATTTCTAAGCTACACACTGAAACTTAACAGATTATACTGTATATAAGAAGCATATTAAATGGATCTGATATTGAATTGGAATGCTATCAAGTGATTTGCATTCTACAATACTGTTTGTAAAAGGGAAGCCTTTATTCATTCCAGCACCTTTTCTCAGAATGAATGATTAGACTCTCAGCAGTAATCATTCCAAAGCATTCAAGGTAAATTTAATTTCTTAAATGAAAAAGGTGCTGGAACATGCCTTCTCTCAAAGGATTCGTGTGCTTAGAGTGAGCAGAACTGTTCTCACGTATGCATGATGGACACGCAGTGGAATTTAGAACGTACAGTATGTTATACCGTTCTAAATTATTTTTAAAATAGAAAAAAAAACCTAGAAGAAAGAAGAAATGCATATAATGCATTGTGGGCTACAATTAGATATGGATCTGTTTATCTCATCACTGGAAGAGATCATAGATGTAGGAAGTCAAAAGGTCAGGAAAGCAGTTATAGTGGATTCAATCTGAATGCCCTGCTAAATTTGGACAATTCCCTTCCCTGCCCCCCCCCCCCAATCCTGACTTTCTCCCCATAATCAGTCAATAACTGAAGTTTCTCAGAAGAATAACATGCTTTGCTGACAATAAAAAAAAAAGCAATTTTTTTTTTTACAAAATGTGTAAGAGAGAGCGAGATCAAGGAAAAAGAAGGAAGGAAAGAAAGTCTTTGCTCTGTAAAACAATACCACCTACTCAACACAATGGATGATATTTATGAAGTAAGTTGCCTGCAATGGGATGGGATGGACTTGAAATGTGTGCAGATTGCAGTCACTAAATTATAATAATCAAGTGCAGCTGCTTCACTCATAACGACTGTGCAGAGCCTCCTCTTTGTAGGAGAGGAACTCTTTGATAAGGACAAACCATACATGGTACATAACTCCTCTTCTTCCTTCTCTTCCTCCCTTCTTCTTCTTCCTTTTCCTCTCCTCCTCTTCCTCCTCCTTTTTAAATCCTTTTTCATTCTGATATTTCCTCATGTTAAACATCTTCTAATTTTAATGATACTAGGGGTGTTTTGTTTTGTTTTTTGCAAACATTCCTCTTACTTACCTACAGGAACTAATAGCAACTCCAAGAGTCTTTAAATTTAGAACATAGCTTGGGTAAAATATTAAATACTCCTTTCTTCCCTAGGATTGGTTCTGAGTTCAGATTTAGAGGCTTCTGCACTCGCTTCAATTAACAAAACAAACTGAGGGAAGGGGAGAGATAGAGAAAAAAAGATAAGTGCATGAAATAATTTGCAGCTATTTATGCTTTTTTTCTTCTAATACACGTGTTTTGTAAGTACTTTTGTCTAATTCATGTACTTTTTGCAAGTCATTTTCTTCACTAAAGTGCATTTTTTGGATGTTGTTTTGGAAATGTACACAATTTTCTGTATGTTTTTTCCCTAATAAATGCATTTCTTGTTTTTATCTTTTCCAGGGAGAATCAGCATTGGAACATTAGGCAGTATGCAAAGTAATATTTGAATATTTGTGTTTGTCATGTTTGTTCAAGAATATGAAATTAAGCAAGGTCACATTAAAATGTGAACCAAACATATTTCCCATCTTTCTTTAATTACAAGCTAATCAGCTTGGAAAGTTCTCATAATTGCTATATAGCATTATTGTGCTACATGATTTTAATGTATGCCAAAGTTTAGGCACAGCAAAGTCTCATTTGGCTCAATGAGAAAAAGAAATAAACTAAAGCTTAATTCCCCATTGAAATCAAGCATTTCATTTTCCTTGAAATGATTAATGGCACCCCTGCTATTCTCCTTTAGCTTTTTTTTTTAATCCCAGATTGTAATAACAGTATGTTTGGTGTATGTGAAGGAACAAATGATCCATTTAAACCATCTGGAAAATAATTCAATATTTCCTTTTCCTCTTCCTCAATAAATATCAAGGAAAGATTTTTCCAAAGAACTGCTGTAGTAGATTCTGAACCCATTCAAAAAAGAGACAGCAAAGACGGATAGGAACGGTGAGTGAACAATCGTTTGTTTCCTAATTGTTAAGAAGAACTACAGTACATTGGACTTTCCTAAAATATAAGAAGCTAAGACTTTGTTTTCCTGAAACATAAACATTTCACAACTGTATCTGTATTGTTTGGTTTACTTGGATGAGAGAACATTTTGCTGGTCCCATACTGCTTTCACACATGCTCCCTGTTCTGATCCACTCTGTTTTTGTACTCATGAGAACACTTTGAAATGTTTCCATAGAAGTGCTTTGGAACTACATCTTTTCAAACTCTTTACTGCAAACATTTTAAATATACCTAGGTTGGGATGATTTAAATGATGAAAAGTGGAATAGCAACTATATAAATTAAAGAATAATTATATTGATATGTGGAATGAATATAGATCATAATCTACCACGCTGGTCCAATACAGGTTGGCAGATGTGCAGATGTGATCAGTGTTAGTTTGGGATATCCATCATGACCTGTTCACCTTGGGAAACCTTTCTGGACATATACATATCCAATGACATAGCCCACAATTTCATTTACCCCTTCAACTTGACAAGCCCCAATCAAAGAAGGAAATGGGCTGGTCACATAGCAAGAAGAACAGATAGCAGGTGGACCAAGGCAGTCATAGAATGGATCCCAATTGATAAAAAATATCCACAAAGGAGATCTAAAACAAGATGGATCGACAACTTCAGCAAGTATTGCGGGCCCAATTGGCAAAAGAAAGCTGGGGAACGTATTGGTTGGAAACATGTGGAAGAGACTTTCATCCTGCACTGGATAGACAATGGTTAAAATAATGATGAATGATGGTATTGATATGCATGTCTTCAATTGCTAAATGCATTTGTGCTGGATTGTTTGTTCCTAAAGACAAACCTGGATATAATGTATAAATCACAAAAGACATTTTTGGCAAGGATGATCATCCTCATATACAGTAAATCAATACAATGTAAGGAACTTCTAATGGATTTTGATACTATGTCAGAGAATATCTTATTATTCAGATACAGTGCAATGCCACCTGAAATAGAAGCAAAGGCAGTTGGGACCCAGCTACAGTGCAAAATAAAAATGACAACATTTGTTTTCCCAATGCACACCAAAGACCCCTAAATCTTTGACATGACTTCCAGAACAAAGAAAAACAACTTTTTCTTTTAATATTGTCCCATCAAGTCAAAGAATCTCAGTTCCCAAAATGCTTTGTAGGCTTTTCACATGAATGTATTGATATGTACTGTATTTCTAGGAGACTCCATTGGCTGGTGGTAGGGACCAAGAGAACCAGTTCAACTTTCAGATCTATTGTTTGGTTTGCATTGGTTTTCCAACTTTCACTCCACACAAAACACTGAAGTCATCAGTCTGGCAAAACGCCTTTTAAGTAACACAGTCAAATCCTGCCTCTGGGATACATGTTGTTCTCCCCAAGGCATTCCCAAGGCATCCAAATCTGCTTGGATCTCATCACCATCATCTCTTAACTCAGCAGGATCCCTAGATCACATCTCTAGTGATGCACCATGGAAAGGAGTGGAGATAATGATGAGCAGGCAGCTATGTGGAAAGCAGGAAAAATTCAGTGGGGAAGAGTTTTCCACTTCACCTTTCATAGATGTACCTGGGTAACCTTCTATCTGACATCCTGGAATGCTTTGACCTTCAGTATTACTAATCCTCACCTAACAGGTTGAGACTATGGCCACATTAGCACATCATGCTTAACTTAAGCAGTGCAATATATTAGCAAAACACACCAAATCATTAACCCACCAAATGAGCTTTGTTTGGACAACACGTTAAGACAAAAATAAACCCATATATACATACAAAACCTCTATTTGAGTCCCGGTGGAATCCTGGAAAGCCATAAAGCACTCTCTGTCCTCCCAAGCCTTGGTCCAAGGGAGAACAGAATCTTTTGCCAGTTATGTTTTGTGTATGTTTTAGTGTTGTTTGGCCAGATTTCCCACCTTGCTCGTCTCCAGAGTCAGTCTGGAGTCAGGTAACACTTAAGTTGGCTCTTTCTCTCTTCTGCCAGGTTTCTCATCGACCTAGTTAAGCACACTGTGGGAATCCAGCCAGGAAAAAAAGTTTCTTTGCTTCTATCATTAGAAACTGAGACAGAGTTCCTTGATTAATTGATTAATTATGTGCCATCAAGCTATTTCCAACTCTTAGTGAATACATAAATTTTCTCCACAATGATGAGATCACATGTCAAATCCTAAACCTGGTAAGTTAACTGAACACCTGCAATCTTTACATGACATGTCATACCCAATCAAAAAAAATTAGATTATGGCTTAAGATAGTGGCCTGATTGTACAACATGCTCTGCCAGAACAGAAACTGTCGGTTGGTCTGGTCATCTAGAAAGATCCTGTTGAAAGACCCTACCTATCAGGTTTGTGGAGTATGGGTCTTCTTTATGGCAACCCCAATTTACATTCAACTCCCACCTTGTTAATATTCTATAAGCAAGTCACGCTGTATTATATCAGTGCAGCCATGGCCCTTCGTAGTTTTGAATGGGGGTGTTCATCTACATTTAATTTTGGGGTTTTACAATTACACATTTCTATTCTCTGTATTTTGCAGTGTGCCACCAGAGATCTCCAGAATTGGACAGGTTACAAACACTGCTAAATACATGAAATAAGTAAATGCAGAACCATAGCACATCTAATGCCTAGCCTAATGTGTTGTGCAAATTCAGCCGTAGAGTGATACTTGACAAGCTTCCAAGAATCTCCTGGATTACCCTGAAGTCTATTTCAAAATCCTTGCTTTTCTACAAGAGCCTGATATTTGACCATCTTAATACTTGCCAATTTTAATAATTACATGTTGCCGGTATTAGTCTCCATATTTGTGCCCAGTTTCTTTGCAGGCATGCTGTTGCTAGTGGTAACATGTAGCTTCTATAGCAGCATGAAATATTTAATTAGCTGCCAAGTAGGATAGTGATTTTTTTTAGCATTAATCTTTCCAGCAACCCCCCCTTTTCCATGGAAGAAAGAATAAGTAAATGAATGTAAAATATGGCTTTTCAGATTGCATTTTGCTGAGCGGTACCAATACAGATAATTGCAGTATCCTTTGATACATATGTTCTGTATTTATATATATAAAGGAGGTGTAAATTAATATTTCTATCTCAGACACCAGAGAGAGAGGGGATTGAATTATGGTTTCTAGATATTCTTAACATAAAGAAGATTTATATAAACTGACATCCTTTTAGAAACGATGTAGTTTGCATGAATATTGGATTTAAGTTCCTTAGGATGGGATATAAAAAGTTGTTAGTAGAAGTTCTAACTTGGCAGAATTGTATGTGTATACAGATCTTTGAGGGCTTGAACAAAGCTACACATCTCCAAGTCTCCAGGTCCACTACACTTTATAAATGATTTGGAAATTATTACACATCATGAAAATCTATAAAATCAGGGAAAGGTAAGGGTCCCTACTAAGGACATTTGGAATTCAGTGAATTAATTGCTCTCTGGGTGCAAAGAGGAAAATATCTGCTGTGAACTCCACATAGGGATCAGGAAGGGCATCCAGTCAGTAAACGCTCAGTCGCCCCGACTCCACTCCGATGCAAGGGATTACAAGGTCATTAAAAATGCTGCTGTATTTATAGGACCATTGCTTTGCATTAAAGTTGACAGGATTTTTTTAATATTCTCCAATCAGAACTGCGCATCCTTTTCAAGCCAAGGGCTGCCACTTAATTTAATAGGATCATAGTCCAAACAGTAGGCCTAGCTAGGACAAATATAACATTGGACTTAATTCCACTCAATTTCATATAATGTAATTAGTTAATTAATTACAATTAGCAATTAGTTAAATGCAAGTACGGTAACAGGATCATGTATTAAATAGCTTTCCCCTTCGTCATAATTTGGCAACAACTTTTGGAAGATTCTAGAAGTGTAACCCAAGGCTCTGTTGGCCATCTGATCTTCTAAGGTTAAAAGATGTACCTCTAGTCTATGCCTGACATAGGCTTTTCAGGTTTAGCCACAACCTGCTTCACTGTTGCAATTCCTTTTTAAAACAGAGATGTCAAGGGTGGAACCTGGGATAATTTTCAGGAAAAGTAAAAGCTCTGCTAAAAGCCACCCTCACTGAATGTCATGTCTTCTTCTCATGACCACCTGAACTATCCGTTTTTTGTTGTGCTTTCACTTAGACTGTGAAGCAGCTGGGCCACAAATGGAACTCCAGCACCGGTGAAATCCACTTACTTTCGCTACCAGTTCGGGAACAGGGGCGCGCAGGAGCGTGTGTGCGCTACGTGTATGCACACGCACCTCTTCTGCACATGCGCAGAAGGTAAAAAAATGGACGTAATGACGTCCCAGAGGGTGGGCTGAGCCTCCTGCCGCCAGCGCTACTGGTTCGGCAATCCAGATAGAACAGGGCGGATTTCACTGCTGGACTCCAGGTCTTCAACAGTTCATTCCTCAGCCAAAAGACCAGCTAGCCCAGCTTTCTACCAAGTGGGACCTCAAGATAATTAAACAAAAAAATTTTTTTTTAAATTTTGGATTCAAAACTTGAGATAATGGCCAAGAGTATCTATGAGAGAAATGTGCCTGGTGGCCTCAATGCAAGCTGTATAATGGGGTAGGACAATGCACCCTTCAAAATCTGTTTGAAAGAAGTATTTGGGACCTTTCTTTTTGGTATTCATTGAAACAGTCATATCTTTTTCCAGGCTTCCATGTTAAGTATGAAAAAATCAAGTTGCTTTAATGATTTGACCTTTTATAGCTTTATAGCTATAGCTGTGGCATTTTTTTAGGCTCATGTAAACACACACACACACCCAAAAAAAGCAGTGGCTGCTTTAATTAGTAATAGAGAGATGCAATGCTTGTGCAAACTCTAAAGTACTTCTTTAAATCATTTTCAAAGCAAGCATAGTCCTAACTGAATTCTCGACCATGTCAACTGAGTATAATAGGGTGCAGAGATAACCTTGATATAGGAATACAAGAGTCATTAGGAAAATCATTAAGAGAAAATACATGACAACTTAATTCTGAGGAAGGAGAGAACGTGAGGAAGAAATTCAAAACAACCCTGCTTTGATTCTGTTGGTATAAGTGAGGCCAAAGGTAAATTGGCAGATTTTCAAGATTCTGTTATTATAGTGTACAACAATAAAGTCAAATTCCTGTAATCAATGGGGTGTCTGTTTTCTGACCTGGCCTGTCTCAAAGGGCTTCCAATGATGCAGTCAATTACTCTAAGGAAACTCCTTAAAATAGTGGCATCTTTTTTTTCAGGCTGATACAGAAGGCTCTATCTATGTACAGCACCTTTTCAGAATCATCTTCAAACTACACCCAGCCATAGTAAGAGGCAGCTTGGAATTCTTAGAGGTTTCTGACTTCCTCTACAATGAAATCATCAAAACCTGCACAAATATATTAGAAGGGAGTGGGGGATTTAGAATTAGAAAAAGGTATCTATTGGAAATCTATTGAAAACAAAACAAGGTTTATAGATTGCCAAAATGAAAATTGAATATGAAAATTGCTTTAATCCCTAATCCTCCTAAGTAATGAAAGGAAACATAACAACAACGTTCTAATCAAACAGAGATTATGTCACATTTTCACATAATTGGACATGTTCATAGGGAATTTTTTTGCCTTTGTTTCAACAACTTCACTTCATTGCTACACAGCAGTACCTAGATGACATTGATTGACTCTAAAAGCTGAGTAGGATTAAATCTGGTTACTATATAGATGAGAGATTTCCACATAATTCCAAGGTTAGGCTGGGATTCTGAATGAACCTTCTAAAATAAGGCAATATCAATCCTATTTCTACTGTATAACTGTTGCAAAGAAACCTCTTTTAAAAATACTGGTAATTGCAGAACACAATTCCCTGCCAAGATGAAAAACATAAGCACTTAAAGAACTAAACCATCACTGAGTTTTTCTTATCTCTTTGTACATCAAAAATAGCCAGGGGCAATCACCAGGAAGGTACAATTGAAAATGTGAAGTGCCATCTTTCTAGCCCTATCAATCACAGATCAAAAATGGATAGATTGGATATTACCTTGGCTGCTACAGAAGAATTGGGCTTCTCCAAAAGGTCCCAGAGTTTTTTTCTCTTTTCTGCACAGCAAGTGTTATCAAATTCCTCTCCTTCCCTTTCACGCATGGTTTCTGCTTCTCTCTTGAGCTCCTCATTCATCTGTTCCTTTTTCTGGTGGTACCTTGCCTGGCAACAAGACTCTAGATAAATTTCATCAATTCCCCAATAGTCCAGTTCTTGGCTGAAGGACAAGGCGCACATTTCCTCCATCATGTGCAACTTGCCCGTGCGGTAAAAGTTCAAGATAGAAGTAAATGCCCCCGGGTGCCTATCAAAGAAATATTCATTCTCCTCCAAGTTATAGTCATCACATATATCCATCAGGGATTCATGAGTATTGCAATCTCTGAGTTTACCCAATCTTGTCCGTGGTAACCTGTCCAAGGTTCGCCATAAAACCTCATGTGCCAAGCCTCCCACATTAAGCTTGACCCTTCTGGAACAAGCTTTGCTCCTGACAATCTCCATGGGATCCGGGGGCAAAGAGGTAGTAGATCGAGATCCATGTTTATTCATGCCTGCAGGCATTGCTTATCTTTAAAAAGACTGAAATAGGCTGACAAGTGGTTCCTGGGCTCTCAAGGTTCCAGACAGGTTCTCTTCATCTGTTTTCCTGCTCCTCCATGCCTGTAAAGAAAATAATCCACAGAATTACTGGTAACTTCAGCAAATTAAATGGAAAGCTTCTTCCTTTGTTTGCAAACTGCCTGTTTGTTCAATTAACCAGGGAGATATACAAATAGCTTGGTTAGTTTGCTGGAAGGAGCAACAGAGACAGGAGATTGACTGTAAGAGCACAGGCTGCTGTTCGGTGTCATGGTGCTGAAACTGAACAAAAAGTCCTAAAGAAAGTGAACTGAAGGGAGAGGATGCTAATAGGGTTTTTAGGGACTGAGTTAACAAAACCTTAGTACAGACTTTGTCCAATTCCATACATTTTAGTGACAGGGAGCTGTCCACTACCTAAAGTGCTGAAGACAAATTCCTTACATATCTTCTCCCAAAGGCACAAATATCTGTGCTATGTCTTTCTGGAAAAGATAGATCATCCTCATAAGTCCAGCATCCATTTTAATTCATTTCAACTTTCTCAAAAGCATTCTATAGTCATATTTCATTTTTACCTATCCTCCTTTTAGATTAAAAATTAAGATAAATTTGTGGACATGTTTGAACAGATAAGCGCATAAAGTGTTACCCTGGCCAATCATTCAAGCCATGTTAATATTTGTCATTTTAATGCCAGTTAGCCTCTTTCTGTCCTTTTGCAGTTCCCTCACGGACACATATAAGCAGAGGTTCTAAGCAGAAGCTTGTTTCTTGATAGGATGTTTTCTATTATCATTAAAAGCTTTGGGCTTTGGGAAAAGGATGTGTAGGAAATTAGGCCTATGGAACAAGCTAAAGGATCTGTTAGTTTACTACCCTGAGGTAATATGATTTTCAGTGTTTTATCCAGAAAGGCCAACCATTAAACATCTTTACCCATAAAGTATATATGTCATAGAAAAATATAAGGAAATTCCAAACTGTATATTCCATTATTCAAATATGTACTTTTTCGTATACAATCTTAAGAAAACACATTATATGCTATATTATACTTTCCCTGGGAGAGGGACAGAAGATTTTGCAATAATGCTGACATAAACTGTACACCAACTTTTATCTACAGATTTCAAAGAATCTACCTGAACATGTCCACTAAAATGCATGCATTTTCAGACTGAAATGTCAATATGTATTTTTGTATTCGCTAGTTCTAAAATATCAAAGCATTACTCATTTCACCTATGCATTCAGCTATCATTTTCCAAATAAGTTCTCCTTTCCAGAAGGGATGAATTATGTTTTAAACAGTGAACAGATTATATTTAACAATTTAAAGCAAAATGGACATTTTCCCCTTTGCTCCCTCCATGTGCGCTTCTCATCTTTTTGTAGCAGTCCAGGCTGGCATTAACAATTTACAATAGTACATTTATTAGCAACCTTGCTTTTAAAACTTACATAGCCCTCCTTCTACATGAAGAACATCTTAACACAGAAGAAAACCATGGTACTTTCACAGTGTTATATTCCTACTCTCTGGAAGTGGTAGCTTTTCAATGCAACGGCATTGGTTGCAGTCAAAACAAACCCCCAGACACATGTTGTGTGCACACACACACAGAGAGAGAGACACACACACAGAGGCCCATAATGTGCATACAGAAAACCATCCATCTCCCCACCCCCTCCAGTATTTTAAACATCCTTACCCAACCCATCTTAGTTAAGGAAGGTTACCTATTTTAAAGATTGGCCTACAGGTAGCTCAGGGGATGACAAAACATCAGGGCGGAGAGGAGAGACAGGCTTTTGAATAATGTGCTATTAAAAGGTTTGTAACGCCTTGCATAAAACGGGGGAGATGGGATTTTTAAAATTCTAATACGGTATAGTGGGAGGAAGACAAAAGCTAAATCATTCTGCTTAAATTTGTAGGAGACTGCATCCAGCAGGGGTTGAAAGGAGAGCCATGATGGAAAGGGGTGTGTATATGTGTGTGTGAGGGGGGGATTCATAAATGCATTTGTGGCAAACGGGGTGTGAGGCCATCAGCTCAGTGGTGCCAAACAACCTGGCAATGGTGGAGGGAGCAATTAGGCTAGCATGTCAGGGAGGAGGAGGAGAAGCTAAACTGAGTTTTAGCTTAATGAAAACAATGATTTGCATATCTCCCTATCGATCTCTGGAAGGAGAGAAATCCTTCCTCACCACCACCGGCGAATGAGAGAGTCGTCATAACAACAAAATATACATGTGTGCATGTATGCATATTTATATGTATATATTTGGAAACGCCGTCAACCCCGGGATGCCTGCCCGCCTGCCTGCCTGCCTGCCTTCCACCCTTCCTCTCGCGCTGTTGCTTTCTCCCAGATGGCCTCAGCCACAAGATCCAGCGGTCCTTCCGGAGGAGCAGAAAACCCTCCAAGCCTCTCCCAGCCCCAGATTTCCCGCGGCCCGCCGAAGCGTCGCCTCGCCATGAGGCGAGATCCCCGGCTCCCCACGGCGAGCGATCGCGGGATCTCTCCCCCTCCGCCGCTGCCCCCCAAATTTCTCCGCTTCCCTCCCCCACCCGCCACCGTCTCTCACCTCGCCACTTACTTCCTTTCCCACGACCCCAGACCGACGCCGGAGCGGGCTTGCGGCGGAGAGGCGGACATCGGGTAGACAGAAGCTACATCCTGCTTCAGCCGAAGAAGGCGAGATCAGCAAAGCGGGCACGGCGGGGATCTTCCTGGCGAGCCGGGGAGGCGGAGTGGAAGGTGGCGGCAGACGGGGAGAGAAAGGGGGGGGCGAGGTGGAAACCCCCCCTCCGTGCACCAAATCCCGGGACAACCGAGCAGACGGGGAGGGGCGTCACGTGCCCCCCCCCCAAGTCTCAAACCTACAGCTCGTTCCCGAAAGGTAGATGGTTGAGAAGGAGGAGGGGGGAAAAACAACCCATCAGGGCCCTCCAATGGATCTTTGGAACTCCCGGGCTTCAGCTTCAGATTCCACCCCCCTGAACGTGTGAACGGGTTCCCGGGCTCCCTGGGAATCAAGAAGCCGGGCAGCGCTTCAAGGCAATTCCTCTCCCTTCTCTTGATGTTTTTTTTTTTTCCCCCTCTCTCTCTCTCTCCTCGTTTCTTAACGGAGATCAACAAGTCCGGTGAACCTCCCGTCTCCCCCTCGCAATTCTGTCCCGGAGTTTTGCGGCCGGGGAATTGGAAGTTGAACCACGGGAAGAGGAGAAGAAAAGAGCGCCATCTCGAGTTCGGACGCGGCATTACGGGCGAGAGCTTTTAACGCTTGTGCTCTCCTTGGAGGGGTTGCGACAAGAGGGAAGCCGGGCAAAATGCGCCAGGTTTAATGTGGGCACGGATCGAGAGTGAAAGGCGGGTCGTGTTTGTTGGTTTGTTGGTTTTTAAAGCGGGGATTAAACCATCTTTGGATTCTCCATGCCTTGGAAGAAGTGGCGGGAGTATTCTCGTTCAGAAACAGAGCTCTGGCATTCAAAACAGTACAGGATGAAAAATCACATTTATTTTCCACCTTGTCACCTAACAGGCAGGGGCACTGGAAAGACTTCCTCTGTCGGACATCCTGAGAATTTAATTTAATTTAATTTAATTAATTCAATTTATATGCCGCCTCTCTCCGAAGACTCCGGGCCGCTGAGAACTTGCTATCAATTCGAGCAGTTGCTCTGATGGTTCAGAGTCAGACTCTCTTGAGCTGGGCTTGGCTCTCGATGGACGTGTAGTCATTTTTGCAGCAGAGAAAAGCATTGGCAGAGGAGGCCATGGAGGCCTGCGGATGAACAGGCTGCTTAGCAAAATTGCAGGCGCCTGGCCTCTGCCTTTCTTTTCCTCCGAGTTGAGCCTTTTCCCCAGCGTCAACATAGCGGAGTTGCCAATAAAGCTGCAACTTTAAAACAGGTGTGGGAGAAGATTGGGAAGAGAGCAGAGGAGATGCGTGTTTTGGAACAAACAGTAGACTAAGGTAGCCTAATGAAAGAAGGCATTTTTTTTCCCTTCAGAAGTATTGGATAGTCTAAAACAGAGGGAAAGAAGCTGTAGTATCACAGCAAGACAAGACAACAACATAAAAGGTCGAGGAGTTTTACATGCTGGCCATTAACAGAAAAAGAAGATCTCAGATAGAAGGGACTCAAGACAGAATCAGTCTTAAGAACTGTTGATGCGCACTAGCAGTAGTATAGAATATATATATATATATGTAATGAAATAATAACTAATAATAATTGAGTAGTAATAGTATGGAGTGTAGTATAAGCATTGACATAGTAATATTAATTGAACAGTAAATGGTATACAGATAGCAACACAATATAGGAAGCACTGGAATATCGCTTTCATACGTTTGTTTTACAAAATAAGATCTCTCCCCAATCCTTATAGTGAGATATAATGAAACCACCAGTTCAGGGTCCATTGCTTTTCTCTTAAATCTGGGTCAATCTAATTGGTAACAGTTTAAAAAAGAACCTATGACAAGGCCAACTCCTCGTTCTATCCAAAATCCACTTTAAAGCATACCAGGCAAATGGTTGATCACATCCAGTGAAGACAAGCTCACCCCTTTTCCTAATAATTGATTGCACTATCAAACTATTCTTGCTTTCCATAATTTAAAACCATTATTCATGTACTATGTCTTGGAATAAGAAACAGCAGCTCTTGATCATCTTTTGTGTGACGTTTGTTTATGTACTTGAAATGTGCTTCTATACCCTTCCCTCATAGTAATCTTTTCTCAAGGTTAAACTTACCCCATTCCTTCTGTCCTCCTTACTGTTCATTCACCTCACTTCTCTAATCCATCAAAAGCATTTTTATTTATTTTCTTTTGGTTTTTTTTTTTACTGTATTAGTTCTATCACCCAATTTTGGTCCATATGCAAATTTGATGGAGTGTTTTTTTAAAACACCATTTCTTTGGTTTACTACTGAAAAGTGTGAACCTAACTGTTGTGACTGGTAGACCATATTTTATGACTAGGCTTGTTAACCCAGTTCTGTGGGGTTTTTTAATAGTATTTTTATGGTTGTGAAACATAGATTTTGCATTATCTTTTTAATAAAGCTGTTTATTCAGTATAATATAGATTAAATATTATTAACATCATTATGTTGAGATAACAGACATTGAAAATTAAAAAAGAAAAAAATTATCAGTATTATGATTTAAAACTGCAGTGTTAGTGAGTATAAAATTATTTAGCTTTTTCATCCAGAATTGAATATAATGTTTAAAAACCATTGCAGGTTGTATCAAAGAATTTGTTGTATGATAAAGTTTTGGTCTTAAGCTCATTACTTAGTATTAAAGTCTCCACTTTAATGTATATTAAAGTAATGTATTGTTACTTAATATTGTTTGTGCATATTGAAAAAGAAAAAAAGAAGACAAATTTGACAGTAATTAAATACAAAAAAGAAAAAGGAGAATGAAGGCTATTAAAATTTTAACTTCCCCCCCTTTTTTTTGCTTCTGGTAATCTACAATATTTGTAAGCATTTGGGCCCCCTTATGAGCCAGACTCTGAATGTTTATTTTTGTTGTGCTGTGTGATGGCTCAGCTCTGTATTGTCCACCTGCTGCCCATTCACTTGCCAAGTCCCATTCACTTGCCAGCCCATTTCAGCTTTCATAGCCTTTTGTGGGCTTGTTAACTTACAAGACACTGAAATGAAGAAAATCAGTCAAACAAAATGGACGCTGCGCCCTCTTTTCCTTCCCTGTCTTTTAGATATGACCATCGTCAGTCCCAATTCATCTCTTTGCCTAATCAGACCCAAACTGACCTGCTTGCCCCAGACAAACCTCCCCCGCAAGTCCATCTAAGCCAAACAATAGAAGCATCCTCACCAGCCCAGCCCCTGGGATGCCTTTACAAAGAAATTGCAACACCAAGAAACCCCAACCTTCCATCATCTATCCTAGTGTTTCTCAACCTTGACAGCTTGAAGATGTCTGGACTTCCAGTCGCAGAATTCTGGGACCAGAAGTCCACATGTTTTCAAGTTGCCAAGGTTGAGAAACGCTGATCTTTCACAGTGTTTCTCAATTTGAGAACTGTAAGTTGCATGGACTTCAACTCCCAGAGTTGCCAACCCTGCCAGTCAATCCCCCAGTTGAAGTGCCCGCATCTTAAAGTTCTCAAGGTTGCTCTGTCAGTGATGGCTTCCACATTCCATTTCCTTTAACAATGGACTTCCTCAGCTCTGCTGCCCCCCACTAAATGCCCATTTGCCTGACACTAGAATTCACCACAGGTACAAGGATGGGTAGAGCTTCTCCCAACTGGTCAGCACATTGTATCTCTCGGATTTCCCACCTTGCAGCACACAAATTCCATTCAGGTAGTCCTTGCTTAATGACTATTCAAAGTTACAATGATGCTGAGCAAATAAGTATTTGCAATCGGTTCTCAGATTTACTGCCATTGTAGCATCCAGCAGTCACTTGATCAAAATTTGGGCACCAGGCAGTTCACCCATGTTTATAACCACAATGTGAGCTTCAATTCCCACCCCACCCCCGCACCCCACCTTTCTCTCTCTCTCTCTCTCTCCCATCTCTGCCCTTTGGTGACCCTGCACTCTGCTGCCCCCTGCTGCTCTGAGCCAATATTGGGACTGTCTAGCCAGCAGCTGCCTCTTAAAGGGCCAGTCATGTATGACTCAGCAGTGGGAGAAAAAAGATGGCGACGGTCAGCTGGGGTGACGAGGGTGCAGGGGTAAACAGAGTGCAGGCTGGTGGCGGCGCAAGGCAGCCAAGAGGGTAGATGGAGGGGGGAGAGAAGTGGGGGGAGGATTTGAAATGGAGATGAGCTTTCCCCTCACACAGAAGTGTGAGGTCAACCACAACCACGACTACCAAAACTACTGTCGCTAAGCAGTGCAATCATGTTTTTTTGTGCCTCATGGCCATTTTGCATAGTGAAGGATATTCTCTTCCTAATTAGGGTTATTAAATGAGGATTATCTGTGTAAATCTTTGCTTTTTGGAAGGCAGACAGGGTTTTTTTCTCATTGTATATTGTATTACTGTGTGATGGGAATGAGATTGCAGAGTTCTGGAAGGGCTTTCATGAAGGAGATGAAAGATATAATTTTTTTTTTCAAAATCTCCCTGAAAAGAGAAAACAAGTACAGTATCACAGTGATGTAAGATCATTCTTCCTCTTGAAGAATTGTTCCTTTTTTTAAAAAGACATTTCTTTGATGTCTATATAGAGAAAGATATAGGAGACCAGCATTAAGAGCATTGTGATACACAGCAAGGAAGATATGGCTGTTCAGATGTTGGATTATAATATCCAGCAACCCTAAGCAACAGAACTGATGGTGAAAGATACTAGGAGTTGTGGTTCAGCAACATTGGCAAACCAGAGATTCCCACATTTTTGCAGTCCACACTTCTGCTGCATTTGTATATCATGACTATGGGCTGACAACCTCCTTCCTTAAGGCAGCCATTAATCAGTCAAACCTCCTTACTTATTGTTCTAGCATCACTACCTGAGGGAACATTCTTGATTTAGTTGTAAAATATCTGCTTTGCATGAAAAACATCTCAAATTCTGTCCCTGGGCTGGGGCTGTTGAGCTTAAGATCTTCATGTTCACCACAGCGCTTTGGTTTCCTTTTGATGATCAGACTGAATTTCTGATTCTGACTAGGGCTCAAAAACTTTTTTTAAAAGTCACCATTGGTATTTTGCACAAAAAGGTCAAAAAAGTGAAGGAGCTGTGGTGGTGCAGTGTTTAGAATATATCACTGCAGGCTAACTCTGCCGATTGCCATCAGTTTGATCCTCAGTGGCTCACGGTTGACTCAGCCTCCTATCCTTTCGAGGTCGGTAAAATGAGGACCCAGATTTGAGGGGCAATATGCTGATTCTGTAAACGGCTTAGAGAGGGTTGTAAAGCTCTATAAACCAACATATCAGTCTAAGAGCTATTGCTATAGTGTTATACTGTGTTGGAGGATGCAAATACTTAACAACGGGCATTGTATTATAAATCACACTTCAGGTACAAATGTAATGAGTCTTCCTAATGTAGATGCACATTGTTATGAGATGCAGAGCATAGAGGGTATCCACGCATGTCTGGAGTTCTATGGTCCAGTTTTCATAATCTATGCTACTTCATTATTATTATTTTATGCAAAGTAGCAAAAGGTAATAAATGAAGGCTATAATTCTAAATCTAAATAAATATTTAATGCTTCTAACACTATGTTATGGACAAGTCAGCCAGAATAACCTGGAAACATGTGCACAATGGGAAGAGCTATGGTGTAAAGGGGTTTGGGGTAATTGGATACATTAAGCCTCAGACCACAAGTCCCTGAACAGCTATGAGTATCAGTTGCACTGCTGGCTCATTCATGCTGAAAGATCTCTGATAGATGCTGCTCCATGTCAAACCACCAAAGGCTTTCGTTAAGAGCCACTGGCTTATCAGGAAAGTTGGACTTTCTCTTAGGTAATTTTCTCCTGAATCTAATGCTTTCAAATAATGATTAAACTAAGGAAATTTGAACATTTTGTGATGGGAGTGCTTGGTCGAGACTTCATGGGCTTGTAACTTGGGGTTTTCATATGGAACAAACTGTAAGTAAGATGAGATATGGAAGAGAAGATATGGGGTGAGGTTGTTCTTGTTACAGCACTTGGAGATCACCAGGTTGGGAAAGCCAAATAAACTCCTTTATTCATTTGTGTACTCTAATAGAAAGGAAAACTCCACCCTGTAATTTGTTTTTAAAAAATAGATATTCTCAAGATGAACAAATGTAATCCTATCCAAAAGAAAGTTTGCAATAAAAAACAAGCCCAAAACTTCATAAAAGTGACATCGTTTATTTATGCTTGTGCTTGTTATTTGAAGCATAACATTTGTTCCAGGCCAGGAAAGGACATCCTGCATTGGCACCTTCTGAAATGAGCGCTGAGTGCTTCTGTACCGGAGACAAATTCCTTGTGTGTCTAGTCACTCTTGGGCAAATAAAGTATTCAATTCACCTTCTGAAATGGGATTCAGTTTCAGGTAAAAATAGGACTGCATCATGATTGTTCCGGTAGTTCTGTTTAAAAATGTCACTGCTAAAAATTAAAAAGCAAATGTGCTTTCCCCCTGAGAAATGTAAAAGCAGCACATGAATTTACATATATTAAAGAGAAATGTAAATGTCTAAGAACTGCCTAAGACTGTTCTTTAAAGATGCTAGGCAGAACAATGGGCTATTGCAGTGGTTCTCAATCTGTGGTCCACAGACACCTTGGGGGACCACAATGTTGTCACAGAAGGCCTGTGAAGGCTTGAAGAAATATTGTGATTTAAATCTTGAGTCTTGGGGGTCCATGGCCACGAAATGTATTTAACTGGGGGTCCATGGTGAAGAAAAGGTTGATAACCACTGGGCTATTGGCTTCACCTTCGTAGGTCCCATCCTTTAGGCTAAATCTATTCAGGATGATCTTCTTTATTTCAAAGTTATCTGAACACTCTGCTTTCAGATGTAAAAGATCTGTCACTCAGTGTCATGTAAAGGGTTTCATCTGAAGCCCTGGATTTAAAACCAGATTCTGAAAGATTACTAATTATAGGATCATGAACAATATTTCATATGCCGTTATGTGGTGTAATGGTTAGAGCAATAGAAGGAATGGATTATGTGTGGGATTTTGACCACTTTTTCTCAGACCTACCTTATAGAAAAGTTGTGAATATACCGTATCCTTTCTGGAAAACAAACATGCCTATCTATACGTATAAAAGCAATAAAATGAAGTGGACTGAGAATGCTGGTAAACATAAAATACATATTAAATGTGCATAGGCATGAATCTGATTCTAAAGTCTTTAGACATTCTCTTTATGGAGGGGAGCTTTAGAGAACACCCCTTCATTTCCAAAAGAGTTCTCCTCGAAAGCTTGAGGTTGATCAGATAACAGAGTGATATAAAAAGTTGGAAATGCAACTACAGAAAAATGAAATATGAGTTCCACATCCAATACAATTATGTTTATTTTGGGAAATGTATATCTGTCCTTTCTACAAAACATCCAACAATACATGGTCATAAGAAAATAAAACCAGTTAATTCAACTGAAGAAACAATTTAAACAACTAAAGAGCAACAGCAGCATAATAAACAATTTTATAAGGGTATCCTATGAGATTTCATGGGAACAGTTTTAGATCAGCATTTTTCAAACTTGGTAACTTCAAGATTTAACTCTGAATAGTATCTTAAAGTCCACACATCTTAAAGTTGCCAAGTTTGAAAAACACTGATCTAAATCAACTTTCAACAGGACACTTCATTGTTTTTTAACTTTGGTGTTCTGTTGTTCTTTTTCCCCTAAAGCTTTTATTTAATTCTGAGATTATTTCTTTGCTCTGTTAAAAATATGTGTCAATTCTCATTTAAAAAAGCTGTTTTACAATAGTATTTGCTTATTTTTGTTTTATAACAGCATCTACAAATATTTCCAGAGGGAAATTAAGCAGCAAAAACTACACAGACTCTTACGATTTTTAAAAACTAATATTTATTACAGCATACTTTTTTTGTGAACTGTTGTCTCCAAAGGCTGCTTGCTTCTGTTTGATGCTGGAAAATGAAAGTCTAGCTTTAAGGGAAAATGTAATAATAACAACACCGGGAAAGTGTTTGGTTTGGTTTTTCTTTTTTCTTTAATTTATATGCTGCCCTTCTCCGGAGACTCAGGGCGGCTTACAATGCGTTAAGCAATAGCCTTCATACTTTTGTATATTTATAAAGTCAGATTATTGCCCCCATAATCTGGGTCCTCATTTCACCTACCTTTGAAAGGATGGAAGGCTGAGTCAACCTTGAGCCTGGTGAGATTTGAACTTGCAGTAATTGCAAGCAGCAGATGTTAATAACAGTGTGCTTTAGCCCACTGTACTACACTGTACTACAGGCTTCTATGGTTTTCCCATAGAAGTGATTTCTGTAGCTTTTGCCTGAACTCAGGTATAAATATACTTGGTAGTTATTAGGTGTCATTAAAAGTGTAGCACTGTGCCTGAAAAAGAAGCTGCTGTACTCTATATTGGGGTCCTCAACAGTACTGGTCCATGGCCTCTTAGGAAAAGGGCCACACAAGCGGCAGGTGAGCAAGTGAAGCTTCATCTGTGATTGCACAGGTCTAGGTTGCACACAAAACCATCACCACCACCCCATCCACAGTCTGTGGAAAAGTTTTCTTCTGTGAAACCGATCCCTGATGCCAGAAAGATTGGGGACTACTGCTCTATATAATCCATTGAAGATCCTATGAACCTGTCAGAGGCAATCAGCCCCGTTACCTTCCTGGGGTAATTGCCTGGATCGTGGCATTTTCCTTGTGTATACTTTTGAAAAATAAAACCGGAATACATCTTCTAATTAAACTCATATTTATTGTAAAGAGGAAAATAAAACATCCTACTGATCTAATTAGTTACATTTTGAAAATAAAGTTCATGCCAGCTGCTTCTCAGCAGCCGGAACTTTCTTGGCAAGAGAACAAAGGAAAAGGTGAGTGAAGGAATGTGGATGGAGTACATGCAGAGTTTAGCTTACTGATAAGGATTCTTGGCAAGCTACGGAAAGTCTGATAGTCCAGAAATGAGAGCTCAGCTGGTAAATAAAAAAACGCAGTGATAGAACCAGTGTTTTTCAAACTTGACAGTTGTAAGATATGTGGAAATAAGCTCCCAGAATTCCCCAGGCAGCATTAGAATTGAAGCCCACACAACGTCCCAAAGGTGCTTTTTCAAGAGGCAACTGGACTTTCTGGTTTTTCTTAAAAGACGTTTCGCTTCTCATCCAAGAAGCTGAAGAAGCTTCTTACATGAGAAGTGAAACGTCTTCTAAGAAAAAACAGAAAATCCAGTTGCCTCTTGAAAAAGCACCTTTGGGACAACCATGACCTGGATAACTAAGAATCTCCATAGACAAGCCCACACATCATAAAATTGTCAAGTTTGAAAAACATGGCTGTAACTAAAGGCACATTTGAAATGGAAGGATTCGTCCTGCTGGTTATGTGGGCTAAACTGTTGTGTATACTAACAGGGAAGTACGTCTAATTAGACACAAGGGCTAGACTCTTACTTTTCATGAAGTCATACCGGTTTCAAAGTAGATGAACTTAGCTATCATGGTTTGTAAACCATGGTCTGGGATTTGGATATATGAATTTTGTGTGTGGGTATACCTAGCAACTCCATTGGACAAATCCATGCTGTTTTCCTGGCAACGTTTTTGGCAAATGCCATTGCCTTCTTTCTAGGTCTGAAGCAGGGGTGAAATCCAGCAGGTTCTGGAGAACTGGGAGCAGAAATTTTGAGTAGTTCGGAGAACTGGCAAATACCACCTCTGGCTGGCCCCCGAGTGGGGAGGGGATGGTGATTTTCCAGTATCCTTCCCTGGAGTGGGGTGGGAATGGAGTTTTTGCAGTATCTTTCCCCTGCCACACCCACAAAGCCACGCCTACCAAGCCACACCACAGCCAAGCCACGCCCACAAAACCGGTTGTAAAAAAAATGGATTTCACCACTGGTCTGAAGGAAATGGACTGGCCCAGAGTCATCCTAAAACAGGCCTAGAACTGGGTTTCTAGCCCAGTATCTTTAACCAAACAGACACCAAAATGGCTGTCATGTATGAACTAGGTCACTTTGTTGTTCAATAAGCCATAAACTAACCCTAGTATAGCATGAAATGCAGTCTAATTACTCTTATAGTTTATAGTTAAAACAGTCTTATTTAAACTTATAAAGTGCTGCATAATTCTATTGATGCTCAATAAAGTGTGTTTGCAAATAAGTAGGGATTAATTGTAATTCTAAAGTTAAAGCTGAAGATTGAAGCACAAACACACACATACACATTTTTCCAATTTTGTGCATACGTAATTCTAGCCGCTGTTATTACATGTAACATTAAAGGAGGTATTCTCTATGCCACTTCTCCCCACAGCTTCTTGTGTGGACAGACACCCCAATTCTGCTTTGTTGTCAGGGCAGAATAGATGTAGGTAAAGTGCGGTCAACATTTCTTTAAGCTGACATACCTTAAGCTAGTCCCTGGGCTGAATGGCCATATGCACTCCAGACAGATAAAGGGGGCAAGGGTCCTACCCCTTGGTTGCACCTCCCATTTTGATCATGTTTATCTCCGCAGCAAACATAGCTATATAGCCCTGGTGTTGTTAATTTGTGGCTATCCAGGCTTTCCTACTGTTTGCCATGCTAGCTTGCTACTGTTAAGAACAGTATTCCAAAAACATCTGGAGGGCTATAGCTTCCCTGCCCCAAAACAATATTGCACACCCAACATCATCACAAAGCCACCTACTGAAAACAGTGTGTTTTTGAGTCAATATAAATAGTAGATAAAAAAAGCAAAACCACAGACCGCTTTTCTGTACCGCAGCATTAAAATGCTGTTATTATGTCTGCCATTTTGACATCACTGATTCCCTTGTAGCCAGGGGAATGTATGTGTGTTTCTCATACACACGCATACATGAATGTAAACACACACATACACTGTTCTTGATGTAGTTACTAGTTACTATCTGCTTCTTTCTATATTATAACAGGGTTTTTTGGATTGTTTTTTAAAAATCTTTCTTGAAGAATCTAAGAATAGAAGGGTAAGTTAATAGTTTAGTTACTTTTCAATCCAATAAATTATTTTTATTCATATTTATTATTCACTCAGAATTTAGTTGGCTTCCTAATCACAGAAAGGCCAATCTAAATGGATTATGCACACGTGTATTATTTGAAATGGTCTATTTGCATCAACATCTCCCCTTCTCTCCCCCCCTCCCAGAAATACTGGTTTGCAAAGATATGATCAAAAATATCAGCAACTTGCAGAATAGCATAAATTGCACTTTCATAGATAAACATAAATCAGCTTCTCTAACATGATGTTTTCCAGCTGCATTTAACTACAATTTTCAGAATTCCCAGCCACCATGTCTGGACGACCATAGTTGAAAAAGACCGATGAAGCGCTGGACCAGAATATTTTTCTGAATTCAAACTGATTATAACAAGTGCTTCTGCCTTTTCTTTTCTTTTCTTTTTTAACACAGAAAGGAATTTCAGTTAAAATCCATATAAAAGGAATGTGGTGTTTTGCATTAATTCCATTATGATTGTACCCAACGAGAAATGAAGTATTCTTGTAATTCATTGTAAAGTATTCGTCCTACAATCTACACACACACACATACACACCTCTTGTTTTTCACAAGGGGGCTTTTTTCAGATGAGAAGTCATTGTAAGCCTGAGAGGCTACAGAGTGATGGAGAGAGGTCAAACTGAAAAAGTAGCAGCCTCACCCACAATAGCTTATATTACAACAAATTTCTTCATGACTTCTGAAACATCCTGAGAATGAGGTAGAAAAACTGAAGCCACTTTTACAAGGGGAGAAGAGTTTCAGGAAATTGAAAGGCAGAATGTGGTCTAATATTAGACATTTAGCAATAGCAATAGCACTTAGACTTCATAGTGCTTTATGTAAACCCTCTCTAAGTGGTTTACAGAGTCAGCATATTGCCCCCAACAATATGGGTCCTCATTTTACCGACCTCGGAAGGATGGAAGGCTGAGTCAACCTTGAGCCTGGTGAGATTCGATCTGCCAAACTGCTGGCAGCTGGTGATCAGCAGAAGTATCCTGCAGTACTGCACTCTAACCACTGCGCAACCGCGGCTTATTTGCCATCAAATCATTACCATTTTAGTAATGGAGCCCTAAAATTAATTCCAATGGTAACTACCCTGTTTTCCCCAAAATAAGACATGCCCTGATAATAAGCCCAATTGGGCTTTTGAGCGCATGGCAATAAGACCAAGCGCTTATTTCAGGGTTCAAAAAAATATAAGACAGGGTCTTATTTTCTGGGAAACACGGTAACAAGCATTGTTTGTTTGCAGATTATGCACTAGACAGAATGACAGAATGACTGGAGAAATGGACCATCACTTTACTGGTCTTTCAATTTATATCGTATTCTGACATCCGTTTCTGGCTGCAGCATTCCAAAACCATATCTCTCCGTGTCAAAGCCTGGTATCTCCTTAGCAGGATCTATCAGTTCCAAATCAAAACAGTTTAAGAGGTGGAAAACACATCTGTAAATAGGAGGAAACAAAAACAAATCAGTATAGCCAATGATATTGACTTTGCATTTAATATCAAGAAGTAGAAACACCTAGCCTCAACCAAAAAAGAAGGGATATTTAAACGAATATTACAATTGTAAAACTAGGCTGTACAGCATGCAAATTTGCACTTTGAGTCTTTATCCTATTAAACGTAACTTATGCAGCTGATCTTATGCAGCTTTGCTCAGAATAATGTGTGGCTTTATTGGATATTTCTAAAAGACACTGGCGGCCAGAGGTGTGATTCTTAACAAATTTACCCAGCAGTAAGATCCAGAGAAACTTTTTTTTTTTACAAACTATGGCTTACAGTCACTTCAGACCCACAAAAGCAGGCACAACAAATCCTCAGTATGTATGGGCTGAGATATTTGTAGGCAATCAGCAGTAAGCTCTCTAAATGGATCAGTAAATGAATCCTTGAAATTTTGCTAAGGCAAAATTGAACAACAGACCAACTACCAAACTGAGGACAGGCTATTACTAATTAACAGTGAATAGTAATCTATTCTGGGGTATATAAGGAAACTAATGTCTGCTTCCTGCTTTGAATTGCAAAGTAATACCAGACATGCATGTAAAACAGAACTTGTGGTTGACATTCATCTTGTCTCCTTTCAGTCTGATGGATCACAAGATGTAAATTTTATTTATGTGCCCATTTCATGAGAAGTTACTCTGAGTGGTTATGAACAGTGACTCTGGAACAAATAGATGGAGTAATCTCAGATGGAGTATCATCTGAGTAACAGATGAAGACTTCATCAAGAGTTCTAAAAATGGATTCAATCCAGGGATGGGCTTCAAAAATTTTAGCAAGGGGTTCTCTGCCCAGTTGCTGGGTGGGCATGGCCATGGTGAGCGTGGCCTAGTCAGCCTCCTGCACCATGGCGCTGGGGGCATTTTTGCCCTCCATGGGCTCCAGAGGCTTTCCTTGAGCCTCCGGGAGGAGAAAACGGCCTCCCCAGGCTCCGGAGGCCCTCTGGGGTCCGAACATCCATATTCACACCATGAAACCAAATCAAATGAACATTTCTGTTCGTTTTGTTTTGCCTTTACGAGGTTGGCTTCTGCTACAAGCCAACCCTGGCTTTCTTTAAATGATACTATGCTTAGAGATGGGTATTTTATCAGTGTTATGCATTCACTTACAGTTTGATGCTATTAACTGCAAAGAACTTTCCAATGCAGACATTTATTCCTGCTCCCCATGGCATATTGTAATATTTGAGCCTTTGTCCTCCTTTATAGAAGTCTTTTTTTTCTGTGCCATCTGAATTGAGAAACCGGTCATATATGAACTTCTGAAAAACAAGTTTAGATAAATGTTTCTTTTCATTTGAAATAACCAATATTTTTTTAAAAAACATCTTACTTGAGATATTTAGCTGTATAAAATTCCATCCAGAAGTTTAAACTAGAATAAATGGGAGAGGAAATGGCTATATGACACATCCAAAGCAGGCCCATTGAAATTGGTATAAACTAAGCCTAATTAACTTCAATCCCATGAATGTCTACCTGTTAAGTATAATAAGGTCTTGAAGCAATCAAAAATATTTACTGTTTGCAAAACATGGCAAAGAAATGGAAGTAGTTACATAAGATAAAGTCTGTAAGGTATTATTTTAGATTTTTCAATTTTATTTTAGCTTTTTTTTTATCCTGTCCTTATTATTTTTATCCTCCATAACTCCTAAATAGGAACGAGAGCTCCAATTTGATAGAGAAGGAAATGAAACTTCAACATACTAGATCCTTATACTTTTATTTAAAAAAAAACAACAACACACAGAAGATTGCAATTACTTAAAAATAATCTTCACTCTGGATACTGCTCCACTCCAAAGTAAATTTAGTTATAAAGCCTTGCTGAACATTGTGAAAATAATTTGTTATGCTGGTAAAAGGAACAGCAATTCCCTAAATGAACAACTATGCATTACTTTGCCTTCAACAGAGAGGCAAACCTTTTCCCTCTACGCTGAAGAAGAAGGAAGAATAGATAAAAGAGTTTTCCTCCCACAGATCACCTTTGTGTTGATGTGTAGTAGAATATTTGTGGGAATTATTGTATTGTGATCTTAATCTTCCTTCAAGTGTGATAGTAATCAGAATTTTTATATTTAGATTCTTTTTTCCCAGTCCCAGGGGGGGAAAACCACAGGATTTATTGTTTATTTTGGACTTGGGTTATAATACTATCATGGTTTTCTCAGCATTGTTCCTGGGAAATTATTCATAAAAGGAAGCAGGTTCCAGTGTGACTCTCTGTCAACAAAGAAAAAAATTAACAAGGTGAAGTAAAAGAGAAGCAAGTTAGGAACACTGAACTGGGGAAGATACTGATATATTTTTAAAGACGTGCAATAGGTTGCCATAGCAACAGCCAAACAGGAATTCCAAGATAGGTTTTTACATTCTTAACTATTATTATATCATCATATTTTTATATCATAAATATGGATCCAAACTATTTTTGTTCCTGGGAAAACTCTTGAGAGCCGATCTTATGAGAAAAAAAAAAATTGAGCTGATATGAAAGAACCATCACGAATCTTAATGTTACCCACAGAAGGTCTGCATTCCTTTCTTGATGCAATCAGTTTACACGTTCAGTGCAGGGAGAGAACCCAAGACTGATGCATTGGTGGGCTGATTTTTTTTTTCTACTCCAAATATGAAACTAATTTATTTTTTTGACAACTTTACAGTTAGTCCTTGACATTTTAGAATAGAATAGAATAGAATAACAGAGTTGGAAGGGACCTTGGAGGTCTTCTAGTCCAACCCCCTGCCCAGGCAGAAAACCCTACACCACTTCAGACAAATGGTTATCCAACATCTTCTTAAAAATTTCCAGTGTTGGAGCATTCACAACTTCTGCAGGCAAGTTGTTCCACTTATTAACTGTTCTGTCAGAAAATTTCTCCTTAGTTCTAAATTGCTTCTCTCCTTGATTAGTTTCCACCCATTGCTTCTTGTTCTACCCTCAGGTGCTTTGAAGAATAGTTTGACTCCCTCTTCTTTGTGGCAACCCCTGAGATACCACTGCTACCATGTCTCCCCTAGTCCTTCTCTTCATCAAACTAGACATACCCAGTTCCTGTAACCGTTCTTCATTAGGGGACCGTTCTCCAGTCCCCTAATCATCTTTGTTGCTCTTCTCTGCACTCTTTCTAGAGTCTCCACATCTTTTTACATCGTGGCAACCAAAGCTAATTCCAATATTCCAAGTGTAGCCTTACCAAGGCATTATAAAGTGGTATTAACACTTCACGTGATCTTGATTCTATCCCTCTGTTTATACATTTGGCTATTTGTTTAACGAGAGCACGGAGATATCCTTGGAAAAAATGACTTACAACCCATCCTTGAAGTTACAACCATTGTCCCACCCCCATGATCGCAATTTGGGCACCTGCTCACATTTGGCTCACATTTAGTGTATGTCAGTTGCATCTTGTGATCGCATCCTGCAGCCACAAGCAAAATCAGTTGGGGAAGCTGGATTTGCTTAACCACTGCATCGTTTACTTAACAGCCCTGTGATACACTGACCAACCATTATGATTTATTTAAAGACCACAGTAAAAATGTTTATAAAATTGGGTTGGGTCACGTGATGACTCACTTAATAACCCACAATTCTCAGCAACTGAAATTCCTGTCCCAATTGTGGTCATAAGTCGAAGATTACCTGGGTACTGAACTCACTGTGTTTAAACACAGCTGTATCATTAGAAGTCTTTAGCAGTGACATTTCCAGAAATTCCCCCAAGAATAGATATTTAAGGGTCTAGGATAGGGGTGTCAAACTGGCAGCCTGTGGGCCAGATGCGTCATACGCTGGCCACGCCCACCCATTTTAGTGAAGGGGGAAAAAGTTGTGACACGTCATGTGATAACAATGTGACAATGTGAGTTTGACACCCCTGATCTAGGACGGCTCACAACAGCCAGGTTGGTGTGGATGGGTTGGTGTGGGTAGATGGGCATGACTGGGTGGATCAGAAAGGTTGGCAGTTCGGCGCTTCGAATCCCTAGTACAGGTCTCCTGCATGAGCAGGGGGTTGGACTAGATGACCTCCAAAGTCCCCTCCAACTCTATTACTGTTACCTAGCCATGCTGACAAAGTAAAACTCACCCAGCTGCACCCACTCATCCACATCCACCTGGCTGCTGTGACTCATCCCATTCCAGATCTTTAAGGCTCTACCACAGAGCTGTCAAACTCACGGCGACACGGTGGCATCACCTGACGTATTGAGACTTCCCCCCCCCTTTGCTAAACCAGGCGTGGGCATGGCCAGCATGTGATGCATTCGACCTGCAGGCCGTGAGTTTGACAGCCCTGCTCTACCGCAAATGAAGGGAGAAAATCTGCCCGCTGGTAGTTATAAGATAAGCCTGCCAGATCTCTTCCTGGGATCTCTTCCTGGGATCACAGCCTTCTAGCTTCATAACCTGACTTATACAATGTCTACATGTAGCTCTTCCCTCAGGTGATTTGCCATTATGTCATTCCCTGTAGTTTTGGCAAGTCTTAAGAATGCTGTACACTGAGAATAATCACAGTTCTTCGCTCAATACAGTTAGTTAAGCTACATAGCATAAACAAACATCAGAGCAAAGTCGTCAGGGGAAACGGGATTCAGAATAGCACTGTTTTACCTCTGGCTCCTCATAGATTTCAGGGTCCCTCTGAGGGCTTATGAATGGGAAGAGGCAAAGCCTATCTCCTTTCCTCAGGTGGTACTCTCTGCCAGATGCCAGTCTCAGGGCCATGTCCTGAAGGACCTCTCGGCTGATAAAAGGAGCGGCTGACAAACGCAGGCTTTCATTTAAAGCACTGTCTGTAGAAAACAGAAAACCCACAAGGAAAATTATGGCACCCAAAATAGCCCAGGAGCAAAGGTGTGGATAGGCTGTCATGATATCAGTGTGCAGGGAAGAAACCATAGCTCAATTTACAGCACCGCAATTGCCACCCGAACTCCCATCATGCCAAATCCTTTAGAAACAAGACCAGCAATAAAGAAAGTATAATAGGAACTCTTGTCCTAACATTGGGGCCCTAAGAAAACCTGCCAGAATATAATTCCGTTAGATTGCTGCTTCTTACTACAGGCTAATCTTGCCTTAGACACGAAAGCCAGCTGAGTGACTTCTCTCTCAGCCAACTTACCTCACAGGGTTGTTGTTTTGGGGGAAAATAGGAGGAGGAAGCAGTAGTAGATATGTTTGTTGCCTTATTTATAAAAATAATAAAGGCAGGATGAAAAAAAATCTAATAATAAATAGTGTTTGCATACTGCATCCAGTTTATTGTCTGTGGAGGTTTTTTTCCCTTTTCTTTTCTGGTGGCTTAGAACATCATGGAAACTTTGTCAACTGTAATTTATTCAAGTACAGTTGAAAAACTTTGCATGATATGCAGAAGTGTTCATACTTGTTTTATACATTTCTTATATGTAATACCCAGAGTGTAATCGGACCATAGATCTGGAAGCAATGTAATCTTAGTGATCAGGGGTGGGTTCTACTTACCTTTACTACCGGTTCGCAGCGGGGCCGCGCGCCCGCTGGCTTCACTCGCGCGCATGCGCCCTCTTCTGCACATGCGCAGAAGCGTTTTGGTAACATTGGGGTTGGTGAGTGGAGCCTTCCACCGGTTTTACTACCGGTTCTATAGAACCGGTGCGAACCGAGGGCAACCCACCACTGTTTGTGATACTGCAGTATCAAAAATGGTTTCAACTTCTACCCTCACAACGACGCTATAGGGCTCTGCACACCAGAACAAGACACAAGGACAGTTTTTTCCTGAATGCTATCACTCTGCTATCACTCTGCTAATTCCCACAACACTGTCAAATTTTTTATTTATTTTTTTTTTTGCTTTAATTTATATGCCGCCCTTCTCCGGAGACTCAGGGCGGCTTACAACGCGTTAAGTAATATACTACTAAGTCTTAACTACTAAGACTACTAAGACTGTATTACTATTCTTCTTCTCATCCTTACTAGTACCTATCTCTTCCCACTTATGGCTATATCCATGTTGCTTGTATCTTTACAACTTATATTGTTTTTATTGTTTCCTAGTATGACTTGATTGCTTATTAGTAACCTATGACTATCACTAAGTGTTGTATCTGATGATTTTTGACGAATATATTTTATTTTTTCTTTATGTACACTGAGAGCAGATGCACCAAAGACAAATTCCTTGTGTGTCCAATCACACTTGGCCAATAAAGAATTCTATTCTATTCTATTCTATTCTATTCTATTCTATTCTATTCTATTCTATTCTATTCTATTCTATTCTATTCTATTCTATTCTATTCAAGAATGAACAGAGGGAGAGAAAAAAACTTTCTATACAAAGCAAATCAGCAGAGGGCAAAGATAATGCTACAATTTCTTTTACCCATTCATCTATTTTTTGTGTTGGGAATGTTCCCATGGAGAAAAGGCAGTTTCCAATCATACAGTTCAGTTGTGTTGAAACAGTTACCTTCACCATGTGATGTTATGTGATTATATGTATTTTGTATGAGAGGTAACACATTTTTCTATATACCTATGGCTGAGACTAATACTGTATTAAGATGCTGACAACATTGAACTTACTTTAGCCTTTGATTTTAATAGGATTATTGGCGATTTCTTTTTGTATTTATAAAGGGGTTTTTGCGAGGCATATGCTGATCTTTAGCACGAAGACTACAATTAAAATGCTTTACTGCTAGTTTTAATAGCAGTTCTAAATATAGATCATCTGCATTTTCTTAAAGGAGACGTGACTGGGGCAAAGAAATTGTAGGAATCTGAGAGTTAAATGTCATGATTTAAAATTACAATTCTGTCCTCTACTGAAAGGTTGCTATGTCTTTTCAGAGGTCCCCTTACAACATTTTGAAAGTACTTTTTGCAAATCTCAGACTAGGGATGAGATGAAATGTGAGAAAGAGGGCACAGTGGTAGTAGAAGACCTTGAAAGTTAGATGGAACATACTGAACATTTCCATTTAACCTGAGATACAGCTTTTGACACTGGAATACATTGGTTGCTGATTAAGTATATGCCATCCTACAATCATATGCATAAACTCCAATTGGCCATGCAACCCAATCCTCAATAGACCAGATTATAGTTACCGTAAAATATTTCTCTTTAATCAATATCTGCAACTTTGGCTTATTGTTGATTAGCTCAATTTATAACCCTCGTCTGGAGTTCTCCACACCTGAATTAATAGCTAATTCATGGTTAACAGCCACTATTAAGGGTGCAGGAATAGCTACAAACAGGATAAGAGAATACTTTTATTTTTTTGTTAAACATTGGCTACTGAAAAGATTGTTGGGGTTATACAGCAAGGGAAACAGAGACAATGATCAGACTGGTTAACTTGACTGGCTGTGAACCAAATGGAAAGTTAGTCCCCCACTGTAATATAAACGAAGTCTACAATAATGGCTTCCATAAATAATTCCATTATATCCTATGTAGGGGTGCTTTTCCTGCCCAAGACAGTTCTCATTTCAAGGTCATCTTGGATGTCACTGGATGTTTTTGGGATTTTCTCTCAAACTTTGCCAACCCTGAATTTGAAAGACATGGCACCTTAGGCACATACTGCTGCCTTCCTCTCGGTGATCATTTCCACATGTTTACCAAGATAAAAAGACTGGATACAACATGGAGACAGCTAAAGGGAAAATCTGATATTCGCTATGCTTTAAGTAAAGAAAATCAAAGAGACAGATAGGATGGTGTAAGAAGCTTTCCCAGATCCAGTGATGACAGTGGTAAATATTTAACTGACACTTAAGGAATTAAATTGCTTAGGGCTAGATGAATGACATGTTACTAACCAAAAATGGGTGTGCTATCCAAAACGTCTTGGTTGATTATCTCACAAATTGGCCTGGTTGCTAATCGTCTGTTTCTAAATAGTTTTTCCATTTCAGCTTGAATTGCTGCCATGACTGGAGGATGTTTTAAAAGAAACAGGAGAAGCCAAAAAACTGCTGGGCCAGCATTACTCTAAAAAAGAAACAACAAAGGAATCAGACAGAATTTAATGCCAGAGAACACATATAGAACTTTATCACAAAGCAACAAAATCTGATCAAATTTAAATATCCTTTTGGTTAAAATCAACAGGGTCTGTTTCACCTTCAATAAGAAAGTTCCACATTAGCAGTTTAATAAATGAACAACAGGGTGGCCTTAGAAGGACTGCCTTGAAAAGCTGAGAAATAACCCTAAGCCTTCCACAGTATTAGCGATATTATACACACAAACTAATAGCTGCTTTAGAAATCTAACGAATTTCATAATACCTTAATGTACTCATTTAACCATATTCTCAACCTGGCCTTCAGTTGCTGCTACTGAATGCCAGCTCAGTCTGTAATAAGGCTTTTCTCATCCACAGTTAAATTATGGATGAGAGGGCGAACCAGCATTGTCCCAAAGATGCTTTTTCAAGAGGCAACTGGATTTTTTGGTCCCAGAAAGTCCAGTTGCCTCTTGAAAAAAGCATCTTTGGGACAACCACGACCCAAAGTGAGAATGGAGAATCTCCATAGACATTTAGCAAACCAGCATTGTATTACCAAGGCTTGGCTGGGTTCTGCAATGGGGGTTTTCCTTTCTGAAATTTGCCCAGCTGTGTTTCAATGTGGTATCAACCAAAACTCTGGGGTAGGGGAAGATTTATGACAATCGTTATCAGGGAATCTCTTGTGACTTCAGGAGCTGTGCCTCAAAGATCCCTGGTTGTGAGACTCAGTTCATTAAGTTAGGCTCTAAGGATCATTTGGGATTATTGCTGTTGTATCAACTTCCATGCTGCATAGCAACTTCCCTGCCTGAGCTGTTTGACTCCATTTGTTCAGGTTGGACGTGGAGGTCCCCAGATTTACAACTCTAAGGTAAATTGACTCTCCCTTCCCTGAAAATGGCATCTGAGTGGCTTTGAAGTTCATAGCTTCCATGACAGCCTTGGGCCTATCCCAGACCATCCAGAGCAGGGAAGGGTTGTATTTACCTTTATTACTGGTTCGCAACGGGACCGCGCATGTGCTTGCTTTGCTCTCTCTCGCTCGCTCGCTTCTGCGGATATGCAGAAGCTTTCTGATGACGTTGGGGTCGGTGGGAGAAGCCTCCCGCCGGTTTTACTACTGGTTCTTGCGAACAGGTCCGAACTAGGGACAACCCACCACTGATCCAAAGTCTGACTCAGGACAATGGTCACATTCTAGATTTGATGTTCCTGTCAGAGCAGTGGCAATATGATCCAAAATGGCGGGAGCTTGTGCTACCTCCTTTGTCATGGTTGGATCATATTCTGATTTCTTGGGATTCTCCAGTGTCATGACCTACCACAGGGAGGTTGAACCATCTGAAATCCGGGCTGCCACTTGTAAGAAGGGTATGTCTGAGATCTTGGATCAGATTATGCCCATGCAACCTCTCCCTTTTCAGGAATCCCAGTACTCCCCATGATTTGAGGGAGAGCTAAGATTTATACAGAGATTAAAGGGCTTTGCAAATTATCACTGCACTTTAACAACAAATTTTAACCCACTGGTCTTAAAATATTTAGATGAAAAACCCTAGTCTGGAAACTTTAAAAAAAGCTAAAGGAGGTCTTTTTCTACTCAGCCCATCCTGCAATATCCTGATCCTACTTGGCCATTTTATAATGGACACTAGTACTTCTGATTTTTGCAGTAAGACATTTTGCTATAAGATGCAGCAAAAACATAGAGCTTTATTTCTCAAGAAAATTAAACCCATTAGAACAGCACTATACTATCCAGGATCAGGACTGCAAAGGTAGCCTTTGAAGCTTGGAGGCATCTACTAGGAGGAGAAATGCTGGGGAAATCTGAACATAATAACCTGGATTGCTTGCAAACTGTTCACTAGCTAAATCAAGGAGAGATCTAGTGGCCTTTGTTTTTTCTCCTGGGTTATTTTTGAAATGTTTTATAGTTTTGAAATGATTTATATTCCTAGCACTTAGGAAAAAAATATACAGATGTTTTGGGCTGGAAACTGGCATAATAACTGAAGTGCTCTTCTTGAGAATTTTGCATTTGTGACACCTCCAATCCAGTGATGGGTTGCCCCTGGTTCGGACTGGTTCACAAGAACCAGTAGTAAAACCGGTGGGAGGCCCTGCCCACTGCCCCAGATGTCATCATCGGCAATCTGCGCATGTGAAGCGAGCGCGTGTGCGCGATCCTATTACAAACCGGTAGTAAAGGTAACTAGAACCCACCCCTGCTCCAATCCATTAATAAACTGGGCTAAACAGCAGTTGTGTGGGAGCCCTCATGAACCCCCAGGTTATATAAAAACTCAGAATATTCCTAATGTCCATTTTTTCTAGGAACCTGTATTCCTACTATTCTTCATTACTGAGACTGCTGTTATATTACCCCTGGTAACTTAAAAAAGAGATATGACAGCTCATTTTGGACACTAACATCTTTCATGTGGTTCTGAGATACTTCTAGTGGCCACAATTAAGAAAAGTAAAAAAAGGAACTTCTTGGATAGTCTATCACCATGCCAAGGGCAAAGCTGAGTATGCCTCTCCCATTATAAACCTGTCTAGCTATTAAAACCTGCAGATTTCATGAAGTTATCTCTACTGTTAGAGTCATTATTCCAAAGAGCTGCATTTGGTTTTCGTGTTCTTTTCAAATTCTGTATCTTGCCATTTCCCCCCCCCTAAAGAATGATGGTAAAATAGCAGAGACCAAAGTATTTGATTTTCAATTTGTATCACTTTTCAATCTTTTCAATCTGATTCAATTTAGTTCCATCTCCTAGGCATTCAATAGCATTCTAAAGGTGACGTATGTCACCTTGCTCATGTATGTTGTTTAGAGGTCCTTTTATAATATTGGTTATCCTTATGTGCATAACATCTTTTCTCAGTTCAGATGAAAATGAGACAAGCAGGAAGATGGTTAAAGTCCTTTCCAGTCTATGACATGTTTGTTTCATTGTTTGGGTTAGCCATTTTGTTATTGGTATTGTTATATGCTTTTTGCTTATTTACCATATTTTTCGGAGTATAAGACGCACCGGAGTATAAGACGCACCTATCTTTTTTGGCGAGGAAAAGAAGAAAAAGAAATCTCCCTCTGCCTCTGCCTCTGAGCAATTTTGCCTCGTTGCAGCAAACATCAAACAGCCTGCTTTACTTTCATTTTCATTTTCAGCATAGCTTGATTAGCACAAGAGGAAAAAAAATCTGCTCCAGCAATTTACCTCTTTGAAGCAAGCAGCAGAGCCCTGTGCAAAACAGCTGAGGGCAAATCAGCTGAGAGTCAGGAGGTCGATCCAATCAACTTGTGCTAATTAGCCTGTGCTGAAGCTGAAAGGAGCTGTTTTTTCTTGCTGTTTCCTCACAAGGAGGTAACTGCTGGGAGGCAGAGGCCAACGGGTGGAGGCCAGTGGGTGGGCGGGGTTACATTCGGTGTATAAGACGCACCTAAATTTTCACCCCCTTTAGGGGAGAAAAAGGTGCATCTTATACTCTGAACAATACGGTATTTTTAAAATTTGTTTTTATGTTATGGGCCATCAAAGAATTACCTTATAGAGAAGATGGCAGCATAGAAATTTAATAAACAAACCAACAGATTGGAGTCAGGTGGTAAGTGTAAATAAATAAACAGACAAACAAACAAACAAACAAGGAAGCAAGCTGGCTAGCCAGCTTTAAGCAGTGCAATATGGAGACTTGGTTCTTGGGAACAACTCGATATTCCCTAACCACGGCCATTCTTTCCCACCACTGCATCTCACGGGAATGCTCTTATTTCAGAATCTGAGAAACAGAAAACAGGAAGCCCCAGCACTTCCTATTGTTCTCTGCTTGCTTATTAAAATTGAGATGATGAAGTGAAATGCAATACAGCACTATTGTTGATTGCAAGTACATCAAGAGTACATCAAATCCAATAGAGAGAAGTGCAAAGAATAAATAATACATGCTGATTTTGGAAGGGTGAGATGCAAGATTTTATTCTTGCTTGCGTTTTTTTTTTTGTTTTTTTTTTTAGAAGGATGGCTGTTCTTTTAATTAAAGTGCAGCCATTAAAAGTGGGGTGGAGGCGAGAGAATCAAAGTGCATCCGGGCTTTTAATTATTAAACGTGGTGACCAAATGGATCTATTCATGTTGTAGGATGGGGGGGGGAGTCTCTCTTGCTGCCTTGAAAGCTGCATTCTAAAAATTCTTATTGTCTCTTTTCAATGTATAAGAACTGAAGCTTGGAGTGTCTTGGGGAGCAGATTTGCTAACACAAGTCGGGATAATTATTATGAGAGGGACAGGAAATCAAATACTTTAGATCAGGGCTTCCAATTATATTGCATGCGCTGGCTGAGGAATTCTGGGAATTGAAGTCCACAAGTCGTAAAGTTGCCAAGGTTGGAGACCCCTGTGCTAAAGAACAAGAAACAGATCTTTCATATTTGACTCAGAAATCTCACCTGTCCTTTTAAAAAACACTGAGATGGCAAACACAGTACTTTTTATTATTTTTAGGTGTGCCAAAAAAGAGGTCTAGCCACTGAAGTATTGTGTGCGCCCTTGGTATGCAGGTTCAAGGGGTTCCTGGGAGTAAAATTCACATTTGTCACTATAAAAAAAATATGAGCCATCTTATAAAATATCAGAGTACTTATCCATTTAGCTCCATATTTTTAACCACTCCTTTAAGATTTCATGCAAGGGTTTCTCTCCTGTTAGCTACTCAATAACTTTTCTAACCAGAGTCATAAAGACGTAAAGAACTGCAACTGAGAAGTTTTATATGTAACGGTACTCTACTTTTGATAAATGACTTCTCTTCCATTATGATTATAATACTTTTTTTAAAAAAATTGATTTATATGTGCCCTTCTCCGGAGACTCAGGGCGGCTTATAATGCGCTAAGCAGTAGCCTTCATCCTTTTGTATATTTATACAAAGTCAGCTTATTGCCCCCACAACTGGGTCCTCAATTTACCTACTTTAGAAAGGATGGAAGGCTGAGTCAACCTTGAGCCTGGCGAGATTCGAACTTGCAGTAATTGCAGGCAGCTGGTCTTAATAACAGGGTGCTTTAGACCACTGTACTACCAAGGCTCTTATACTATTAACATTATTATAATGATTTTATTTTCAATCTTTCTTCCTAATGGGGAAATAAGCCAACATCCTGTACATCCAATTTACTGTACATACCCTGTCTCTACACTGCAGCCTCTCTTTCAACTATACCTCCTGTTCAGAGAATTAGATCTGATCTATCTCTGCTTTGTTTCAACGTTGTCTTCTGCAGCATGCAGGTCTCTTTTCTAGATGAGACATGGGTTAAAAAGCAGCCTTCCCAGCCTGTTTTACATGAATTACAGCAGGGGTTTTCAAACTTGGCAACTTTAAGATGCGTGGACTTCAACTCACAGAATTCCCAGTCAGTTTGCTGGCTAGAGAATTCTAGGAGTTGAAGTCTTCATATCTTAAAATTGCCAAGTTTGAAAAACATTGAATTAGAGCATCTCTCATTACAGTCTGCCGTGTTCAATGTTTTTAAAAGGTAGAAAATAGGAGTGGGCTGACTGTTTGAAACCAAACATTGGAACAAAAAAAAAAATGCAATTATTGCTATAGAAACTCGCATATTTTCTGAGTTTACTTATGTACCTTGTGGCAGTCAAAGGAAAATAATTCTAAAGGGATCAAGGGGGAAAAAAATCAATCCTCTATTTTTTTTTTAGGGGTCACTACTTTTAATCACGTAAATCCAATTCCAATCATCTACATGCAGATGGATAGATTTTCCATACGGGGAACTCTTTCCCAACTTGAACACATCAAAGGAAGATGTAAACACGAAGTCCACTATTGGAGATGTTGGCAGGCCTAGTATTGATTATCCCAATTGAAGACTGACACTACATAAACATTAATAGTATTTCGAGTAGTATACACATGGGGGTTATTTTTTTCAAAAAAAAAAATCAGGGTATTTGTCATCAATGATCACCAATAAATGAGGAACCATTTTGCCCCTCAAGACCATCAAGCTTCCCGCTCATTCTCATGCATCTTTTCCCAATGTTGTGGCCCACCGGTGGCCAGCAGAGCTGGCAGCAGAGTTGGACAGTGAGGAGGTTTGGGAGGAACTTTGGCCAGTCCTGGGGGCTGGGGAAAGCTCAGATGAGGGCTCTGCGTCGGAGGCAGAGAGGGAGTTAGACAGGAGCGAGGCAGAGGAACAGCTGGAGCCCGTTCCCAGTGTGCGCATGCGCAGAGCTACCAGAAGACAAAGAACAACTCAGAAAGTAGGGTCGACTCAGGAGTAAACCCACACCTTGGAGGTGATTGTCCCCTCCCACAGGAAATAAAAGAGGAGCAAACAGGGAGTGGGCTTTTGCAGGAAACAATTCGTTCATTCCGTGACTCTGAGAGATGCTGTGCCAAGTTTTGCCTTGTACTGAGGTTGGAAACAAGTTACGTGGCAGCTTGCCAAATGAGATAAGGTGTGTTGAGAAATATTCCTTTGAAAAACTGTTTGGACAAACATTGCTGACTGTGAATGAACATAATTCACAGTCGTGTAAATAAAAGAGGTTTTATCAGGACCAATTCCTGCCTCCTGCTTGTTAAGGGAGGCTAGGTCAGAACCCAGATATACAGCGAGGCCTCATCCACTTTCTCCTTTTGACGATTCTTTCATTCCTTCCAGAACCCCACTAAAGATCTCCAGCTGGCAGAGATAAGAGTACATTCTTTCTTGCTCCAAAAGGCAACTGGGCTTTTGTTGGGTTTTTTCCTTGAAAACTTTTCATTTCTCATCCAGTTTGAAGAAGCTTCTTCAAACTGGAGCGACACATTTTCAAGGAGGAAAAAAAACAAGAAAAGTCCAGCTGCCTTTTGAAAAAAGCACCTTTGAGAGAAACTCCATAGACATTATGTCCTGCCATTAGTGTCAATAAGGAACAAGTGGTCCATGATGGAAGGCTGATATTAACATACAATATTTATATTTTTCAATTGATTCTGGGCCATGGGTATGTTTTTCTAAACTCTACCCTTTGCGTATAAATAGTTCGTGTAAGAGGATGGAACTAAAGATTGAGAAACCATAAAGAGGATGAAATGCAGGAAGTAAAATTGCATGTTTACCTGAGTACTCCAGAGTTGCAGTACCATGGCTCTAGTTTGCATATCTTCATTCACACCAAGGTCTACCAAGTGTTCCTTATAGATGTTCAACCAAACACTTCGGTTTGCTCGGCTGTCCAGCCTTTCCATAGAAAATAAATTCCAGAGATCCTTCCTGGTGTTGTAAAATTTCTGTTTTTCCACTATACAGAGAAGTACCAAAGATATAAATATGGATGATAGGTGGTGATTATTGGGGCCTTCCTCCAATAAAATCAGAAGGCCTATCTTATTTTATCCTGAAAACAACCATGTAAAGTAGAGATGTTCTCAACTTTTATTACATATTTTATGAAAATAAATTTATAATCTCTCTCTCTCTCTCTCAAACATGTTTTATTTGCAATTTTCTTTTCACACCATATATATTTTGTGGACAGTGTATTGACTGGGTCAAATCTTTTTTAAACAATGCTAACAATAATATACAAATAAGTATGTGTAATCCTAATCTTCCAGTTTCAACAATACTATTTTCTCTTCATAATTCTTTATCATTTTTCCCATTAATTCATTTAAACATAGATAACATTTCTTTGCCCTATGTATTTGTTATCCCCTACTAAATTATTAATATTTAATATTTTAAGAATTACTCATTATTCCACCATAACTTCAATATTCCAAATGTGTAGGATTACTAATAAAGCCAAATATTAACAATATTTAATCAATCCTGGGAGTGTATCTCAAAATCCCCACAATTTCTAATCCTTAATATTTTAAATTCACAATATACTTTAACACACTATTAATGTTAATAATACAATTAAATTACCTAATCCTAAATTTCCATCTACTAAGCTTAACTTATTTCTAGTTATCGTAAATTGTATTATCTATTAATTTATATACTACTATTTTCCCTATTCTCTCTCTTTCTTCTGGCAGGGGCCTTTGGGGTTCTTACTGAAGAGGGATAATAAATAAATGAAAGTAGCTTTCCATCATGCTACCACATGAATTTCACGGGTGAGCAAGAATTCGATCCTCAAAGCCAAACATTATGTCTGAGTTTTTAGCTCAGATCACTCAGGATGTATTTATTTTCAGGTCTTGTGTACCTTCATTACTTGCACACCCTTTACATCTAGTAGGTATCAGGCTGAAAAAGCCTCTTCTCTCTCTCTCTTCAGAGATCAAGAAGTCAGAGGAAGAAAGAGAGAAAAGGGAGGGATGGAGGCAAGCTGTATGTGATTAGTGAGGCAGGTGCTGTTGCTTATCAACCTGGGACCACAGGTAGGAGGTATAGTGGCATCTACAGAGTCTCTTACAGACATTCATTAACAGAATTGGTGCATCCATGAGTTTATTTCTTCACTCTCTATAAGCTGTACTCCCCAGGTAAATTGCTATGGGAAGCATAAATGTTTTCTGTGTTTGTTTGAGAAGGTGCTGTAATAATTGATAGACATTTATGCATGATTTCATTGTACATTATCTATTTCCTCTAAATAATGCAATCTATGGATTTTCTTTTTTTTTCTTTTTTCTTTTCCTTTTCCTTCCTCTCCGCCCCCCCCCCCTCTGTGTGTGTGTGAGAAAGAGAGATTGCCTGGATGGTGGACAAGTCCCTTCAGTTTTTTTGGCAAGATTTGTCATTGCTTACTTGCTAGAGCAGAGACAGAGGGACTGACAGTTGGTTTTGTGCAGGGGTGAAATTCAGCAGGTTCTGACAGGTTCTGGAGAACCGGTAGCGGAAATTTTGAGTAGTTCGGAGAACTGGCAAATACCACCTCTGGCTGGCCCCAGAGTGGGGTGAGATTTTGCAATATCCTTCCCCCAGGAGTGGGGAAGGAATGGGGATTTTGCAGTATCCTTCCCCTGGAGTAGGGTGGGAATGGAGATTTTGCAATATCCTTCCCCTGCCACACCCACCAAGCCACACCACGCTCACCAAGCCGCGCCCACAGAACCGGTAGTAAAAAAAATTGAGTTTTGTGCCTAAAGCAAGACTAGAATTTCCCATCTCCTAGTTTCTAGCCTGATGCTTCATCAATGTGGCTCTCATTGAGGCATATCTACTCAGAAGTAATTTCAACTCCTCAGAAATTAGAGGTATAGGAATTCAGCCTCAATCATACTAGCCTCAAGAGGGTCAATCTCAGCTTTTCGAACAGTATACTCTGATAACACTCTGTTATCGAACAAGGTATATGTATTAACTAAAGACTACACTAGACCTCTATTCTGTAGTTTATGTTCTAGTTTTCATTAGGTATTTTTCAGTTTTAAGGGTGAAACAAATTGCAGGTCTTAGCCAATTATAGGTGCAGGTCCAGACCTGTATAGCTCAGAGGACCTTCAAAGGATCACCATGCAGGAGAAATGGTGGCAAGCCATAATACATGAGATTCTGCATTTGAGTCATTTCTGCAGCTGTCAATGACAGCAATCATTTTAAGATGTTTATTTTATTGGAACGTGATGATAGATGCAAGAGAGTTCAAGTTGATGATGAAAGGGTACATCACGATTTGAAAAGCATAATATCCTACTTACAAGTATTTTTTTTTTCTTTGAAACACTTTTACTAATTTAAACACTGGCAAGAAAGAGAGCTCTGCTTGTTTTGTAAGCTTGGACTGAAAACACTGACAGAATCGTTATAAAATTATCCTATTATCTCATCCTGCAAGAGGAGGAAAGCTGGATGGACCTATCCATTCCAACTGCCTGTAATGAAAAGGATCTAAAAGGTTGCACAATGGCACCATCTACTGTTTGTAAATTTCCTCTTGTAAATTCCCTTTTCCCAATAGTGCCATTTAAATGATGTAGTTGTTTACTACTCTTTCAGGAAGAAAAAGCTTCACCAACAATAATAAGATTACTACCATTACCTCTTTTATAAGGTTGCATTTATTCTATTAATTAATCACATTTACTCAGTAGTTTTATAGTTGTTGTTTTTTTTTGCTTGTTTTGTTCCTGGGAAAACCTCTTCAATAGAGAAGCAGCAGCTACGATATTCCTATTAAAATACTAGGTATAGTGTAAATATAGACATGAATTTAAACATGGAAGCTCTATACTATACTATACTATACTATACTATACTATACTATACTATACTATACTATACTATACTATACTATACTATACTATACTATACTATACTATACTATCTATCCATCCTTCTGTCCATCATCTATCTATCTATCTATCTATCTATCTATCTATCTATCTATCCATCCATCCATCTATCTATCCTTCTGTCCGTCATCTATCTACCTACCTACCTACCTACCTACCTGCCCGCCCACCCATCTCAACTATCTATTTATATATATCATGGATCCCAATTGAATTTTGAACATGGGGGGTGAGGTTTGAATGGATTAACACCATGTTCTTCCAAAGGCAGATGTGTCCCACTGAAAAATCAATAATCTGTAGCAAAAAAACCAAAAACCTTTATCCTTTGAAATAGATCTCAAAATGATCACATCACTTAACTTTCCGTTACATATATTTCTATATAACGTATGTTTTTGACGACTACAATTATCTAGATCGGATACATCTTCTGAAGTGAACTAGGAACAATCTGTCAATCTGCCGACACATTATTGTTGTTAATCTATCGAGACATTATTTAAAAAATAATTATTTATTTTTTTATCCTACCTTTATTATTTTTATGAATAACTTAACCCTGTGAGATGGCTTGTATTGAGAGAGAGAATGATTTGCCCTGGGTTACTGAATGGCTTTCATGCCTAAAATGGGACTAGAATGTACAGTCTCCTGGTTTCCAAATCTCTAATTATTAATTAGCACTTGCTCATAATTAGCTATTAATATTTTTTTGCTGCACATACCACTCTAATCTAAATATTACATTTAATTAAATTATAGTTACATTTAAATAAGAAGCGCAAACACACTGCAGATATGTAGTGTAGCTCTTATTTTGATTCTAAGAAGTAAATTCACTTTAGTCTTAGGTTTCAAAGCATTGACATTTTAAAAGTGATATTTCTTTTACCAATGACACTTACCTCCACTTAAAGTTGACCGGGCAGCTTTCATCAAAAATCGGTCTAATTTATAATATACATTATAAACTTCCAACGAATGAGCTCGATCTTTAGCTTGACAGTTAACATCTTCATAATTCTTGCTTTCATTTCCATACAATGTCAAGAATCCAGCTCTGCAGGATTAGGAAGGGAAGCGATTAAAACAATTATTTAAAAATTGTGAAATAGAGCTAGAATAATAGCTACTAAGCAGAAAAATGAATTTCAAGACAAATACAGAGTTTTTCATTTAGATAGGAAACAGCAGTGGTGGTATTCATCCGGTTCTATCCAGTTTGTGTGAACCGGTAGCGGCGGCTGTGGGAGGCTCCACCCACCCACTGGGACATCATCACGTCCCGTTGTTGACGCTCTGCACATGTGCGATGGGCACGCGCTCACATTTGTGAACCAGTAGCGAAGGGAAGTGAATACCATCCCTGGGAAACAGTATATGATAGTATGGTATCCAGTATGATTAGCAGTACTTGCAAAAAAAGTTCTGGGTATTCTGGTGGTACACTGCTCTATTCAGTTGTGGCCCAACAGCGGCCTGTGCAGCTAGTAGCTGATTCCGACAGCGAGGAGGCTGGTGTGGTGCTGCGCCAGCAGCCTGTGCAGCTGGCACTCGAGTCAGACAATGAGGAGGCTGGAGAAGATGTGGTGCCAGAGGCAGGGATTCAGCCAGGGCCTTCAGAACCTCCAGAAGCTCCCAGAAGAGGAAGACGAGGAGCCTCTTCTCGATGCACAGGTGCGCAGAGCTGCCAAAAGGCAGGAGTGGCTCCTCAGGAGGAGGTCTCCTCGAGAGTAAGGCTTGGGGCTAATTGGCCACTCCCTTAGCCTATTTAAGGAAGGATGACCACTAAGGCAATTTGCAGGGAACAACTTCGTTCACTCTCCGTTGCGTCTTGATCTTAGTTCTCTTATCAGTTTCCTGCAAATTGCTTCTGGGCTTTCTGCCAATCATAGTAAGATTACGATTATTTATTCTTTGGGTTCTTGTAGGCTGTTAAGAAAGTTAATTAACAGCCTTTGTTTGAAAAAGACTGAGTTAATTTAGTAAACTAAGGTTTGTACAGACTTTGTGTGTGCTGCGTTCTTTGGGGTCTGTAGCTGGGGCAGAACATCAGCAGTGATCAGACCATATACATAATATTGTGTCTTGTATTGGGCACTATATTTTAGCAAGGGCATTGACAAACTGGAGCATTTATTTAATTTAAGTTAAAGATTTATATAGTCACCCATCTTCAAACAACTCTAGCCAGCACCCAATCAAAAATTAAGAGACATATACATTTATTTTAAAAACTATAAAACTGTCTGTCTGCTTGTCTGTCTGTCTGTCTGTCTATCTGTCTGTCAAATTTATTGATCGCCCGTTTTACCACAGGGTAACTTTACCAGAGGATAATTTTAAAAACTATAAAGCATCGGTTAAAACATAAAACATTAAAACAACAAAAGCTATCTATGTTAATGTGCCACAGCACGTGTCCATAGAAAAACAAACAATATGATAAGGTACCAGGAAACTTGGAATGATCTTAGATCTATTTACTGTATTTTTCGGAATATAAAACACACCTTTTCCCTCAAAGAAAGAGGGTGAAAATCTGGGTGTGTCTTATACTCTGAATGTAGCCCTGCCCAGCTTCTCAAACGGAGATTTCAGAGGCTGAAAATAGCATCAGAAAGGAAGTTTCAAAAAAGAATCCCCCAAACAGAGCTTCAGAAAAAAGAATCCCCCAAACAGAGCTTCAGAAAAAAAAAGCCTCCAAACAGAGCTTCAGAAAAGAATCCCCCAACAGAGCTTCAGAAAAAAAAAGCCTCCAAACAGAGCTTCAGAAAAGAATCCCCCAAACAGAGCTTCAGAAAAGAATCCCCCCAAAAGAGCTTCAGAGCAGTGGTGGGTTCCAACTGGCTTTACTACCGGTTCTCTTCGTGCACACGCTTTGCGCGCCATCGCCACGCATTAGGTATCTGCCCAGCTGAAGTGTGGCAATCCACTCTGCCGCACCTATCAGCTGGGCTAAAAAAAGAAGAAATAAAGGTAGGAATAATGCGGGGGCGGGAGGGCCCAGCTCCCAGACAAAGAGAACCGGTTCATCACCGCTACCGGCTCGGCCGAACCGGGAAGAACCCACCACTGCTTTAGAGGCTTTTTTTCTGAAGCTGTTTTGGAGGCTTTCAGAGACAGGAAAAAAAGTTTTTTCTGAAACAGAGTTTCAGACGTTTCAGAGGCAGAAAAAAAAGCAAAAAGAAGCAAGGCACAGAGCTCACAACCAAGGAACCTGTTGCTAAAATTCACCTCTGAGAACAGCTGATTGGGATATTCCGGGAGCCCAATCCACCTGCCAATCAGCTTTTTTCTTATTTTCCTCCCCAAAAACTAAGGTGCATCTTATACTCTGAAAAATATGATAGGTCTCAACTGCAAAGTATTTTCCTAACAATAAAAAATGTTCAACAAAGGAAAAAGAAAGCTTCGGGAAATAATGGATACTCCTTAGCTGGAAATCTTAAAGATTGGCCAACTGTGGGGTATTTTGGAATAATGAATTTCTATACTGGGCAGAGAATTGGACTTGATGATCTCCAAGCTCCCTTCTAATCCTTATATACAAGACAGCAGTACTTGGAAGATCTTTAGGAAATTAATCAGAAAGAGAAGAATAATTTTCTCTCATTCTAAAAGCCATAACTGAGCACATGTCTTAGTAGTTTACAATGTGATCTACAGTACGTTTTGGACACGAAATTGGATTGTGTATGGAAACTGGATCCTACATTTTGAAATGCGATCATGGCTGTTTTTTGATCCCTTACGTGCCTAAAATGTTCAGCTGAAATTTGTATGTTGCTTTTTCATGACATTTCCTATGCATGTTGCATAAAGTTCATTCATATGCAGCCATTCAATAAACATTTTTTATCAACATTCTGCAGCTTGGTAGCTCCATTGTGTGAGAGCAGATCATTGAAATCTTGACTATAAGAAAGAGCACTCAATTTCAATTTCTTTGTTTAATGAAAAAGTGCAGAACCCCTTCCAGATACCAGGAGAGCCAAACGAGCTCATTGGAACTACCTATCTTGTTCTGCTTTTGCCGGTTTCTTTGTTTTTATGCTTTGATCACGTACAGACATTGAGACAGCCAGCAAAGCAAGTGGGAGCTGTGCCATGTTTCTTTTTCTTCTGGCACTACTCTGTTGTTTAACTCGGAGAGGAGAACAGGAACAGGTACTCCTCGACTTACGACCACAATTGAGCACAACGTTTCTGTTGCTAAACTTAAGTTGTCAAATGAATTTTGCCCCATTTTATGACCTTTCTTGCCACAGTTGTTAGCAATAGCAATAGAAGACTTATTTTTCGGACAATAAGAGTATAAGACACACCAAGATTTCGAAGAGGTAAACAAGAAAAAAAAAGTTTTTGCCCTCCCTAGCCTCCAGGCCTCCCAAACCCTTTGTGAAAAACAGGCCCAACACGTGGAGGTTTTGGGAGGCCAAAAATGGGCCCGTTTTTTGCAAAAATGGGGCACACAGAGGGTTTAGAAGGCCTGCAGAGTGCTCCTGGGGGCTGGGGAGGGCAAAAACGCCCCCATTTTTGCAAAAAACACCCCCATTTTTAGCCTCCCAAATCCCCCACGTGTCACATTTTTGCCCTCTCCAGTCTCCAGGAGCACTCTGCAGGCCTCCCAAACCCTCTGCACATCCTGTTTTTGCAAAAAATGGGCCTGTTTTTGTTGAAAACAGGCTGCACAGGATGAGGTTTCGGGAGGCCAAAAATGGCTGTATTTGGTGTATAAGACGCACCAACATTTCCACCCTCTTTTAGGGAGGGGAAGTGTGTCTTATACTCCGAAAAGTACAGTATATACTGCTTTACAGTCCTTTACAGCCCTCTCTAAGTGGTTTACAGAGTCAGCATATTGCCCCCAATAATCTGGGTCGTCATTTTACCCACCTTGGAAGGATGGAAGGCTGAGTCAACCTTGAGCATGGTGAGATTTGAATTGCCAAATTGCAGGCAGCCAGCAGGCAGCAGAAGTAACCTGCAGTACTGTACTCTGACCACTGCGCCACCATGGTTAAGTGAATCGCTGCAGTTGTTAAGTCAGTGACACAGTTGCTGAGTGGATTTGGCTCCGCCATTGACTTTGCTTGTCAGAAGGTCACAAAAGGGAATCACATGATCTTGGGACACTGCAACTGTCATAAATATGAACCAGTTGCCAAGCGTCCGAATTTTTATCACATGATCTTGGGGATGCTGCAATGGTTACAATGTAAGTGTGAAAAACAGTCATAAGTCACTTTTTTCAGCGCCCTTGTAACTTCGAAAGGTCACTAAATGAACTGTTGTAAGTTGAGGACTACCTGCAATAGAACAGAGGAGCAGGAAAAGGAAACAAGAGCAAAAAGGCTGAGACATTGGCCTTAAGTTCCCTCACTGGAGGTCCTGTTGGAGGCCCTCTCAACTCTTCGTGTTGAACCCAAGCAGACCTCCTTGGAAACTTCTTCAGGAGGTACAAATGTGTCTTATTAGTTTTTAACACTCGAGAAGTTGTCAAAAAATGTGTAGGAGAGTTTCAAATGTATGTTGGAAATGCAACTGTAGAGGGTATTTTTTTATCATCTCTGATGAATTTATGATAAAGCATATTGGCATATTTATCTTAAAATAAATATAAATAATGAAACCAGAATTTTTCCTTTTAGGTTTGATGGATAAGGAATTTGAATGAAAATTCAAAACTTTGTTACTGTATGTGTTGACAGCAGCAAAAATCTAATATAAACAAGGATGGAAAAACACACTAATTCCCACAATGGAAGAATGGATGGTAAAGGTGATGGAGTTAGCAGAAACATTCATTGTTTTAATTAAAGAAAAGTATTTGTCTGGCTTTGTTTCTATTTGGAAACCACTTCTGGACTTTTTACTCAAATCTGAAAAAAAAAATTGGAACTTTGGTTTTAGCTTTGGTGATTGGAATGATTTTGTGATTATAGAAACGGCTTGAAATCTTGTCAAATGTAAAGTAAAAGATTGTATTATTTTTGTAATCTACTGCACCAAAGAAAATCAGAAATCATTATCTTTTTTCTCTCGTTGCACTTTTCTTTCTTTTTTCTACTTTTCTAACTTTTGTTCGGATGCACTTTTATCTTATAATGAAATTTAATAAAAAAATATTAAGTTTTATTTGCAGACGTTTCATTACCCAAACTAGGTAACTTCATCAGTGCTGCACTAGGAAACAGCATCACTGCTGCATTAGAGCACTGATGATGTTATTTAGTTACTGTTGTGGCCCGCCAGCAGCCAGCGGAGCTAGTGGCAGACTCAGACAGTGATGAGGTTGGGGAGGAACATGGGCCACTCCTGGAGTCTGGGGAAGGCTCTGCATCAGAGGAAAAAATGGGGCCAGGGCCGTATGACAGCTATCAGCTGCCTTTGGAGTCGGATATCAGTGGGGCAGAAGAACAGCTGGACCCTGTTCCTGATGTGCACATGCGCAGAGCTGCCAGGAGAAGGGAATAACTAAGGAACAAGGGCCGACTTCATTACCCAAACTAGGTAACTTCATCAGTGCTGCACTAGGAAACAGTATCACTGCTGCAGTAGAGCACTGATGATGTTATTTAGTTACTGTTGTGGCCCGCCAGCAGCCAGCGGAGCTAGTGGCAGACTCAGACAGTGATGAGGTTGGGGAGGAACATGGGCCAGTCCTGGAGTCTGGGGAAGGCTCTGCATCAGAGGCAAAAATGGGGTCAGGGCCGTATGACAGCTATCAGCTGCCTTTGGAGTCGGATATCAGTGGGGCAGAAGAACAGCTGGACCCTATTCCTGATGTGCACATGCGCAGAGCTGCCAGGAGAAGGGAATAACTAAGGAACAAGGGCCGACTCGGGAGTAAAGGCACAGGTGGACGGTGAATGGCCTCTTCCATAGGGAATAAAGAGGAGCAAAAGGGGAGTGGAGTTTGCAGGAGACAATTTATTTATTTATTAGTTTGATTTATATGCCACCCTTCTCCGGAGACTCAGGGCAGCTTACAATGCATTAAGCAATAGCCTTCATACTTTTGTATACACCTGCTTAGTAGGGCTTTTTGGGCCCGCCCCCCAAGCAGTGTTCTATTTTATACAAAGTCAGCTTATTGCCCCCACAAACCGGGTCCTCATTTTACCTACCTCGAAAGGATGGAAGGCTGAGTCAACCTTGAGCTTGGTGAGAATTGCACTCGCAATAATTGCAGGCAGCTGGCAGCTAAGTGTTACTTTAACAGCAGCAGTTTAGTCTGCTGTGCCACCTTGCTCTTATTAGTTCGCTTAATTGGTTCGTGACTCTCAAAGACTCCTTGCCAAGTACAGCCTTGTGTTTTGAAGATATCGGCCTGGCACCTCTCCAAGCCAGATAAGGTCTGTGACTGTAAATTCACCCTTGAAAGACTCTGTTGGATGTGAATGAGAGAAATTCACAGTGACTTAATAAAAAGGGGTTTTGTTGGGACAAGGAGTCTGCTTCGTGGTTTGGGGAAGCCTAGGTCAGAACAGCTATGTCTGCAAGGAAACAACCAAGCTCAGAGTACCAAGAACCCCAATTTTAAAAAACTTTTTTTAAAAAGGACTTAGAAACATTACACCCACCTGAACATAGTGCTGTAGGAGAGGTGAAACAGGCCTTCCTCTTTCCACTGCCCACTGGCTCCATCAGGTCCAGGAAGCAGAACGGTTTGTAAGTTAAGGCACATGGCCTTAGTCAGGCTGTGAAGATTCTTGTCCTTCAGAGTTCTGTAGAAGGAAACACACAAGAGTACTTTGTGAAACTCCTGTCTGCTTCCCACTTGGATTCCTCAAATAGAGGTTTCTTAAATAAACCTTAAAAACTTGGCAACTTAGCTAGACATCACTGTGAATTTCTGATAGTCTGACTCAACAAAAACCTTAAAGGTAAAGGTTCCCCTTGCACAAATGTGCTAGTCGTTCCCGACTCTAGGGGGCAGTGCTCATCTCCATTTCAAAGCCGAAGAGCCAGCGCTGTCCGAAGACATCTCCGTGGTCATGTGGCCGGTATGACTAAATGCCAAAGGCGCAGAGAACGCTCTTACCTTACCACCAAAGATGGTCCATATTTTTCTATTTGCATTTTTTTATGTTCTTTCTAACTGCTAGATTGGCAGAAGCTGGGACAAGTAATGGGAGCTCACTCCATTATGCGGCACTAGGGATTCAAACCGCTGAACTGCCTACCTTTCCATCGACAAGCTCAGCATCTTAGCCACTGAGCCACCGCATCCCTGGAAAAAGAGAACATTCATGCCTTATGCAGAAATGATTAAAGATTTCGGTGCAATCCCCACTGGGGCAACAGACATTGCATTGTAACTCAATGGGACTTAGTCCCAAGTATGTTTAGGATTGCAGTTTAAAATAATTTCTTCAATGGGGATTTACCAGTGGCCCATTGGCTGAATTCAGCCTCCGAGTTATTTTCTGCAATCCATAATACTTTGTAAGCACTGATAGTGCCTAGCAAAGACAGTAGTGTTAAAAATCCATGCAAGCAGGGCCATGGGAAAGGCACAGGAAGAGGAACTTAGGAGTCCTAGATATAGTGGTAAAAGAAATCTGCCAAAAAGAGTCTGATTCCCATAAGCAAATTTCAGTATAGGATGGGTGGTAGAAGCAAATGGAGTTAGCTGGAAAATCTGTCCTTTCCTGGAAAAGTTAATTAAGAAAAGTAAGTCTTTGGGACAGTTCCATATAGAATGTGGAATATTCAGAAATTTGCAAATGAAAAATGTATATTTGGGAAAGTTGTGTATAAAATCAACATAACTCCAGAATAGCATAGAGCTGGTTGATCTAAACAAAATGTACATTTGGATTGATAAATATCCTAAGCATAAATTACATTATTTTTTATATTTCTATTATCAGAATTTAAAGGCGATGTTCTTTTTAAGTTTACTATCTCAAGATTTATAATGCCTTTGACTGGAAGGAAGAATGTAATGTAACTGAAGAAACATTTCCTATGTATAATTCCTTATCAAGGTTTTATTAACAAGGCTGGACAAGGCTGGTTTATGCATTCCAACACATGTTATAGATGAACACTTGACTCACAATTTTTCAATATTTTTTTTTTAGATTTATATGCTATTTAAATATTTAGATTTAAATATGCTATTTAAAAGAAGATGCTACCTCATATGCTGAATTCCCTGAAATGAGTGTTCAAAATACTTAATTCATAGAACATACAGTATCATGTCCTTCTTGGATGCAAGTACTTCCCCTATAAAATTTACACTTACGGTCTTAGCATGGCCTTTTCCTCATTAGAATCATAATTCGGGAGCGTCACATCAAACATTCGTTTCATTAACATACGTGCATATTGGCCAAAGTCCAGCTTGGCAGTTGATTCCCAAAGAACCACTTCGTAGGAAAGGGGATCCAATAAGACGGTTACAAATTTTCCTGCAACTTGAACCTTAAACAAACAATTTACATTTAGTCATGTAGAATTAATCTAGTACATCAATGTAAAGAAACCAATGAATTTTGAAAAAAAGACAGAGATTTCATCATATCCTGTTTCCAACCCTAACCCCTAGGAATCTTTATCTGAAGACTGAATTGAGATCTTACAGTTTAGACAAAGTCTTGAATGAAATTTTTCAATAGCTTCCTAATCCAACATTTTGCTCAATGCAAAACCAGACCCTGCTTCAAGGATGGAGAATTTGTGAACCCCCAAGAATTGAAGAGTGGAGCTAGAAACAAGATCTGGAGGGTATGCTAAAGAGACTGCCTTGACTGTCCTTGAGGATCAAACGGTGGTCTTTGTAGTGCTTGTGAGTTTGCATATCACAGCATCTAATGCATTATATTAAAAAGGAGGGCAACTTTAGAGGATATGCTTATACTAGGATACATTTTAAATGGTTCCTGAATCTCAATAATGAAATTTCCATATAAAGAAGGCCCTTAGAATCGTTGTACGAACAACGATCAGAACAATCAAATGATTGATTCATAATTCAAGAGATTTTGGAATAGGTCATGTCCCTTAATCAGTGGTGGGTTCCTCCCGGTTCGGCCCAGTTCAGCTGAGCCGGTAGCGGTGACGATATGACATCACTGAACCGGTTCTCTTTTTCCAGGAGCTGGGCCCTCCCGCCTGCCCCCGCATTATTCCTACCTTTTATTTCTTCTTTTTTAACCCAGCTGATAGGTGCGGCAGAGTGGATTATTGCCGCACCTCAGCTGGGCAGATTCCCAACATGCTTGCATGGAGCAAGATTCCCAACGCGAAGCGCGTGCACAAAGAGAACCAGTAGTAAAGCCGGTTAGAACCCACCACTGCCCTTAATGGTATCAATTAAGCTGTCTGGGTGACTCTGAGCCAGTCATTCTCTCTCAGCTCAACTCACCTCATAGGGTTGTTGTTGGTGGGGGCAAAATAGGAGAAGGGAAGACCGTTATATATGTTCACCACTTTGAGTTAATTATAAAAAAATAATAAAGGACGCTTCCCCCAAACATGGATAGTAGGGATTACTATAGAAGAAAAGAGAGAGAGAGAGAGGGAGAGAGGGAGGGAGGGAGGGAGGGAGGGAGGGAGGGAGAGAGAGAGATATAAAGACTCTTCAACTGAAACTCAATTCATATTCCAAATTTAGCGTTTATACATGTTTGCATATGACTAAGTACACAATTCGTCCCTAGTAAAAAACATTTGACTAACATTTTTGGCACCGTATAATGATCTAAAAAAAGGATTAACTTTGATTTCTAGAAATTGTGCCACTCCTGAGGAATGCTGAGAGCTGTTATTCAGGAACACCTGCAGGATCAAGTATCGCCCATCTCAGTTTTAATTGATTTTGTTTTTGCTCTGGGTTTAAGGAATGAATAGAAGTTTCATATCTTGGAATTAAAGATGGAGATTTATTCAAAATCAACTGGCTACATTCCATCAGGTCTCCTTTCTTCTATTTTATTTGAATCCTTATCTATTTAAAATATTCACAAATTTTGAGGAACACTGGTAGCTAATACTAAATGAGGACCCGGATTGTGGGGGCAATAAACCAGCTTTGTATAGAACAACTCCGCTTAGTAGGGGCCGAAAGCCCTAATAAGCAGGTATATACATAAAAGTATGCAGGCTATTGCTATAATGCATTGTAAGCCGCCCTGAGTCTACGGAGAAGAGCGGCATATAAATTGGAGTAATAATAAATAAATAAATATTCTAAAGAATCCCAACAAATGTCTCAAGTGTTCCTTTCCATTCTATTATTAATTGTAATCATTGTGTTTATGCCTTACCTTGATTACATGATAATCATATGTGTAATTCTTTGATCTCTTTTCCCAAGAATGCTAATGGGCATCCATAGAAAGAGAGCAAGGAAGGCAAACAACCAAACAAACATGGCCCCTGCTCCAAATTCTGCTCTTTAACATAATCTAAAAGGGGAGAGACTTGCAGTACATTATGTCTTATGCTTCATCATTCTGATATCGTCGCAAGCCCCTGCATATGGGAATAGGCTGACTATATTGTGCTTTTGTGGGATGCGGTGGCTCAGTGGCTAAGAGGCTGAGCTTGTTGATCAGAAGGTCGACAGTTCAGTGGTTCGAATCCCTAGTGCCGCATAATGGAGTGAGCTCCTGTTACTTGTCCCATCTTCTGCCAATCTATAGTTCGAAAACACGTAAAAAATGCAAGTAGAAAAATAGGGACCACCTTTGGTGGGAAGGTAACAGCGTTCTGTGTGCCTTTGGCGTTTAGTCATGCCGGCCACATGACCCTTTGGACAGCGCTGGCTTTTCGGCTTAGAAATGGAGATGAGCACCGCCCCCTAGATCCGGAAACGACTAGCACACATGTGCAAGGGGAACCTTTACCTTTATTATGCTTTTGCTTTGGAAGATGATTGAAAAACTGTATTCTCTTCCACTGGAATTGTATTCTAAATTTTGGATAAACTGCCCTGGAATTTTTTCCCCCTGTAGGGGAAGTGTAGAAATTATGCAAATACATAAATAAATAGGTCATTTAAAGAACTATTCTTTTTGAAAATGTTCCTTTCCTGGTTTCATCTGCCATTAAATAAGAGTGTTTGACTACCTAAAATCAAAGCAACTTCCTTTTGTAATAGACATCCTCTTTCAGTTAAGATTAGCAGGTCATCTTCTAGAGATGATGATTTTTAAAATGTAACAGGACAGGATGCAGCCGTCCCTTTTTTTGCCTTTTAATCAAGTCAATCCCTTGATTTATCTTCCCTTTTCACCATTTGGTGGCAAAATTAGATTCCCATAAAATGCTAGCGGATGCTTCAGTCCAAAGGCTGATATGTTATTAAGTGTTTGGAGCGAAATGGCAGCACAAAGGGCTTGACTATTACCAAAGCATTGTGGGAGAACAGTAAGTTTGAGAATTTTACAGCATTGCATCAGCTTCATCTGGTTCCCTAAGTTACAAGGGTGAGCAAGTGCTAAAGGTAAAGGTATCCCTAAAGGTAAAACTCGCACATATGTGCTAGTTGTTCCCGACTCTATGGGGTGGTGCTCATCTCCGTTTCTAAGCCAAAGAGCCAGCGCTGTCTGAAGACATCTCCATGGTCAGGTGGCTGGCACGACTAAATGCCAAAGGGACACAGAAAGCTGTTACCTTCCCACCAAGGTGATGCCTATTTTTCTACTTGTATTTTTTACGTGCTTTCGAACTGCTAGGTTGGCAGAAGCTGGGACAAGTAATGGGGGCTCACCCCATTACGCAGCACTAGGGATTCGAACCGCTGAACTGCCAACCTTTCCATCGACAAGCTCAGCGTCTTAGCCACTGAGCCACAGCGTCCCTATTTGCTAATAATTCCTTTCCCTGGCCAATGACACTTGACCTCCTTAACACATCTAGATGGATGGCAGCAGTACTAGCAGTGACACAACTATGCTGCCTTCTTCTTGCAGATTTCAGTGGGAAAGAACATGGAAGCATCAGTGGGATAACTCAGATGGCTGGCAACTCAAAAGTGACATCATCTGGGTGCCATGTAAAACTCCATCAATGAAGTGCTGCACTTTTATTTATTTAAATCATTTATTAGGTTTATACCCTACCTTTATACAGATAGTCGACTTGCTCCAGAGGCTCCAGCTTCATGGCGATTCACTCTGATCGCTGCCCCCCTCACCGGCTCAGAGAGAGTTTCTCGGGCTATCCATGGGACTTGCCTGTCCCTCTTTAGACCCTGAGCTGCCTCTCTTTCTTCACTGTTCCTACAGGACAGCTTCGGTCTGAAGACCCCCTGGTGACGGTTCATCTGGCTGGATTTTGCTGAGCTCGTCGGAGCCCGACATTTTCCCAGCCAGTAACGCCGTGACACTTCCGGATTCTGATCTTTGCAGCATCCCCATTGACACGTGATTTACATTCGGATGCTTGACAACCGATTCACATTTATGACGGTTGCAATGTCCTGGGGTCATGTGATCCCCTTTTGCGACCTTCTGATCAGCAAAGTCAATGGGGAAGCCAGATTCACTTAACCACCGTGTTATTAATTTAACAACTGCAATGATTCACTTAACAAATGTGGCAAGAGAAGTCATAAAATGGGGCAAATGTATCACTTAGCAACATAAATTTTGGGCTCAGTTGTGATCGTAAGTTGAGGACTACCTGTATAAGGACTCCAGGAAGTTTACAAGATTTTCAAGGTAGCATTCAATGAATGCCTATCAACACTGTGTCCTGCAGGAGGTGAACTGTGGCACCCTGGAGAATGTTAAGTCCTATAAATACTCACTGTGAAAATATCACCATGCTTCTCTTTCATCTTAGAGAGGAACTTGGCAGCATCTTTACCAAATGCCAGTGCATGCCCAAGCCAAGGAATGTGACCTCTATCAAGTGGAGGTTCATCAGGCCGCCTGGAAACCATATCAAGATAGATAAACAATTAACCACATTACTATTTAATCATTCTCCACTGTTTCATAAAATACATTGTCCTGAAGTCTTATCTAAAGTTAAATAACACAAAAGCCGGAAGCTACCATGTGACAGCTCTAGCGACAATTGAAAGTGAGGGTGTGGCACAGTGGTGGAATTCAAAAATTTTTACTACCGGTTTTGTGGGCATGGCTTGGTGGGCATGGCTTGGTGGGTATGGCAGGGGAAGGATACTGCAAAAATCTCCATTCCCATCCCACTCCTGGTGGAAGGATATTGCAAAATCTCCATTCCCACCCCACTCTGGGGCCAGCCAGAGGAGGTATTTGCCGGTTCTCTGAACTATTCAAAATTTCTGCTACCGGTTCTCCAGAACCCGTCAGAACCTGCTGAATAGCACCCCTGTTGTGGCATATGGGTTTTACTGCTGTGGCATGGTTGCTCTTCTGCTAGCGTGAGACCTCCAATGGAATAGGAATTTGTCCAGGGCTATCCAGGGCTGTTGTGGGGAGATGTTGAAACCCATTGGTCCAGCCTGATGCAAAGATAGGCAGTACTAGAGCCCTGGGGGGTTCCACCTCCTCAATTATTATGCTACTACTGTAACCTAAAAACTAGAGAGAGAGAAGAGAGGAAAGAAGGAGAAGAGGAGAGGGAGAAACATTGTGTGTGGGGGGCACAGAGTAGCTAGAGAGATGGTCTGGAGAGAAAAAAATAAATGTGCAGTAGTTGTTAGTTCCTTGTGAAGAGAAGAAAAGTGCAGGAGTGGCTTCCCTGGAAGACAGAAAGTGAAGACCCAAAGAGATGAAAACTCCACCCAATGTCAAGAATAAGAAGGGGGGACCTGACTGGCCATAGGCAGTGGCTTCACCAAAGAGCCAAGAGGGGTAGATGTTGGTGGATAAGCTATGGCAGTGATGGCTGACCTTTTTGCCATCGCGTGCCAAAAGCAGGGGGGAGCATGGGGGGGTCGAGCGTGCACGTGCCCACACCCATAATCCAATGCGCCCTGCCCCTGTGCATGCATGTGCGACCCCTGTGCGACCCCGCTTTTGGCACTTGATGGTCCAGTGGGTCCTATAGGCCCATTTTTGCCCTCCCCAGACCCCAGAGGCTTTCTAGGAGCCTGAGGAGGGCAAAAACGGCCTTCCCCACTCCCCTGGAGGCCCTCTGGAGGCCAGAAATGGCCCGTTTTCCGACTTCCAGAAAGGCCCAAAAGTCAGCTGGCCAGCACACAATGCAGGCTGGATCTGAGCTAGGGCAATGTTCGCGTGCCCACAGATATGGCTCCATGTGCCACCTGCGTGCCCACAGATATGGCACCACGTGCCATAGGTTCGCCATCATGGAGCTATGGTCTCAGAGAAACACTCTGAGCTGACTCTGGGTAGCTGACTCTGAGAAGGTTCTTCCCCCAATGGACAGCAGAAGGTGTTCGGAAGAGGTCAATGCATGCTGAGCTCACTACAGCAAATTCTAGCCCACTGTTTCTTTTCATTCTCTCTCCTGTCAGGGCCACAAACTGAGGAAGGAGACTAACAAAATTACAGAGTTGGAAAGGAGGTCTTGAAGGTCTTCTAATCCAACCCCCTGCTCGAGCAGGAAACACTGTATCATTTCAGAGAAATGATTGTCCAATTGCTTCATGAAAAGTGACGCAGAGAAAGGAAGAGGAAGCAGGAAAACTAGAGGGAATTTCTAGGAGGGAGACTTAGGAGGAAATCTGACACGTCCTATGTTGTATATTACTACTGTAAACAATGTCACGGTATATAGTAAAAAGCATAAAAGTTTCTACTGTCTTATTTTTCCGTGTCAATTCCCGCCCTTGCGAAACAGCTGTTGTGACAGAGATATTTGTAAAACAGCCAGTTGAGGAATTCATAGCCCAGGTGTTTTGCTAAATAAGGAAGTTGGGTGGAGTTTTTGGCAGCTTTACTAAAAAAAGAGAACTATTCTAACTAGGTAGACTTCCCTGTGTAGATTTCAAAAGTCTAATTAATTAGTGGGGCTGACTCTTATCTAAAGATGCATATAGGTAGTCTTTGATTTACAACTTTTCATTTAGTGACTATTCGTAGTTACAACGTCAGTGGAAAAAAGTGACTTATGACCATTTTTCACATTTACAACCACTGCAACATCCCCATGGTCACATGTTCAAAATCTGGATGCCTGGCCATTGGCTCATATTTATGATGGTTGCAGTACCCCGTGGTCATGTGATCACTTTTTGTGACCTTCTGACAAGCAAAACCAATGGGGAAGCCAGGTTCACTTTACAGCTGTGTTACTAATTTAACAACTATGGCAAGAAAGGTTCAATGGTGGGTTCCTCCCGGTTCGGCCGAGCTGATAGCAGTGATGATATGATGTCACTGAACTGGTTCTCTTTGTTTGGGAACTGGGCCCTCCCGACACCACCCCCCGCGTTATTCTTACTTTTATTTGGCCCTGCCCCCAATCTATTCGCTGCCTCTCGAGTCCCAGTTGATCGACTAGAAGGAAAAAAACTGTTTAAACTGTTGCCGCAGGGCTTCAAAGGGCCGCCCTACAGCTGATCAGTGTTAAAAGGCAGTGTGGTGGTAGACCAGTGCGCTCGAAAAACAAATAGGTAGATCGGTGCCTCCAAAAACAAATGGGTAGACTGGTGCCTCCAAAAATAAATGAGTAAACCGGAACGCTCCAAGAACAAAAGGGTAGACTGGTACAGCTCTGCAAGCAGTTAAAAGCCTGGTAGATCAGTACCTCTGCTAAATCCTAAAGAATTGTCACATGACCATCAAACCACGCCCACAAAATAAGTCACGCCCACAGAACTGGTAGTAAAAAATTTTAGAACCCACCCCTGGAAAGGTTGTAAAATGTGGCAAAATCATTTAATGATTTGCTTAGCAACAGAAACTTGGAGTTCAATTGTGGTCGTAAATCAAGGACTACCTGTATAAGAAAAGCATGCAGAACAGAGCGTGCAGAGTATCCTTGGTGCACCAAGAAGGCTATAACAGAAAGTAGCTTTGAAACATTCACACTGAACCTCAGCCGGACTGGCCTTTAAATACTGAGTTTCATTTTTCATTTTTAAAGACAGCAGAGGATTGTCTTCTCAACCCCATCAAGATGAGGTTAAGCTATACAAAACAAAGTAGATTGTTTGCTGCAGTTACACAAGGCAATGATTGTGAAATTATCACACGGAAGCACAAGCTTTGTATAAAAGAAATTCTTCTGTGACCCAGCACTCCAGGTTTCCAGGATCAATCCTAACAGCTTTCTAGAAAACTAATAGAAAACTTTCAGGCCCAAAAAACACTTCTTTTGAATCAGTCAATTTAGACAGCATTGAGCTAGAGAAAGCAGTTAATTTATATTGGTCTTCCTTTATCTTGGCAGCCTGGGCATCCGTGGACTTCAACTCCCAGAATAGCCATTACGGAGAATTGTAAAAACTAAAATCCACAAATTTGCCTTTTACCAAAATTGGGGAAGGTTGGTATAGAGCAGTCCAAGGCAGCTTCCTATCCTCAACAACCTTTCATGGAAAATATCCAAAATGCTTAAGAATATCAGGGATCCTCAGGACAAAGCAAATTAACTATGATAGGGGTGGGGTGGTAAGAATAGTTACGTCTGCAGAGTGATTTGCTTCTAGTGCTAAACTTAGTAAAGCATGTCACCTATAATAGCTTATCAAAAATCCATTTTTTTAAAAAAACAAACAAACCTCTCATTATGGTAGAGGTAAGTGGCATCATATGGCAGAAGTTTAAAGAGAAAAATAAATTAAGAAACTGTTTAAGGGGTGAATTATTGGCTCAGATAACTACCCTCCATATTGAGAAGACAGAGCCCTAGTTAGATAAATTATAATTTAGATAAATGTATCACAATTTAAAAAAACCCGTCAAAATGTTTCATGTTTGTGGTTAGCAGATGGGTTTCCCACAGTAATTGTGCCATGTTTAACTGCTGCATCTTGGCAGTATGAAGATTAATTTAATGGGATGCAGATGTCTGAAATTAATTGAAAGCACATTATAAATCAGAAAAAGTTTGTATATATTTCAGCCGCAATCCTGAATTGAAGAATCAAAATGAAGGAATTACCCTTCCTCAATAAATCTTTCGAAACTTAATTTGGTTCAGCACAGTTTTTGATGTGTTGAAGTTCTGGCTTGCTGGGTAGGTGAATATTTCACTACAGGTAGAAGTCTAACAGATGTAGTTTTTCCTAGTTTAGGAAAAAACATATGGAGAACAACCTAAGATGCTTTATTTTTGTCTATCATGTGAAAAAAATAAAAGCTATTGTATCGCTATATAAAGTCATAGCATTGGTCCTATTTAATTGCAAATTAAGCATGGGAAAGGGTTATATTTCAACTGATCGAACTGAGAGCCCAACATAATTTGGCCAAAATTAATGGCAACTTTAATTGTAAGCATTTGATGTCTTCCACTTTGAATATTAGCTATTAAGCATAAGGACTAACAGTCACTTTATACCATTGGTGAAATGTAAATGTTGTTACTACCGGTTCTGTGGGCCTGGCTTGGTGGTGGTGGTGGTGGTGGAATAATATGACTGAGTGGGCATGGCCAATTTTTTTTTTTTACTTTTAAAACCATTTTTCTACAACCTCTTCAGCTGAAGAGGTTGATTAAAAAATGCTTTTAAAGCCTCTGATGATCACAGAGGCTTTTTCTTTTTTTTAAGCCTCTGACAATCCTAGCTGACTTGCCTGATCGGCAGAGGCTTTTTCTTTTTTTTTTTAAGCCTCTGACAATCCTAGCTGACTTGCCTGATCAGCAGAGGCTTTGTTTTTACTTTTAAAAGCATTTTTTCTATAACCTCTTCAGACGAAAAGGTTGTAGAAAAAATGCTTTTAAAAATAAAAAAAAAGCCTCTGATGATTGCGCGGCTCAGCTGGGCAACGGGGGGGGCAGGGATTTTGCTACTGGTTCTCCGAACCACCCGCCTCCATCGCTACCGGATCGGGCGATCTGGTCTGAATCGGGAGCATTTCACCCCTGCTTTATACTGTCATTTTATATCTGTTGGAATGAAATCTAACTATTCGTTCCTAATCTATTCCTATTACTGGAAGATAAATAGAATTTCCTTTGAGATGAATTTAGCTTACACTGCAGTGGTGGGTTTCTACCGATTCACCCCAGGAGGCTCTGCCCACCCGCCCAGATGTCATCACGGACAGTCTGTTCAAGCGCAGAAGTGCCACGCGTGAGTGAAGCAAGGGCGCACATATGCATGCTCCCGATTTTGAACCGGTAGCAAAGGTCAGTGGAACCCACTACGGTTACACTGACTTCATGGATATGTCTATATATAGATAGTCCTCGGTTTATGATCACTATTGGGACCAGAATTTCAATTTTTAAGCAAGGTAGTTGTTAAGCAAGTCATGCCCAATTTTATGACATGTTTTGCCATGGCAGTTAAGGAAATCACTGCAATTGTTAAGTGAATCTGGCTTCTTCCCCCATTGACTTTGTTTGTCAGAAGTCAGCTGAGAAAGTAAAGGTTCCCTCAGACATTCCAGTTCTGGAAACATCAGAGCGGGATTATGGGGAGCACTAAGGGGACTTCGGAGGACTCAAAGAAATAAGGCAAAATGGTGCAGGAAACACTGGGAGAATCTGAGAGGGAGCGCAGCTGGATGAACAGCTGGCTGGGCAGTCTGGACAAGGAGCGCAGTTGCAATTGGTCAGTGCTGGCAACCAGCCATTTGCACAGGCCAGGGAGGAAGAACAGGTGCAGTAGGGTGGCACAGAAGAGGAGGAGTTGCCACCCCACCTGATTCCAGGGGGTGCAAAGCTGAGTGGGGGGAAGCGCAATGGAGGTCAGTGAGGCTACTCGCAAGGAGGCAGCCTCTCCTCTCCTAATGAAGCGCACCAGTCAGCATTTATTTATCTCAGGGTCTGGAACTGGGTGGTTGTCAGAAACAATAATTTGTGTTCCGTCATTCATGTGTGCTCTTGACTCCACTACCTTTGTTTGGATTTTCCATGTCTTGACTCCATTGCCTTCATTTGGATTTTTCTATGCCTTGAGTTCCTGGATTTCCCATTGACTTTGGTGTGCCTAGGTTCATCAACTTTGCTGGAATTTGGTTGTGCCCATGCATACTTGGGGTGGGGTGGGTTCATGTTTTCCTCCCTCTTTTGTGTTGTAAAAGCAAGTGAACTGTGACTGGCCGGAAAGAGACTACTGAAGGACTGCACTTGCAGCGGGGAATGACAAAGGGGCTTAGTGATAGTGAAATAAAACTGTTGAACCCTGTTCGTGTGTGCATGTGTAGACTGGACAAGACAGTGCCTGTTGCATGACCCTGAGATGCTTGCAACCATTGTAAATGTTGATCATATGACAGTGGAGATGCAGTGATGGTTGTAAGGGCAAGGACCAGTAAATCACTTTTTTTCAGTATTGTTGTAACTTTGAATGATTGCTAAATGAAGAGTTGTAAGTCAAGAACTACCTGTAGTTTTAGAATAGAATAGATTAACAGAGTTGGAAGGGACCTTGGAGGTCTTCTAGTCCAACCCCCTGCTCAGGCAGGAAACCCTATACCACTTCAGACAAATGGTTATCCAACATCTTCTTAAAAACTTCCAGTGTTGGAGCATTCACAACTTCTGAAGGCAAGTGGTTCCACTGATTAATTGTTCTAACTAGCAAACTTTTCTTGCTAGCAATACAAAAATAATTTGCCACTGCCTTCTTCTTGGATGTTTTTCAATTATAGCCAATAATCATGCATTTTTTAGCAGTTCTCACCAATGTACTAACCAGGTCTGAAGTTACTTTTTCAAGCTCAGCAAAGGTCAGACAAAACAGCTTCTATTGAATCAGTCAGTAGGCTATTCTTTAATTGTGAACTCAATGTTGTCATTTATACTAATCTACTCATATTCATCCGTAATGCTAGGCACATCGTAACCCCAAAGCAGAATTTTCAAGGCTACGAGAAATCCTCTCTTGACAGTCGTATGCTATTTTGTTGCTTCACCGTATTGTATATCACCAAATTCAGACTGAGCTCAATCTTCAATCTATGGTCGTGTAGTTATTTCCTCCATGGGTTCTGAGCCGCTTTCATCCAGTAAAAATGTTAAAATAAAATATAGTTAATACGTTGAATGAAAAGCATTTTAGTCTCTCCATTCTTTTCATACCTCAAATCCTTACTTTAGATGGAACTTCTTCCCAAATGGTGAACCCCTCCCAATATGGCTTCTCCTCTGAGAAGACGTTCAGCCCCAGATATAGATCTCAAGTTTTTCGACCAATCTGTTCATATACAACTATTGTCCTTGAAATATATAACAATCCATGGGGAAGAAAGAAAATAGTTTTACAAGTATGGATGAAACCAACATCATTGTTTTTCTAAGGTTGCCAGCTGCTTTTTTGACCAAGAATGAAAAGGATGGAGCAATCACAATTCAATATTTTCCTAGATTTTAGTTTCCAGATTTCTTGAATAAATTCAATTCAGTGCATTTCTTAATAGAAATATGTTTCTGTTTATCCCAAAAGATCACATAGAGGTCAGTTGCTAACCAACAACTTAACTGATATAAACTATGGGCTATCAACTGCTTAACTAATATAAACTACGGGCTGTTTGATTCTAAAAATAGAGAAAGTTATTTTGGCTGCGCTGCCATTCTGCCTTCCTCTAGATTTCAGCCCAGAGACTAATAAATGACAAAAGATGTTTCCTAGTTCAACAAGGACAGAAAGAAGGAACGGCTTTCCAAGTTTATAAGCTAAAGATTTCTAGTACAATGTTTGCTAAGGACACCTACAAAGTAAATTTTTGTAATTTGCTCTCAGTGGAGCATTAACCATCCCTCCTTCCTCAAATATACAGCCTTCCTCCGAAAAAGACATTTAGAGCATTTTTACTTATTTATTTATTAAATTTACGTGCCATCCGTCTCACTGTCAACTTTTTGTGTATACACTGATGTAAAATTTTAGAATTATTTTAAAAATTATGTTTAAATAATTTTCCAGGATGTATATATATTATAATAATCTATGAACAATCAAGCCAGCCAAATGGTAAGTATGTAATGAGGAAATGCATTTGTTTGCAAATTAATTTGTATTTTTCCTTTTAAATTCCTTGCTGTTTGTTTAGCATATGGCATATTGTGCATGGACTTGCAATATATATTAACATTTCACTTTTATTAATGAAGCATAATAAAAGATAAAGGTTGAAAAGATCTATTTTCAAATACCAATGTATTTTGTAGGCCAGAATTCTGGGAGCTGAAGTCCTCCAGGCTTAAAGTTGCCAAGGTTGGAGATCCCTGGTCTAGGCCATCTAACCACTGAAGTGCAGCTTCGTTTATATGAAAAAAAAATCAGATACTGAACCAGTATATACCCTCAGCTAACAGTCTGTCACAATATGATCTACAGTTTGACGTGGGACCCCAAAGTCATACTGAGTGGAAGATGCTATGCCCCATTTATGCAGGGAATCCCAGCAAACGCCACGTGAAGTGTGAATCCTATTCAGGATTGTCCATTGCTGGCGTGGTAATTCAAAGCCTGTCACCTTTTTTGTGGGGTCATTTATATGTCTTCCTAGGCCTGGATGTTCAGCAACCCATTTGGCTTTCTATTGGGAATCGATGTTGTTGGCCAGATCTTGGGCAAGTGCCAGTGGTGGCTTCCTGGATTTGAGCCTTCCTGCTGATAAATGACAAAAGTTGACATGCACCGGTAGGAGTGAGTTGTTCATAATTTTTCTGTATTCTCTCACTAGTTGCCACTATCCGATGACGGATATGGCACAAGAAGAAGAAGTCCATCTTGTCTTTGTAAAGCTGGCGGTGCTATATGGCTCAGAACAGGAAGCCAGCAAGTCAGAGTGGTTTTAATACATCCGCTTATAATCCTCATGGTGTTGTTGAGTCTGACGTCTAGCTTACTAGTATGGCAGCTGTTAAGCCATACAGGGGTACAGTATTCTCCTCTGAAAATGTTGGTGTGGTGATCCAAGATCCTGTTTAGGTACACACCTTAGTGAGATCTGTAACTTTTTAACAAGGGGAAGCTTGTTAAAACTTCTAACTCCGGAATTGATTGTAATGTGGGAGGTTGGGTGAGTCACAAATAAGTGCCAGGTACAATGTGTTTTCTATTCAGTAGCATGCCAACTGGTGAATTTCTTTAATCTATTAGGATGTTCTTTGCCAGTCCATTATGCTATTTAATCCCCTTCATTTAATATATTTATGAAATCCACCTCTTTCGTTTCCTAACAGTGCTCTGGGGCCTTATGTAGACCTGATAGGATTGTTGGAAATAAATGTAAGGATTATAGGCTGGCACTTGGCTCCGCAACGTATCCTCTTCCCAAGTATTACCACTTCATTAAAATTGAAACTTTAAAATTGACTGTCAGGGAAGAAGTGAGTCTGTTGGTGACAAGAGAGGCATGTGTGAAATGGCATCGTGGACATTAATACAGTATGTCTTCCCCAGGGCCAGCTTTAAGGTTGAGCAGACACTGGCTTAGGGCACCAAAGCTTAGGGGGCATCAACAACTCGTCTTTCCAAAAAAGAGGCCAGAAGAAAAATGATTAAATGTTAAATTTATTGTAGGGACATAAAAATGTTAAAATAATCATTCCAAAAATGGAAATCCTCACATTAGCGGGAGGTTGGTGCCATAGTTAATGTGGCCTAGGGATGCCATATATTCGTGATGGCAAACCTATGGCACGCTTGCCACAGGTGGCATGCTGAGCCATATCTGTGGGCACGCAAGCGTTGCCCTAGCTCAGCTCCAGCGCACATGCGTGCGCTGGCCAGCTGATTTTCAGGCCTTCTGGGCCCACTGGAAGTTGGGAAACGGCCATTTCCAGCCTCCAGGAGGGTGGGGGAGGCCGTTTTCGCCCTCCCCAGGCTCCAAGAAAGCCTCTGCCGTTGCATGCCAAAAGCGGGAAGAGCGCCAGAGGGGGTGTCATGCGCACATGCATGGGGGTGCATTGAATTATGGGTGTGGGCACGCACGTGCGCACCCCCTTCCACACTCCCCCCCCCTTTTGGCTTGCAACAGCAAAAAGGTTAGGCATCAGTGCCATATACCCTTGAGCTGACCTTTTCAAAACAATATTCCTACTTTAGATATAAAACAGAAATGGACCCAAGATTGATGTCTATGGAGATTTGCAGTCATCCAGGTCATGGTTGTCCCAAAGGTGCTTTTTTCAAGAGGCAACTGGACTTTCTTGTTTTTCTTTGAAGACATTTAGCTTCCCATCCAAGAAGCTTAACAACTCACTAAAAGAATGCAAATGACTAGCTGTCTCCAAGGAGTATAAATCCTCCCATTCCCCACCATCCAGTCAGAGCTTGAGAAGCGAAACCTCTTCAAAGAAAAACGAAAAAGTCCAGTTGCCTCTTGAAAAAGCATCTTTGGGACACAAGATTGAGGAAGATAGAGACGATCCAAATATTAGCATGGAAATGCAATGCATCCAACTGCAGGGTAGACTACAGCCAAAGGACTTGTAGGCCTTCTGTTAACCTTGTACAGGAGCCAGCAGACAATTTAAGATCGCTGCAGCTGTTTTTTCTTCATTCTTCATTTCTGTTTATTTATTTACAGGATCTATGTGGGATTCCAATTGAAGTAGACTTTCTATCTGGATAGAAGATACCACTAAATAGATCAGTACCATTTGGCAGCTTTTCAAATAAATACTTGGCATTTGTAAAAGAAGGCATATGCCCATTATAAGAAAGGTTCAGAATGTTTAATCCTTCAGAACAAATTATTTTTTTGGTTTTCCTTTTTTTGTTTGCAGTTACTTCCTTCAAGACAGGGAATAACATGGGCTAAAATTCTGTAAAGGTTTTCCCTATCCATTCTTGTCTTCTGTGTATGTATGTATGTATATGTATATTAAATTTATTCATGCTATTTAGCTCTCATCAGCTAATCATACCCTTCTGGGATTCAAATGTATGTATGGCTTGCTGATGAAGAGCTAAATAGCTTGAAATAGATCTATACTAGTCTCCCTTTATTTCTTTGTCAGTAAATATAAAATTAACACAAAATAGTTTGTCGTGAAAGCGACTGCCTGAGGGCTCCTGGTTTGGGGCTGAAAGGCAAAAAGGAAGCAGTATGCTCCTTCCCATATTTGGGTAGACCAAGCCAAAATAATTTACAACTAATTAATCCTAGAAAAACTTGCTCATAAATCTTGAATGTTAAATATAGGTGCAAGTAAGTCAACCTTTAATCAATAGAACTTATTTTGAATAAACATGAAGAATATTGCATTACAATGCAATTATAAAAAACCACATAGCTTCCCCCCTAGTTAATAGAGAATTTCTTCAATCTAAAATCCACCCACATTTCTAAAGACTTGGGTAGCGCTTAATGTCACTCAGTATACAGAGATAACTTGTTACTTTTAATTTGAAATATGATAGAATTTTTAAAAACTTAAAGGGACATTTTCTCAGTTTATTTTCTCTTTATAAATGATAGCTCTAACATTGGAACATACAAAATGTAAGTTTAAAAAATGGCATCACAGCATTAAACCATCCATTTATGCACATACAATTGCTGGCCTTTTTAAAAAAGAAACATGCATGTCTTGAGTAATTTTAGATATGTTAGGGCAAAATAACCAACAGACCTGAAACAATGACATACTGTAGTAAGAGCAAAGAATACAATCCCAGAGATTAAGAGTTATACAACCCATCTGTTATAATTTTTACCTATGAGTAATTCTTGTTGAACGCAGCCATTCTTAATTTAACAAAGGCTTGCCAAGATTGTGAAAAACTCAAAGAGTTTGATGAGAGCATTTTGGTGGTCAGATTATCTAACAAACTGCAGAGACGGAGATATAAAACAAAAGATCAGGTCGTGTCTAGACTATATAAGGCTCAAAGGTATGGGGGGGGGGTTATTGTTGTCAGACTTTGTCCTCTGGTGCTTATGTGGTGAGACCAGGCTAATTCACTACTTGAGACCTCTTCCCATCTGGGATGTTTGCTGTCCGATGGGTACAAACCATAGGTGCTCTGTTGTAAATACTCATTATATTATGATTAGGAAGTGTGGTTCTCTAGATTTTTGGATGGCGTTTGGAAAGGTTCCTTTTCCAAATATTTTGTCTATTTTAGGGTTTTTACTTTATTTTTTTGGGAAGCAATCATACAAATTGTTAGCAGTTGTGACTCTAAGAACTCAGAAATGGGGGTTGCTACACTGCAGCTGCAAATTGTTCATCTCTGGCCTAAATGCATCAATTAAAATACAAGTAGGAAAAACGTACAGAGCAGTGTTTCTCAACCTTAGCAATTCCCCATGCTGGCTGGGAAATTCTAAGGAGTTGAAGTACATATATCTTAAAGTTGTCAAGATTGAAAAGCACAACTTTTGGGTTTGTTCTCAACTCTTTGGTCATAAAGAAGCATCTGTGTGAACTTGCTACTTCGATGAAATAATATGTCACATTTTTGTGGGTGCTTGTGTTGTGTGCATGCTTCTGCTCTCCTTTTGTCTTTTGTCTGTGTTTGTGTGTAGGGGTCTACGAGATAAATATTCTTTGCTCTGGATCATACGACCAGGAGGGAGGACAGCTTAGAATGGAGGAATTGGCAGTGTTTGGGGTATACTGGCTGACTTTTTTTCCCCCCTAACCAGATCCTAGCCGGAGTCCATCTGTTTTTTAACTTGGCTTTTCTTTTGAGAGATGGTCTTACACAGATTGAATGAGGACCCATTCTGCTCAGTTTCCAGAGACTTATCATGCAGGCAAGCAGACTGACAGAACCTGGAGTCTCTATATAAAATTACTTTCCATACATTGGAATTTCCAGCATTGGTTTGGAAAGACTTACACATATCAGTGCATACATTTTTTTATCAAAATAGCTGTCAAGAGGTACAAATATATTATCCTGTTGTAACAGAAATAGCCAAGAGTTTTGATGATGTAAAATTTTCTGTTATTGTAACAGAATTCCTTTATAGATGCAATTAATTTTCTTAAAAGGTCTTTTGAGCACCTGGTAAAACTGTTCTGTTATGGTTATAGTGATTAACTATTTTAGAAAGTTCCTTTGCTTTATTATAACCTTTTTTCCCCCCGTTTTATTTGGGCTAATTTCTTTTCCTATATTATTTTTATGGCTTACTTTTAAACAGCCTCTAATACACATTGGTATGATTTGTACACTGCACTAAGGCATGATTTTAACCCATGGTGAATTTCACATATGCTAGACCTAAAACCCAACGAACCACAATGGCACTTAAAAGAATGAGTGAAGCCACTCCTACAGTAGAGGGGATTATAGTTTCAAAACATTAATAAAATTAATAATATGGAGAAATAAACTTTTTATGATACGGAATGCCATATGGGCTTCCAGATGTTGCTGTCAGATTCCACCAATATTGCTTAATTTTTGTATGTATACACACGCACATGTATACACATAATATACACCTAGTTTTGAAAAGATCAGCACTCCCTTCAGTAAAGGGACACTGCCTAATTTCTTGCTTTCAAGGACTAAGTTGAAGGAAAGGAGTTTTCAATTCTTCAGTTCCAATTAGACATTTTCGTATACACTGTAAGTACAAGCATATGAAAACTGTATCTATATGTTAAATGGAAGAAAATATTGTTCAGAAGTACACTTTATCCAGGTCAAAAGTGTAAATCTGAGATCAATCTAAACTGGAAAAAATTCTTGCTACAAACCAACAAGATGAGCAATAGAGCCAGTTTGGTCTAGTGGTTAAGACACCATGCTTAAAAAGTAGGCGATTGTGAGTTCAGGTCCCGCCTTAGCCAGCTGGGTAACTTTGAACCAGCCACTCTCTCTCAGCCCAACCTACCTCACAGAATTGCTGTTGTGGGGAAAATAGGAGTAGGAAGATGTGTTGGATATGTTCATTGCCTTAAGTTATTTGTAAAAACAATAAAGGCAAGATACAAACAAACAAACAAACAAATAAATAATAAATAAATATCCATGAAATGGCATTGTGAGGAGGTTGGGGATGTGGGGTCAGAATGCCTTACAAATGATGGGATGCCAATTAGTTTTAATGAAAAATAATTTGCCAATGAACGAACCACAAGCCAAATGTCATGTTAAACATGTTTGCTCATTTTTTTCCCAATGTCTAGGATGCAAACTAGTCAATCTTACAAAAAAATTTCAAAATACTCCATTTGCCAAAAGCAAAGGGATGATGCTCAGAAAGAAAAACAGATGAAATATTTACCATTGCAATATTCATATGAATTCTAAGTCTGGACTATTATGGAAAATACATTCCATACAGAAACAAACATAGTGTATTAGCTAAGGCAAAAACAGTCCACGTCGGGGGAGGGGGGGAGGAGACAATTGTTCTGTTCCATAGCATCCTTCTAGCACATCTCCTTTTAGCTGCTCTCCTCACACACTCTAATTTTATCTGTTTTTGATTGTGCAGATTGGCTATGTTTGCACAACTTTCTTAATGTTGTTTATTTATTGTTAATATCTCAATTTATATAGCTACCCATATCAAGTTCATGACTCTGGAATATGCCTCTTCTGTTGGATCCAATGGGACAGGTAGATACAGTATAATGGGGAAGAGATGGCCCTTCAAAACCCCAGCCCCATACCATAAAGGGCTTCACAGTTTAAAACCAGCAGCTCATAGAGCCTGCACTGATTGAAGAGCAGACTTAACTGCCCATGCAACTGTATTCTGTACCAGCTGTAGATGCTTTTGAATTAACCGTTTTTGGGTTCACACAATATACTGTATTCTAAACTCACCAAATGAATTTAGCTTGCATAAAGCACAAATTCCTGCCCATGGTTAATACCAAACAAGCTTAACATGCTATACTAATATAGCAGACATGGCTTACCTGGCTTAAATTAAATCTTCTAAAATTGTACAAACCACACTTTTCAAAATAAGTTGTGAGTGGCATTTTCATATGACAATGTGTGTCTATTGCTCACTCAAGAACCACAGACGTCCTTAGACATAAAACTGGCATCACAAGTTGGCACTAGATTTTCCAGTCTGGAAAATTTTTGTATTGGAACAACAGTACTATAATACCACTTCCACCAATCAAGAAATGTAGAAACTCTGATTGGTGCCAAGGAAAATACTGTGGGCAGACTTGGGGACTCCAGCATAAAATAGAACATCTTGTAGTTAGATAATCTATAACTCTCTTCTCAACACCCACACATACCAGGTGAGATTTAAGAGCTGCGTATCGGGCACATGCTATGTGAACAAAAGAAGTTGCATAACGAATCATCCCAAAAGGTTTATCTACACCATCCTGGGAAGTCCCAGCAATCTGTCAAGCATAAAAGCTCCCTTCTATATAGTCACACCCTTTACCTCCTATTTAAAGCAGATGGGCTTAAGATTCTGTTCCCGGAAACAATGCAATCAAAATCAATATGATTTTTTTAAAAATCATCTAATATTCTTATTAAAAAGCCCTCTCTTTTATTAGCTGGGTTGACACAAATGCTAAACTATTATGTCATGAGTTAAAAACTCATGACATAATAGTTTAACTCACGACGTAATGGTTTTAACGTTTGTATGAATCTATCCAATTGTGATTTATTCTATAAACTACAGTTAAACAAGATTCTATGTGTAAAAAGGGCAGGCAGCCTTCAAGGCTAGCTTACCACTGCTTCATGGAGGATGTTTTTGAGATTTCCTACCTGTGCCAAAAACCCTGGTATTTCCGAGTGATTTTCCATCCAATTACTAACCAGGCTCAGGCTTAGTTATTTTGAGATCAACTGAAGCCACCTCAATGCTGTTCTAACTCCATTGATTAACCATGCAATTAGTGATGGGGTAAAGTATAACCATGCAATTAATGATAGGATAAAGTATTGTACTTCCTTTCCTAGCATTGACTTTCCCATCAGTCAGGTTAGATAAGCTTGTTTTCCAGTCTGATGAAGGAGAAAAACTTACCCGATCCTGTTTCTCCACCTCGTAATTCAAATTATTCCCTCCATCAAATTACTCCCTTCCCGAAAAGCTCTTGCCTTCTATTACACTTCCTACCCATTCCAAGCACCGTAAAGTGATTCACCAATCTCGTTGGACATACGTTGTGCAGTGATAATAAAGGTTATTATTATGATTATGATTCACCTGTAAGATCTCTAACCATCGCACCGATCTCACCTGTCAGGGACGGAAGCCACATTCAATGCCGATCTCCCAAACTTGTTTCTGGGCTATGGTGTGGTAGCGGGTCCAAGATCCCACCTGTCCCGACCCTGGACGCCCGCGGGATGGATCCCGCCAGACACTCACCTAGTCCTCCCGCTGAGCGAGGCCACCAGCAGCAGAAGCAGCAGGAGCAGCAACAGGAGAAAACCCAGCCAGCTTGCGCCGAAGACGAAGGCGCCCATGGTCCGGAGGAGCAAACGGAGGCAGACGCTCACTCGCCCTTTCCCCGACGCGCTTCTGTCTGTGCCGCTCTCCCGCTTTCCTGTCGCCTCCGCTTTCTTGCCGGCCCCCGGTGCTCCTGGCGCTGCCCTTCTTTGCTCTCTTCTGCCCGCAGCCCCTTTTTGAAGCGCTCCGCCCCCGCTCCGGGTCCTCGCTGGGCCTCACCTCAGCCCGACCCTGGCAGACTTCGCTGGAAAGAGAGCGAGCTTTCGCGTGTCTGTCTTTCCTCACCTGGCTTCAGCTCAGCCCGAAGGGGTTGCCGAAAGATTTCCACCTCTTTCTTTCTTTCTTTCCGGTTCTTCTAGGAGGGATTTTTTTTCGGGAAAGAGGAAGCCGTGGGCTAATCCCAGGGACTCCAGATTTGCCTCAATTACCATTGTAGCACAGCTAGGCCGGATTGCTAGGGATAGAGCGTGGAGAGGGGGCAAAATGGAAGAAGGTTGCTCCAATTACAATTCACCAGAAAAAAGCAGCTCATAAATTGATGGCTTGATCGTATTTTATATGGCCACACATCGCACATTGGCATGACTCCGGGCGGCGGCGCAAAACAACAAAACAATTTTAGAAATATTCAAAAAGGACCAAAAATAATATTTTAGAAGGCTAAGAGACAGCATCCAATTACAAACAATGAAGCCGTCTAATCAAATTATGGCTCCCTTGCGAGATTCCCCAAGCCTGTTGTCAGGACCAGGTTTGAAGGGACTTTCAGAAGGTCAGGAGAGATGGTTCCATCAACTAGGTGGGGATGCGATGTCCTTCAATGACTTCCCAAATGTCCTAGAGTCTGGGACCCTCCCCACTTTTAAAAATTATGGAGGATCCCAAAAGAACTTTGGCTTGTATGGGTTATATTTATCATATTTACCATATTAAAAGTTAATATGCATTCATGGAATATTTTATCATGTAAAAATATCAATATTAAAACCTATTAGGTATTAACATGTGTGTGTGTGTGTGTGTGTGTGTGTGTGTGTGTGTATAACAAAACATGAGAAGAGTGACTGTTTTATCTTTAAATATCTTTCCAAGTATCTAATATCAGGTGAATATTTCTGATTTCCTGGACTTTAGATGGTCTTGAGGGAGCCCCAGGGGTCCTCGGATAACATTTTTTAAAAACTGTCCCAGAGGAACGATCCAGTTACTATCATGTCTATAGTTAACATTTCCTAATGGAAATATTAGAATATTTGGCACAAATCTCACTTGGACATACAATATAGTAACTTAGTTCATAAATTCAGTTTATAAACTTAGTGTTAGAGACCTCCTGAAACCAACAAATAATTATCCCTTATTCTTACATTAAGGAAATTGGTGCTCAAAGGTCAAATGTTGCTACTACTCTGGGAATGCAGCAAGGTGACATTGTGATCCTCCTCCCTCTCTTGGCAAACCGATTAAAGAAAGGAAGGGAGACCGTAGGTTCTGTCTTTAAACTGGAAAATGCATCCTTTTTTCTTTAGGCTGCTGCTGTTGTGAATTTATTGGCTGATTGACTAAGTCCACTTCAGTGCCACCTCACTCCAAACCAACTCTGGGCGGTTTGCAATATAAAGAGAATAAGCTAAAACTCAACAAGGTAAAGAAAAAGACAGTACAAGAAATAAACAAGACAGAAATCCAGAAATCCCAACAGCAAAATATATGCAATAGATACCAAATACATCCAACCTATGCTTGAAATCCATCTGGGCGCCAGCCTGCACACTTAGATGAACACTGCACACCTCTTATTAATGAGAGATGGCTTTGCGATTCAGGTAGTTTCTCCAACCTCTGCCATTCCTAGAAAGAATCTCTGTCTCTCTGATTTACCTTTGGTGGGCAGAACTCCAATGTCATTCATGAACTAAGGCTGGAAAAGGATTTTCATGTTCCCATCAGCCTCTAATTAAAGTTTGGGAAATGGGTTTCTGCAGTCTCATTCTGGAATGGTGAAAGCAGCATAATGTTGCAAGATCTTTCCCTTTGGGATGTGCATGTGACATCATAATGTACCTACAAAGGGGACAGGGCTTGCCTCACAATGTAGTATTACTTTCACAGTGTAGCACTACTTTCTTCAGACCAATCTATTTTACCTTCCATAAAGATGCAGCTGGCGAAACGTAGGAAAGTAAACAAAGAAACTTCCATAGTTTTATACACATACTTAGATAAGAGCAGAGTGGGCTGCTGCTGGTTTGCACCGGTTCAGGCAAACCGGTAGTTAAGATTATGCGCAGTTCGCCGAACCGGCAAATGCCACTACTGGATGGCCTCTCCTACCCCGCCCCACCCTATCTCACTGCATCCACCTTGGCTGGTGGCTTGAGTCATGCCCGTTCCCAGCTACTCTCTGGCTCCTTCACTCGCTCACCCAGACTACGTGGTCCAGCTGATCTGCACGCTTCGTCTGCTTGCCTGCCTTCGCTGCGGCCTACCATGCCAGCCACGTGGCCCAGCTGATATCCGCACCATGCCTGTTCTGCTCACAGCAGCTGTCCACGAAGATAAGGCACTCAGCCGAAGGGCCACTCGGAGTGGAAATGGCAAGGCTCTGCTGCCTTTCAGGCCTGGCTCTCACCATCCTTCCACCTGCATGCCACCCTCTCTCCATTCGCCTTGGGTCTGGCCTTTCCCTGGCCTCCTCTGCGTGCTGCCTGCTCTCTATTTATCTCGGTTGGGGGATATGCCAGTCCCCGGCTCTGGCCTTTCCCGGGGCCTCCTCCCGCATGCCGCCCGCTCTCTGTTCGCCTTGGTCAACCCGTTTCCTCTCTTTCAGAGGCCTTGGCCCTTACTCAATCTCCCCGCTTCTTCCCCCATGACTGTCTCTTTCTTCGTCCCACAACCTTACCTTCCTTCCACGGCTGGTGGCAGAGGGGAAGGCAAGCCAGGGCTGAGCCGTCGCTGTTCGGCTCCCCGCCAGCCCGCATCTTGCCCCCCTTGTTGTGGGCTGGATGCGGAACTCAAGGCAAAGCAGAGGTTGAGCAGGCAGAAGCCCAGAGCAGGACCCGAAAGGCAGCCTCGCCTCATCATGTCCCCCCCCTCAAGAAGCCTGCAGCCGCCACCTCTTTTTTTTTCTGTGCAAGAACCTCCTTTTGCCAGCATGCGCCAGGCAGGCTCGGCAGGCAGTCGCAATCTTTGGAAAGGCTTTTATTTTGTCAACCCAAGAAGGGGGAGGGAAGGGGCTCAGAATGGTACATAGGAAATCAGCCTGTCTCTGCAACATCGGCCAGCCTGCGCCACCACACCTTGCCATGAGTGACGGTGAGTTGGCCACACCTACCCAGTCACATGACCACCCAGCCACACCCACTCAGCCAGTCATTAAGGCAAAGAACCAGTTATTTAAAAATTTGCAGCCCACCACTGGTTAAGAGCCAGTTTGTTATACAGGAACTTCTAGACTTAAAACAGCTCATTTTGTGAAAGTTCGAAGTTACAATGTTACTGGAAAAAGTAACCTATGGCCATTTGTCGCATGACCGTTGTAGCATTCCCATGATCATGTGATCAAAATTTAGATACTTGGCAATTGACTCATATTTATGATGGTTGCGGTGTCCTGGGGTCATGTGATCACTTTTTGTAATCTTCTGATAAGCAAAGTCATTGGGGAAGCCAGATTCACTTAACAACTGTGTTACTAACTTAACAACTGTAGTGATTCACTTAACAGCTTCGGCAAGAAAGGTCGTAAAATGGGGCAAAAGTCACTCAACAAATGTATCACTTAACAATAGAAATTTTGGGCTCAATTGTGGTCGTAAGTCAAGGACTATCTATACTGGTTGAAGGCACCAGGTGGAAAAACGGGAGATTGGAAGTTTTGTTCCTGCCTTCATCATGAAGTTACCTGGATGACCTTAGGCCAATCCTTCTCTCTCAACCATTGGAAGAAGGCAAGGAAAAAACATTTCACAAATCTTGCTCAGAAAACCTCAGGGGTTAATCAAGGCAGACACCAGAAGACAGGACTGACTGGAAAGTCACAAACAAATGATAAATTGTATAGTCAGGAATTTGCTTTAGGGTTTTTCTTTCTTCTGTGTGATGCTTTATACTCTGTAAAATTTGGAGAATTGGGTATAATTTCAGCCTTTCGTCATCCTTCAGGCTGTGTTCAGGATGATATATCTTTCTCTGTTAGAATTTTCTTGTGATCTGATAATAATCTGAAACCACTCTAGTTTTTTAAAGAGATTAAGGCAGACAATTTTCCATTGTCCCAGGCCCATATCATCCTGTGGTTTGTCTGGAATATGGTATTTTTGTTTGGATTTTTTCTTTTAAAATTAATTTGTAAACTGACGCATGACATGATCTGGGCAGTTCTATAATTTATGTTGATACTACATTGTCATACTTAAAGTAAAACAGGCCTTTGCCTTTTTAAACATATTAATCATTTTTTTAAAAAATAGAGAATGAATAAATAAAAAGAAAAAACAAAGGAGATAAAAACAATTAATGCAGAAATATATCAGTAAGTGGACCAAGGAGTTATGAAGGTTGTACAATTATGAAGGTTTGCCTTTTTAAACATATTAATCATTTTTTTAAAAAATAGAGAATGAATAAATAAAAAGAAAAAACAAAGGAGATAAAAATAATTAATGCCGAAATATATCAGTAAGTGGACCAAGGAGTTATGAAGGTTGTACAGTCAGTGCTCAAATGATAAGGAAATTAACCACAAAGAACGAAGTAAATTGAATTATTTAACAATAGGAGAAAATATCTGAGTGCCCAAATCTCCACTATTTTGTATTTAAAGATACAAAGAAAAAAGAAAGGCTTCTAAAAACATTATAAATAAATATTTAGTTTCCAACTTCCCCTTTGTTATACTCCTACAATATACAATGTTATAAACATTTAAAATGTTCCTGTATTTCTCTTCTAAGTCCTTTAGTCAATTCTTTTTCCTCTTAAAAACTATTCTTTAAATATTTATATTGCCTTGCTGCATAATATAGGGTATATATAGAAGCTACTCTTGCTTAAATTTGTTAAACCTGTGTTGTGAATATGTGCTGCTGAAGTCCCATTACTCCATATTTTTCAAGTTAAAGTTCCGAGTCTTATATTGTTGGTAATGTATTTCTTTTCAAACTGATATGCTAAGTTTATCCTTGTGGTGTTAATATATATTTTAGTAAACTGATTTTTTTATTAATACATTTTGGAATTATGCCTAGTAAAAAAATTATAATTCTTTTTAGTTTTTGGTAATTGGTTGCAACAGGAACTGCCAGGCCACTATTCAAAGCCAGGAGTTGGGTCAGGATCAGAGGTGGGTTTCAGCAGGCTCTGACCAGTTCTGGAGAACCGATAGTGGAAATTTCGAATAGTTCGGAGAACCGGTAGTAAAAATTCTGACTGGCCCCACCCCCATCTATTCTCTGCCTTCCAAGTCCCAGCTGATCAGGAGGAAAAGGAGATTTTGCAGTAACCTTCCCCTGGAGTGGGGTGGGAATGGAAATTTTACAGTATCCTTCCCCTGCCACGCCCACCAAGCCACGCCCACCAAGCCATGCCACGCCTACCAAGCCACACCCACAGAAACAGTAGTAAAAAATTTTGAAACCCACCACTGGTCAGCATATGAAAACCCAGAAGACTTCAGAAAGAGGAGATTTGAGCCTTCCACCATGTACATTTCAGCAATCTACCGTATAAATACTTGGAGATCCTTTGATAAGGAAAAAATATAGGATACTGTATTTAAGGAACTGATCTAGAATGCGATGCTCTCCCAAATGATCAAGAGAGACATAGGAATTACAGAAAGCACAAATAACTTTGTTTAGTCATAAACCATTACAGGAGGGGAAAAAAAGAATGATACTGATAATGAAACTATGCTCAGAAACAACACATGTATAACATGTACAGATCAATTATATATTCAAAAGATTCATAACTTTCTTTTCCTTAACCTGTTGAATTGCCTATACTACCATGTTTCCCCCAAAATATATATGTCTTATATTTTTTTGAACCCTGAAATAAACGCTTGGCCTTATTGCCATGTGCCCAAAAGCCCAATTGGGCTTATTATCAGGGCATGTCTTATTTTGGGGGAAACAGGGTAGTTAAGCAGTCTGATGACCAGCAAACTGAAACTCACACACTTTGAATATATGATGGGCCAGAAAAAAATATGCTTGGGAAGGCTGAGAAAAATAAAATGGGAAGCAGTAGATATAGTGGATTGATAATATCATAGAAATTACTCCTGAGAAAAATTATCCTTGGAAAAATTCTGACTGGGAAGCAAATTATGATGTATGCATCCATCCATGGAGTTAAACTTCACTTTGTAGAACTAATTAGCTTTGTGATAATTTTTGTGATAATTTTTTTTATGATCACTTAAATCAAGTGGTTCTTCAGGTTCCAATCCCTATCTAGATATTATCGTTGTTATTATTACTAGCACTGTTCCTCTCCAAAGAGTCTGTCCAGAGCAGTAGACAAACAACAATGAAAATGTTAGATAAAACAGTAGGTAAACAATAGTAAAAACAATTAATTCAAAAAGTATGCAAGAATTAAAACAAAAGTCATCCTTGAGGTCACCCTTTATCCAGTGGTGAAATCCAATTTTTTTACTACCGGTTCTGTGGACGTCGCTTGGTGGATGTGGCAGGGGAAAGATACTGCAAAATCTCCATTCCCATCCCACTCCAGAGGAAGGTTACTGCAAAATCCCCATTCCCTCCCCACTCCTGGAGGAAGGATATTGCAAAATCTCCATTCCCACCCCACTCTGGGGGCAGCCAGAGGTGGTATTTGCCGGTTCTCCGAACTACTCAAAATTTCCGCTACCGGTTCTCCAAACTGCTCAAAATTTCTGCTACCGGTTCTCCAGAACCTGTCAGAACCTGCTGGATTTCACCCCTATCTTTATCCCTTTAACTGTGTGTAGAACTAGCAAAAGAATAAAACATGAATTATGTCTCCGCTTCTATGGATCCATAAGGATAGGTACAAAAGTCCCAAATCTGTACAGCCATTCCAGCACAGGTGATTTTGCTGCATAACAGGAAGCTAGTAAAATTTTCTTCACAGAAAAAAAAGGAGTCCCAACTGTACAACTTAACCAAATAATTGTTATAAAAAAGAATATTTCCTCCCCCCTCCACATATACCCCACAGAAGAATGCCTAATGAATTGCTCCACCAATTTAGTTCTTTTGCTAGTTCTACACACAGTTAAAGGGATAAAGATAGGGGTGAAATCCAGAGTTTTCAAAGATGTATAAGGGAGTGTCAAATATAATTTTGGGATTTGATGTTTAAACTGTTTTTGACATTAGAAATACTGTGTATCACTGTTGTTTCTCATGTAAGAGGTTAATGTATTTTATATCTGTATTTGTAGCAAAGAAAATTGGAAGTTATTCTTTTTCTTCCTTTCTTTTCTTTTTCTTTCCTTTTTCACCCTGTTTTTGCTTTTTCTTTTACCTTTCTTTTCCATAACCCTCTTTTTTTAATCTTATCCTTTTTAAACATAATAAAAAATAGAGCCTAAAAAGAGAAAAGAAAGAAAATTGGAAGGGTTAAATGAGAAATCAGGTGTTCCTGCACCTGTAACAAATTTGCTAATTTAAGATATTTAATCATTCTCATAATCTGAAGATGTTTACATAAAGCAAACAAGAACACTGTGGTTTAGATTATTTCTTCCTCTTGAAGTGTGGCTTGTATTAATTAGAACTAGAAGAAGTTAGTCATACATCTTCCTCAGTCCGGTGCTACATGCTGTACCGGTCATGGGTTATGAGAATATTAATCCAAAATGTTTGTGAGGTCAGGTCAGGTCGGAAATGCCTGTTTTATTTTCACTGATAATTGATGGGATTTAAATAAAGGACTTCCACTGGGCATGTGTCACTGAATCCAAATTGATTCCCTACTTCAGTGATGCCACCTTCTCATTTATTTTTAGCAGTGGAGCCCAATTATTTATGGTATGTCTCAGTGGAAGCATATTCAAAACAGCACTAAAACTTACCTTTTCTTTTAAATGCTGTAGAATTTTGAGAATGTTCAGTTTCAATGGGAACTCTCCATTTTATTTTATCTTAACGGGTTTTGGGCTTCTAAGCTATTCTAAGGGGGAAGGTGACTTGATGGCTTTTCAATTCCCCATCCTGGAACTGCTTAGATTTCCAGATCGTTAGGAAAATGCACACGGTATGAAATAAGAACTTAGGTGAGACTAATTTATTTATTTCACTTATGTATGGAGCCCAGGTGAGTAGCTTTTTATTATGCAGGACTAGTAGCAGTTGTGTCTTTTGCTCCTCAGTGCTTAGAGCAAAAAGCCGTTTAAAAATCTGAAGTCTTAAAGGTCTGAAACCTCAGATTCCTCTTCCGAAAAATATAAATACATGAATATGGATTGCATTACAAAGGACACCAATTATGCACCAGTAGACTTATCAAAGTATTAAATATATATATATATATATATCTGTGCATCTTTATTAATGCATTGAATCAATAGTAATTCAACAAGGCTTTTTTGTGTATAATAGTTTTTGATAGTGAGATGTATTAAAATTAACACTTTTTGGAATTGAGAGCCAAAAAATAACTTCATTGTTGACATTCATTGTTGAAAAGCTGAATTTCAATTATAGGTTAGTCAAAATAAAGTTGTAATTATTTGGTATACAAATTCATATCCCCCCCCCCCATCTCCAAAGTCCTCTGGTTTAGAAGTCGCTATTATCATTTATTTCCAGCCATTTTTGGAAAACTGAGAAGTAGAAATAATGGCAATAAAGTAGTATCCATTATCCAGAAATCTAATTTGTTCTATTGATGTCTAAAGAATTAATGGATATGTGTTTTTTTCCAATTTATAAAACAGTTTTTTATACTGTAATGTGCTTGTGGTTTTTAAAGAGACTTTTATTATTATCATCACCACTATTAAAACATTTTCTGGAAACTAACTATGCTAAACTAAAGGATGCGAATATGGCATTAGAATTTTTGTTTAAAAAAACCCTAACTATTGAAATTTCAATCCTATTTTCATACAAAGTGTATACTACTGTGTTCAGTTGGAATTTACTCCCAAGTAAGTGGATATATCCACTTATCTGGGTTCAAATTTTATTAACCTGAATGAGGCATACTCCCAAATAAGCTTGACTGGAATGTTTATTTTTAATTTCCTTTTAATATTTTAAAATACTATAACTTATTTTTTAAAACTGGAGTGAATTAAAGTTTGATCAGGAGCCAAAGTACTAACTAGGACAGTGATTCCATAAGAAACATGTGACTATTTCTCATGTCAGTTTTTCCATTCAAAATATTCCCAGAGTTTTCCCCACTATACTGAATTTGCCAAGAAACAAGTGCATGCACTCATACAGCCTGAGGTTAGAAAAAAAGAAAGAAAAGGAAATAAATCCAAATGGAGGAGTTTCTGTGCTGTTAACTTTTTGACCTGGCAAACGTCATCAGCCACTCCCTGGTGCACCTAGGCGCATGACTTAACAGATGAGCTTAACTAGGGAAGATCACACAGATGGCCTGAATAGCTCAGCTCGGTTTTTCTTCTATGCAAACAGGAAACTCCTAATGTTGGAGAATTTATTTGATCCAATTTCACCAAAGAATCCAACTACATCTAACATTAAGGAGAGGACCCAGATTGTTGGGGGCAATATGCTGACTCTATAAACCACTTAGAGAGGGTTGGATAGCACTGTGAAGAGGTATATAAATCTAAGTGCTATTGCTATTAAGGGGATCAATATAATTAGTGAGCACCTCTCTTTTTGCTATATAGATAGTAGGTAGGGGGAACAGAAGGCAGGTGCCCCTCAGTCTTGCTTGATCAACCTATTCTTCACATTCATCAAACTTCTTATTGGAGAAGATGGAACTGAAATATACCTGGATTTATGCCTTGTACCCCTTTTCGCTGTTTCCTGCTAACATTTTGCCACTGTTCTCTTATGCTCTCAACTTACACAAAGAAGCTGGTGGTTGTTATAGCATATTCCCATATCTCTAACTGACTCTGGGCACAAGCCTTTCTGCCATGTTTGGGTATTCCTCTTCTGTTCCCTGTCTATATGTAGATACAGAACTCATCCATTCAGATTTTCCACTTTATGCATCCACTTTGTCTTCTTCTCTGGGATCAAAGCTCCTCTCCTTTGTACTTATGTATGTCATGTAGTACATTTGTATACACACACATTGTGCTTCTAGTTGAAATCATTTACCTTTGATTGAATATAGACGGTGAAGTCACTGCCAACTTTTAGAGACCACATAGACGCATTTATCTCTAATGCTTCTTTTCTTTTTTTAAAGTGCCCATCAATAGTCAGCTCGTTTCCTGATAAGCTTATCTTGCTAGCATTACTCAAAGGATAGTCAGATCTTGCCTCACAAAATATTCCTTGGCAGTTTGGGATTTCCCTCTTCTCTGCATGTTTCATTAACGGAACCTTTAGGAATAAGGAAATACTCATATAGTAAATCCATCCTCCCCCAATGTCTTCCCAAATTCCACATCATCAAGCATGTAAGAAGGCATTATGTGTGGGTGTGCTCATTCACTTCTTCCTAATCTACCATGTGGGGCTGAAGCTTTGCCTGATTTCTATGCAGGATTGCACCCTCCCAAAATTCTTTTACACTATAACCACATCCTATTGCAGCTAGTGTGACTAATTCTCCTGAGTATAACTTAGGCAGCTTACCCTGTTTTTTTGTAAATACATCTGTTTTCCCCACTCTCCCATTCATTTGTAGGAGAAGGCTTTTTGCTTCTTTCTCTTAAAACAAAATCCAGATGTTATTTTGCTTGGCATAGTCCGGAAAAACTTTCAGCGGTAATACATACCCTAGAGTAGGGTGTGCCCAGCCTATCCAAAATTATGTTAAGTGCTTTGTGTACCATATTTGGATGTAGAGACAACAGGAGAGATGCGAAGGCATGAGAGGAAAAAATGAAGAAGAAAAAAACTCAGAAAGATTGGATGGTGAGAAAGATTTCCCTCCCACCCCACACACACTTTTTCATTGCCTTTCCCAAAAGGGGGAAATTGAAACATTATCAAATATTTCCTATTGTTTTATTTTTAAGTTATATAAAGGGAAGAAAAAATGTGTGGCGCTGGCCTAAAAACCAGAAAACAGCAGTTTTAGCCCTGCCTTAAGCATGAAAATCAGCTGGGTACTTTGAGCCAGTCACTATCTCTCAGCCCAACCTATCTCATAGGGATTTTGTGGGGAAAATAAGGAGGAAGAAGGAGTATTAGGTATGTTCACTACATTGAGTTTGATTTAAAAACAGAGTAGAATAAGAACCTAATAATAATGATGATAACAATGTATTACTAAACAATATTTCTAAAACCACAACAGTGTTGGTGGTTCCTTTTCTTGTCTCAGTATTAGTTTTTTTCACAGTGATGAAGTATGCAACATTAGAGTTCATCAACATCAGTTCCCTTTGCAACAAAAGATTACATTCCTTTAAACCAAATGTAGTTATTATTTGAAAGAACATTTTAAGTTATCAATAATGTATCTCAGGTTGCATCAAAGTATTTGTTGTATGATAAAGGTTTTGTTCTTAAGCTCATTACTTAGTTTTAAAGACTCCGCTGTATTGTTTATTTTATTTTATTTTTATTTTAATCTAATTTTTATACCGCCCTTTTCCCGAAGGACTCAGGGCGGTGCACAGCCAAAGATAAAATCAAGTACATATATAAAATTTAAAAACAATTTAAAAACATATTAAATAATTTGGCCCTGATGTCATTAAAACAAAAACAACCCATTAAAATTAATATTTAGGCCAGCCCAGCTTGTTGGAACAATAACATCTTGAGGACACGGCGAAAGGTACGGAGGTCAGGAATCATCCGTATCTCCGGGGGCAATTCGTTCCAGAGGGCGAGTGCCCCCACAGAGAAGGCTCGCCAGTTGACATTGTTTGATCGATGGTACCCTGAGGAGTCCCTCTCTGTGGGAGCGCACTGGCCGGTGGGAGGCTATCGGTAGCAGAAGGCGATCTCGTAAGTACCCAGGTCCTAAGCCATTTACTTAATATTGTTTGTGCATATTGAAAAAGAAAAAAGGAAGACAAATTTGACAGTAATTAAATACAAAAAAGAAAAAAAGGCTATTCAATTTTTAACTTCCCCCTTTTTTGCTTCTGGTAAGTTACAATATTTGTAAGCATTTGGAGCCCCTTATGAGCCAGACTCTGAATGTTTATTTTTGTTGTGCTGTGTGATGGCCCAGCTCTGTATTGTCCACCTGCTGCCCATTCATTTGCCAAGTCCCTGTGGACCCAACCCATTCCAGCTTTCATAGCCTTTTGTGGGTTTGTTAGCTTACAAGATACTGAAATGGAGAAAATCAGTCAAACAAAATGGAGGCTGCACCCTCTTTTCCTTCCCCGTCTTTTAGATATGACCATAGTCAGACCCAGTTCATCCCTTTGCCTAATCCCATCAGACCCAAACTGACCTGCTCGCACCAGAAAAAGCCCCCCCTGCAAGCCCATCTAAGCCAAAGAATAGAAGCCTCCTAACCAGCCCAGCCCCTGGGATGCCTTTACAATATTTAATGCTTCTAACACTGTTATGGACAAGTCAGCCTGAATAACCTGGAAACATGTGCACAATGGGAAGACCTGTGCTGCAAAGGAGTTTGGGGTAATTGGATATTAAGCTTCAGACCACAAACTGCTGAACAGCTATAAGTATTTATTGCATTGCTGGCCATTCATACTGAAAGATCTCTGATAGATGTTGCTCCATGTCAAACCACCAAAGGCTTTCGTTAAGAGCCACTGGCTTGTCAGGAAAGTTGGACATCACATTAGGTAATCTTCTCCTGAATTTAATGCTTTCAAATAATGATTAAACTAAGGAAATTTGAACATTTTGTGATGGGAGTGCTTGCTTGAGACTTTTTTTTTTTTTTAATTTGATTTATATGCCGCCCTTCTCCGGAGATTCAGGGCGGCTTACAATGCGCTAAGCAATAGCCTTCATTCTTTTGTATATTTATACAAAGTCAGCTTATTGCCCCCACAACTGGGTCCTCAATTTACCTACCTTAGAAAGGATGGAAGGCTGAGTCAACCTTGAGCCTTGGTGAGATTCGAACCTGCAGTAATTGCAGGCAGCTGGTCTTAATAACCAGCTTAATAACAGGGTGCCTTAGACCACTGTACTACCAAGGCTCTTCATAGACTTGTAACTGGAGGTTTTCATATGGAACAAACTGTAAGTAAGATGAGATATGGAAGAGAAGATATGGGGTGAGGTTGTTCTTGTTACAGCACTTGGAGATCACCAGGTTGGGAAATCCAAATAAACTCCTTTATTCATTTATGTACTCTAATAGAAAGGAAAACTCCACCCTGTAATTTGTTTTTAAAAAATAGATATTCTCAAGATGAACAAATGTAATCCTATCCAAAAGAAAGTTTGCAATAAAAAACAAGCCCAAAACTTCATAAAAGTGACATCGTTTATTTATGCTTGTGCTTGTTATTTGAAGCATAACATTTGTTCCAGGCCAGGAAAGGACATCCTGCATTGGCACCTTCTGAAATGAGCACTGAGTGCTTCTGTACCGGAGACAAATTCCTTGTGTGTCTAGTCACACTTAGGCAAATAAATTATTCAATTCACCTTCTGAAATGGGATTCAGTTTCAGGTAAAAATAGGACTGCATCATGATTGTTCCGATAGTTCTGTTTAAAAATGTCACTGCTAAAAATTAAAAAGCAAATGTGCTTTCCCCCTGAGAAATGTAAAAGCAGCACATGAATTTACGTATATTACGTATATTAAAGAGAAATGTAAATGTCTAAGAACTGCCTAAGACTGTTCTTTAAAGATGCTAGGCAGAACAATGGGCTACTGCAGTGGTTCTCAACCTGTGGTCCACGGACACCTTGGGGGTGCCCACAATGTCATCACAGAAGGTCTGCGAAGGCTTGAAGAAATATTGTGATTTAAATCTTGAGTCTTGGGGGTCCATGGCCACAAAAAGTATTTAAATGGGAGTCCATGGTGAAGAAAAGGTTGATAACCACTGGGCTATTGGCTTCACCTTCGTAGGTCCCATCCTTTAGCCTAAATCTATTCAGGTTGATCTTCTTTCTTTCAAAGTTATCTGAACACTCTGCTTTCAGATGTAAAAGATCTGTCACTCAGTGTCATGTAAAGGGTTTCATCTGAAGCCCTGGATTTAACACCTGATTCTGAAAGATTACTAATTATAGGGTCATGAACAATAGTTAGTATACCGTATGTGGTGTACTGGTTAGCGCAATAAGACATAATTTCTTATGACCATGTATTGTTGGATGTTTTGTAGAAAGGACAGATATACATTTCTCAAAATAAACATAATTGTATTGGATGTGGAACTCATATTTCATTTTTCTGTAGTTGCATTTCCAACTTTTTATATCTCTCTGTATCTGATCAAACCTCAAGCTTTCGAGGAGAACTCTTTTGGAAATGAAGGGGTGCAATAAGACAGAATGGATTATGTGTGTGAGATTTTGACCACTTTTTCTCAGACCTGCCTTATAGAAAAGTTGTGAATATAAAATCCATGTTTTCTACCATATGCTTTCTGGAAAATAAATATGCCTATCAGGGGTGGGTTCTACTTACTTTTACTACCAGTTCGCAACGGGATTGTGCACATACGCAGATCACTTCTCATGATGTCAGGGTCAGTGGACAGAGCCTCCCGCTGATTTTACTATGGGTTCTATAGAACCGGTCTGAACCGGGGGCAACCCACCACTGATGCCTATGTATACATATAAAAGCAATAAAATGAAGTGGACTGAGAATGCTGATAAACATAAAATACATATTAAATGTGCATAGGCATGAATCTGATTCTAAAGACTTCAGACATTACAAATTCTCTTTATGGAGAACACCCCTTCATTTCCAAAAGAGTTCTCCTCGAAAGCTTGAGGTTTGATCAGATACAGAGAGATATAAAAAGTTGGAAATGCAACTACAGTAAAATGAAATATGAGTTCCACATCCAATACAATTATGTTTATTTTGAGAAATGTATATCTGTCCTTTCTACAAAACATCCAACAATACATGGTCATAAGAAAATAAAACCAGTTCATTCAACTGAAGAAACAATTTAAACAACTAAAGAGCAATAGCAGTTCTTTGGGTTAAAGATATGTGTCAATTCTCATTTAAAAGAAATGTTTTTACAATAGTATTCGCTTATTTTTGTTTTATAACAGCATCTACAAATATTTCCAGAGAGAAATTAAACAGCAAAACTAATACATTTATTACAGCATACTTTTTTGTGAACTGTAGTCTCCAAAGACTGCTTGCTTCTGTTTGATGCTGGAAAATGAAACTGTAGCTTTAAAGGAAAATGTAATAATAACAACACTGGGAAAGTGTTTGGTCTGGTTTTCCCATAGAAGTGATTCTGTAGCTTTTGCCTGAACTCAGGTATAAGCATACTTGGTAGTTAATAGGTGTCATTAAAAGTGTAGCACTGTGCCTGCTGTACTCTATATTGGGGTCCTCAACAGTACTGATCCATAGCCTGTTAGGAAATGGGCCACACAAGCGGCAGGTGAGCAAGTGAAGCTTCATCTGTGCTTGCACAACAAGTCTAGGTTGCTTGCAAAACCATCCCCCCCTTTTCCATGGAAAAGTTTTCTTCCATGAAACCAATCCCTGGTGCCAGAAAGTTTGGGGATCACTGCTGTATATAATCCATTGAAGATCCTATGAACCAGTGTTTTTCAAACTTGACAGCTTTAAGATATGTGGACTTTTAAGATGCTATTCTGGAGTTAAATCTTGAAGTTACCAAGTTTGAAAAAAGCTGATATAAAACAACCTGTTAAAGAAGCTGTCCCCATGAGGATAAACTCTCAACGATAATACATACCCTAGTATGTATTATGTAGTATGCCCAGCCGATCCATCCAGTGCTTTGTGTACCATATTTGGATGTAACAACAACAGGAGAGATGAGAAGGCATGAGAGGAAAAAATGAAGAAGAAAAAAACTCAGAAAGATTGGATGGTGAGAAAGATTTCCCTCCCCCCCCCCCCCACACACTTTTTCACGGCCTTTCCCAAAAGGGGGAAATTGAAACATTATCAAATATTTCCTATTGCTTTATTTTTAAGTTATATAAAGGGAAGAAAAATGTGTGATGCTGGCCTAAAAACCAGGAAACTGTAGTTTTAGCCCTGCCTTAAGCATGAAAATCAGCTGGGTGACTTTGAGCCAGTCACTATCTCTCAGCCCAACCCATCTCATAGGGATTTTGTGGGGAAAATAAGGAGGAAGAAGGAGTATTAGGTATGTTCACTACATTGAGTTTGATTTAAAAACAGAGTAGAATAAGAACTTTATAATAATGATAATAACATATTACTAAACAATACTTATTACTAGTGTGGGAGAAGATTAGAGATAAATATTATTTGAAAATGGTTATCGACAATGGAAGCGTTAATACACTCAAATATTATTAATATTAAAAATATTCTTAGATACAAGGATATATTAACAGATATGGAGGAATTGAAAGGGAAACAAGAAATAGAAGAAAAGGGATTGAGATGGACTGGTATATTCATATGCAAATACAAACAAGATGAAAAAGATGCTAAACTATATGGTTTTTATTTAGAAATGACAGAACTGGATAAGATACAGGAACACATGAAAAAATAATTTAAAAAAATATATAATCACTTACTTAGTATTAAATTAGAAGAAGAATAGGTAAAAGAAACAATGATAGTTTGGGCAAAATTTTTTGGATATTCAATTGAGTTAGATAAATGGCAGCAGCTATGGGAAAGGAATTATAAATTAACAATGTCCACAGCATATAAGGAGAATCAATATAAAATGTTTTACAGATGGCACATGTCACCTGAAAAATTGGCAAAAATGTTTAAAGATAAATCAGTTAAATGTTGGAAATGCCATCAGACACCAGGACCGTATTATCATTTGTGGTGGATATGTCCAGAAGCGAGAAATGATTGGATTAAAATTAAAACATGGTTAGAAGAAATGATACAACAACATGTGGATTTAAAACCTGAACTGTTCCTATTGGGTATTTTACCAGAGAAATTTAGTAAAGAAAATACATATTTTATTATACATGTTATAACTGCAGCAAGGATAGTATATGCGCAAAGATGGAAAGCAGGGAAAATCCATACAGAGAGAGAAGTAATTAAGAAAATATTGGATTGTGCAGAAATGAATAGATTGACTTTGACAATTAAAGAAAGAGGAATCGAAATACTTTAAGGTATGGGGGCAATTTTATCATTGGTTAGAGAAGATATATATATAGGGTAATGTAATGAAATGAGTGAAGAAGAAAGAAGAGAAAAAAGATAGATAAATGTATTAATAGAAAAGCAAGAAATGTTATAATAAATGAAATGATAATATTAAGATATGATAAATAGTGGAGGAGTAGGAAGAAGACACAAGATATATTCAGATAATACACTGAATGATTGATTATGTATTGTATGTTTGTTTATCTATAAAATAAAAAAACTTTTATTAAAAAAACATATTACTAAACAATATTTTTAAAACCACAACAGTGTTGGTGGTTTCTTTTCTTGTCTCAGTATTAGATTTTTTTCACTGTGATGAAGTATGCAACATTAGAGTTCAGCAACATTCAGTTCCCTTTGTAACAAAAGATTAAATTCTTTAAAACGAAATGTAATGTCTAATCATTATTTAAATAAACATTTCAAGTTTAGATGAAAAACTTGAGTTTTTCAAGTTTAGATGGGCGCTGCTTGGTGGGTGTGGCAGGGGAAGGATACTGCAAAATCTCCATTCCAACCCCACTTCAAGGGAAGGATACTGCAAAATCTCCATTCCCACCCCACTCCAGGGAAAGGATACTGCAAAATCTCCATTCCCACCCCACTCCAGGGAAAGGATACTGCAAAATCTCCATTCCCACCCCATTCCAGGGGAAGGATACTGCAAAATCCCCATTCCCACCCCATTCTGGGACCAGACAGAGGTCGTATTTACCGGCTCTCCAAACTGCTCAAAATTTCCACTACCGGTTCTCCAGAACCTGTCAGAACGTGCTGGATTTCACCCCTGATTTTACTGTTATAAATGCCTTTAGGATGAATATTTAGTTCTGCAATAAAATTTACAGTGCTTTGAATGTGCACTTTGGAGCCATGGTGACACAGTAGTTAGAATGCAGTGTTGCAGGCTAACTCTGCCCACAGTCAGGAGTTCGATCCTGATGGGGCTCAAGATTGACTCAGCCTTCCATCACTCTGAGGTTGGTAAAAGGAGGACCCAGATTGTTGAGGGCAATATGCTGATATTTGTAAACTGTTCAGAGAGTGCTTGAAAGCACTATGGGGCAGTATATGAGTCTAAGTGCTATTGCTTTGTTTTATACAAAGCACCACCTTATAAAAACAGTGAAGGTTAGTAAGCAATGGAACATGTGGTGAATATAATGTTACTGCAGAACTAATCTTGATAAAAAGTGAATCTCAGGATAGGATAAATTCCTTACTATGTAAACCTTCGGACTTGTTCAATTCTTCCCCCCCCCCCCCGCCCCTATTATTAAGTAGAAATGACAGATTAAATGCTAATAAAGTAATTGGATGATTTAACTGGTGTAGTGCATATGCATCCCTACATAACAACAAAGGGTGAAAGCAAGGAGCTCCTGCCACACAACATGTGTAATGGTCTTGTGCTCATAAGAATAACTTCAATAATTTAGATTCTGACTGAATGATCTTTTAAGAGGCCTAATTTTTAGCTGGCAGTTCATATTATTTCATTTACTTTATTTCACTTGCTGGCTGTCCTGCCCTGGGGTCAATCAAACCCACTGCTGAGAAGAACCCTAAGCTTCCACAGCAGTGACTATACAGGGGTGTTCAGGGTGGACTAATGATGGCATTATTTAGAATGGTAGAGCTATCCAGCAAGTTGATTGATTGATTGATTGATTTGTTTGTTTGTTTGTTTGTTTAGTTTTGACCCTTAGTTGACCAGATTAATATCAGATACAAAGAATCAGGAACACATGCTGAGTTCAAAGCACAAGAGTTTGTTATTGCTACTATAGATAAGAATATGGTCAACTAACGGTCAAAGCTAAATTGGTGCTAGATAAGGGTCAACGGAATTCATAGGGGGCTTGACCTAGGTCTCTTATGGCTATGCAATTATTCCAAACTGATGACATGTTTAACCTCGCCTTCCAGCTCAGCCTGCTTCATCTCCTACAGTCATGAACATATTCCTTGATGCCTGCCAACATCTATGCCCCACCTAAATTATCAATGTTTATGGATTTTTTTTGACTCCCCACTCTTCTACATTCCTCAGTCTTCCCAAATATAATACTTTTTTTCAAGCTTATCTTCTGCTTGTTTCATATGTTGCATGTATGTGAGCTTATGCTTACTGGTTATTGCCTCAAGAGAATAATCAGTTTTTAATTGATTGAGGACAAAGTAGTTTTCTTTTCCTACAATCCATAGTAGTTTTAGCAATGCTCTCAGATTTGTAATTCCTTCTTTCTTCTGTTATTTTTTAATAACCAGATTTCCCGACTGTATATTATAACTGGAAAAGCTATTGCTTTAACTATTTGGATCATTGTCTCAAAGGAATATCTTTATGCTTTATTATCCTGTCACTGCCTTTCTCCCTAGGATTAAAATCTTCATTGCTCACCTATTCTTGTGCCAAAATCAATAGAATTATCTACCACTTTTTCATCATCCACTATGAGTTTGCCAAATGTATAAAATACATTTATAATCTTCTTAATCTATTTCATTCTTTTTGCTGGTATTTTAGGTGTTTCTTGACTGGCTCGGTTGACTGAAAATAATCTCAAAATTGTTTTTATAGTTGATTAAAGCAATCAGTTGGAGATAAGAAGAAACTGCAGTCTTTCTGTAACTGATGTGCTCTAAATGAGATGCACTAGAATTCCTTTAGCCAAAACAAGTATTGCCAAAGATTCTCATAGTAGAATCTTTGAATAACAAGTGGAGCTTCACCAACAAGTGGAGTAACTTTTATAATTATATCCCAGCTGTTGGAGGCTGCATGTTTATTTTAAAATGAATTTACGAAAGTTTGTTCTTTATTTCCCTCCTTCCAATTTTATGTTTTTTTTAAAACAAAATGCCAAAATATAAAAAAATGAAATGAAATGAATGAAGCAAACAAGAAAATGCTAACAATTAATAAACACAAAAGGAAAATTATATAAAACCAAGAAAAGGGAGAAACAAGCCTTTGATTAAAAAAATAACAACAGAAACAAAAGTAGCAATACCAAATACACACAGAGATGCTATATGGAAAGAAGACATTGGATGACCATTTGTCTGAAATGGTGTAGGATTTCCTGCCTAAGCAGGGGGTTAGACTAGAAGACCTCCAAGGTCCCTTCCAACTCTGTTATCCTGTTTCTGAAATCATTGTTTTACAAAAAAAAATGTTAAAGGGTTAGAAATTAGCTGAGAATACTGTGCATTTGTAAAATATCATACAATATAAACCAAAGAAGCACACATTGCTTCATTTTATCATTATTTGAAAATATTGCCTTTTCTAAAGCCAATGTTTAATATCTGGAATAATGTCACTTTTCCAATTTCCCAAAATAATTCCTTTAGAAACCTCCACATCCAATACAAACATAATTCCTTAGATTCCAAAGAATCACAGTAACATCTTTATCAATCAGAGAATATAAATCTACTTGTATACATTCTGAAGGAGACACGATGGTTCAGTGGTTAATGACGCTGAACTAATCAGCTGGAAAGCTGACAGCCTGTTGAGACCCAAGCATTGTGTGATGGGATGAGCTCTCATTACCTCAGCTCCTGCCCACCTAGCAGTTCAAAAGTGTGCAAATGTATGTGCTTATGCCCAAAGAACACTCAAATTACACATGTATTATACATGTATTAAATGAAGGTAGATAAATAGGTACCACTTCAGTGGGAAGGTAACAACGCTCCATGCACCTTTGTTGTATAGTCATTCTGGTCACATGACCACAGAAATGGCTTCAGATAATGCTGGATTCCTCAGCTAAGAAATGGAGATGGTCACTGCCTGCTAGAGTTGGATATAACTGGACAAGGAAACCTTGACATTTATACATTCTGAATAAATAGCTACAGTTTACTAAACTAAATTATATGGGCCAGTAATCTCTCACATTTGTGCATCTCCAACAAAGAAGATTTGATGTCCATCCTTTCAAATAGATTATTTGGGGGAATCAAATTGCCTCAAACTAGAATTTTTTGATCACTCAATTTTACTTTTAAATCTATCAATAATACCTTAACATTTGCAAGCATTGACATGGTTTGTTCTGGAAAGCTTGGGCTGGGGTAGAAAAATAAACAACCAAAATACACTCTCTGGAATACTAATTATTTCTGTGAATAGAAAAGCCACAGGGAAAATTCTGTTTCCACTGTGGTATGTGGGAACTACTATTTATTTTTGTTCCTTTTTTATTCTAGGCAGAATCATTTTGAATGTATTTCCCCCCATAAATTTGATAATTTGTGCATTGTTGCATCATATTTTGAGTTGTCTAGAATTTGCAAACTTAAGTCTCATTATTTTATTTTGACTTTTTAAACATCGGCTTTAAAACATTACTAATTTTTTAATTATTGCATCTTGTGTATAAGAGCAGTGCGGTGGCCTAGAGGTGAAGATACTTACCTCTCGCTTGGAAAGCTGAGAGTTCAATCCTAGACAGCGAAAGATATTTCTTTATCAGAGCACAAAAAGAAAATATCTACTGCAAACTCTGCATAGGCATCAGGAAGGGCATCCGGCCAATAAACGCTCAGATCAATTCACCTGCCCCAACTCCACCCTGACAAAAGGGATTATAGGGTTGTAAAAAAAATGGGTTAGGGTGCCTAAATTTAGATGAAATCAACAAAAAGACCTAATTTTAAGACCATTTTATTGCAATCATGAAGTGAATCACCATAGACATTAGGCTAACCCTGCTTCTCCAATTGACTTTGCTTCCTGGAAGCTCGCTAGGGAAGATCACAAAATTGTGATTTTTATTTCTTTCTCAAATTTAGAAACTGCCCATCTCCTTCATAGAGGGAATCACGATTACATGTCTACAAGAGGCTGAAATTGCTGTAAATGCAAGCAGGTTGCTAAGGACCCAAATTGTGATCACGTGACTTTGGCGGTTGTGCAACAGTTGTAACTTCAAGGAATGCTCATAAAGTCATTTTTTTCTGAGGCCATGATAACTCCATACTGTTGTAAATGAACAGTTGCGAATTAAAGATTACCTGGCTCATATCACTTCCCTGACCTTGGGGCCTATTTTCAAGACAACCCGTCTAAAAAAAGCAAAAGTGTGTTCGATAGACTGTAATTTTTAAACATACTGCCAATTCAAAGTGATCACAAAGACAAGTTTTCTTCATAAAAATAGTTTGTTATATTCCAGGATGTTCTTTCAACTTTCCATTCTAGTTTAGTTTGGGATTTCTGTGGTCTTCTACATAAGTACTAACATGGTGTGATGCTGCTTAGCTTTTTACAAAAGCAACTAACATCGGATGTATTGCTTCTTGTTATGAAGTTTATTACATTGAATTATGGCTGGCCCCGTAATTTGAGCATTTCACCAGCTTTCTTTATTCATTGTTTTACCCATGCTTATTACTTCTTGACTTTATTTGAGAGTTCATATTTTTCCATTCTAATTGCCTAATAATGACTTTCACAGTGTTTACAATAATTCAAGCACCACTGTGTGACAAACAACAATAGATCAAAATGCTAGTTCAAATAATTTATGCCCAGTGGATAAATACAATATTTGCAATGGGAAATATTGTCTATCTAGCAAATCTAACTAGAGAAGGAAGCAAAAATGAATCATTGCTGGAGAAAAAGGCCTCACTGAGTGATACAACTACTTGGGATGGATCTATGACAATTCTTTGTGGCCAACTTATTGTGGCCAGCTTGCCACAGCCAATTCGCTGTGGGACAACTCACCACAGCCAACTCGCTGTGGGACAACTCACTGCGGAATAAGAGTTACATTAATATCAAAGAAATGGTGGAATAGGATCATTAAAAAAAGGATGCAAAAAGAGGGACAACATGAAAAGTGAATGACAAAAATTAAAATATTTTTAAGTTATTTTAAATAATTGAATTGAATTTGTCCTGCAACAAGTTGCCTGTAGCAAGTTGTCCCATGATGAGTTGGCCATGGTGAGTTGGCCGTGGAGAATTGGCAGCAGTGAAATGGCTGCAGTGAATTGGCTGTGGCGAATTGTCCCATTCCAACTTGGGATACCCCACAGCAGACTTAATAGCTCCACTTCCATACTATCTACCTATGCAACCATATCCAGGAAAAGCTAGGTCCTAATGCCTTCTACAAGGCTAGAAGGGTGGGGGCCTGTCAAATCAATGGGAGAGTGTTCTGTAAGGTTGAGAAAGCCACAGAAAAGGTATATTTTGGAGACTAAATGAGATGGCAAGAATTCAGGGAGGGGACCTGGAGTGTCCCTGCCCTGTATGATCTTGTGGGTTAGGCAAATATTGTTAGGAAGAAGTGATCCCACAAATAATCAAGTCCCATACCATGTAGGGCTTTAAAGGTGATAACCAGCACCTGGAATTGCACCCAGAAGGAAACTAGAAGCCAGTGAAGATTGCACAATAAAGTTTTAACACAGTCCAACCTTTGGGCAACCGATACTACATGTGTTGCTGCATTCTGGACCAGTTGTAACTTTCAATTGGTCTTCAAGGGAAGCCCCCATGCAAAGTGCATTGACTTAATTCAACTGGGAGGTGACTAAGGCATTGGTAACCATGAGCAAGGCCTCCCAGTCCAGGAAAGAGTGCAACTGGTGCACAAAAATAGATCTGTGCAAAGGCTCCCCTAACTATGACTATCATCTTCTCATTAACCAGGAGCCATGAGTTAAGGAGTACGCCCAAACTGTGTACCAACTCAGGGACCATAGTCACAAAATGAGCAGCAATCCCCATGGATCCCTATGGCCCAACCTCACAAAGAGGATTTCACATCTGGTGTCATCCAGGGCATGATCCCTGATGGCCATCAAAGACTTATGAACGACAACTGCCATACCCCTACCTGGTGTCCTAGGAAAGCACATTTCAGAGAGGGTAGCCTTCAGTCCCCAGGATTCATCTACAATCAAATCATGGTTGAGGTAGGCTTTATTGCTAGTCAACCTGGAAAATGAAGGATACATACAGCCAACTTGCTCAGAAAATAAGAGAGAGAGAAATGAGATGATGAGATGAGAGGCATCCGCAGTTCTACATCCAAAATGAGCCCCATTGGCTCAAATTGTTGCTGACCCCTATCCTAAATTGTGTAAAGATTTAGATGATCCTAAGTAATAATTTCATTGCAGAAACTGGAAGGGAAAACTATTTTAGCAGGTAGGGAATATGATCCTATACTTTGCTCCAGTGAATAATTTCATATTGTAAATCTTTTCCTAGGCCTGCTCATACCAGAGAGGAAGTTGGACTTTATTTTTCAACAGTCATAATTTAATAATTTACCATTCTTCTGTAATGTTTGTTCATATTTCTTACTCATATCTGATTTATGATGGAAAAGTAACAGGGTGTTTGTCTAAACTAGCTTGGGTGTTTTCATTTGTATCTAATAATTCCCTTTTAGCTGCCCAACCTCAACAAGAGAAAAATTAATGGGGTCATTTTTCTTGGGGTTTTGTTTTGTTTCTTGCTAATTGGATTTTAAATAAATGCCAATTTAATATGATCATTCCTGACTCTAAATACACATATCATTGGGAGCCAGACCTAACTTACACAACCCTTATCAATTTTAGTTAATTTTTCTCTTCTTTGTCCATAATTCATTACAATTACTGGAAATACTGGAGTATATGAACAACGTCATAGACTGAATTTCAAAATCCTGAAAAGATCCAGCCATGTCTTTGGCACTACATAACAGCCATGAGGTTTCTTTATGGAATTTGCATAGTGTCCGCAGGTCCAATACTTATAATTTATGGGTATCATTTTTCATATGTATCATTTTTGTATTATTCATCAGCAAGATCGGCCGTTGTTCCATTTGTTCGGGTTTTTTTAAGTTGAACCATTCGGTAAAAGGACTTAGTGGTAATTTATGTGGCATTTTATCATTCATACCATAACGTGTATACTGGTTGCACATTTATTAAAACTCTGTGCCCAGCTTTCTTCTTTATGTCAACTTCAAGCCCAAAGTACTAACAAATTTTCATAGAATAAGAACCTGAGATAAAAATATGAGAATTGTTTTGCTACAACCAGATTAATGGCCTGTTTATCCCACTGTTTTATATAACGATCAAGCAGACACCTATAGCAAATCCACAACTTGGACACAATAATGTTTTATTTATGTCCCTACAACTTGGCACTGAAAGATGTAACCATCCCCTATACTGATCATAATTCTTTGTCATCAAGATTAGCAGCCCTAAGTAACCATATTCTTCATGCAATTGTCCAAACAAGGGTAGACAACCCTTTTCAGGTGGAATATGGAATTCTGAAACTATAGTAATGGTCAGTCTTAGAAAATGGCTGCTGTGATGGAACTTGATCGGTCACAAAAGTGATTTACTAGAATACTGACTAGTTGCCTGGATATTCTTTATCACTATCATTACTAACACAAATGCAAATTCACAATCTTGGACATTTTTAATGTCGCTAGGACAACCAACCAAATAATATTCTCTTAACTTATATAATTGTCATAAAGCTAAACCTCTCCTCGAAGGAAAAATACAAATATTAACAAGATAGATGATAGAAACACAGAAACTTAGTAAAAATGAACTAAACATTTATCTGTGTTCAGATAATTCATCCCGCTACCCAGGGGTAAAATGCACTTACTTTTGCTACTGGATCAGAAATGTGAGCACACGCACCTCTTCCTGCACATGCACAGAGCCTTCTGCGCATGAGCAGAGGTTCAAAAACGGGACATGATGACGTCCCAGCGGATGGGTGGAGCCTCCCGCCGCTGGCCCAACCGGATTGCATGAGCCAGATAGATCCAGCTGGATTTCACCGCTGCTGCTACCCAATAAAAGACAAATTCTTCACAAATATCCGCCTATTAGTATACAGAAAAACGGTATTAGTATCTTGCTCCCATGTAAATTTAATCTGGATGTTTCTACTGTCTTTATTGTTTTAAAATATTTTTAGTATTCTTAATTGTAATGTATGTACAGATAGTCTGATTTGAATTACAATCACAACGGAGCCCAAAATTTCTGTTGCTAAGTGAAACATTAAGTGACTTTTGTCCCATTTTATGACCTTTCTTGCCACAATTGTTAAATGAATCACTGCAGTTGTGAAATTAGTGATATGGGTTGTCAAGTGAATCTGGCTTCCCCATTGACTTTGTTTATTAGAAGGTTGCGGTTATGTATTGAATACATATAGTTGTGTTAAGGCCTGCTAAAGTGAAATTAACCTTTAGATGACCCTAACTGTTAACTTCAACTGTATTGGAGGGAAATTTAGAAGAATTCCTATTTGGGTGGACTTTTTCAACTATAATGATTGGTTGAGGCCCTATGGGCCCAGAGTATAAATTACAGGAATGTTCCTGTTGTTCCGTAATTCTACTTGAGTCAATAAATGCTGTTGTATCTATGCTGTCTGTTCTAGTGTAGGAAGTTAGCACCCACCCCTTTCCTAGAAGAATGAAATATTTTAGGAAATATTAAAAAGGCAGAATATATTTCCCTGGATGAGAAATGGAGAAACATGTTTTAAAGACAAAGCAACTCCCATCTTCTTGCCTCCCCCCATTTTGTCAATGGGCCAGAGGCAGAAACCCAATCTTTTGTCAAAGGACCATCATCTGCAACACAATAGAACCCATCCAGCAACAGAAACTAACACAATGGGACCCATCTAGCAACAGAAACTCACCATATGGCACCTGGGGAGATTACATCAGCCAGCAAGGTTAGCTAAAAACCCCACCCCCTGGGAGTCTGACAACCAATCAGGATACTCTTTCTGGGTCCCAGGAAGTTCAAAGCCAGAGAGGGCATAAAACCCGGGGACTCACAGCATCTCCCCCCTTTTCTGTTCAGGAACTCAAACCATGTGATCCTGTCCACCATTAAACCATCTTTCCAAGCAGTCCCCATGTTTCCAGTGTCTTTTCCCCACTTGGAGCTGAATCCAGAAGGATGTTTCTTCTTACACTAGCCTACCGCAGCCCACAACATAATAGTTGCAAAAGCTGATCCCCTGCAAATGTCATCAATATGAATCAGTTGCCAAGTGTTTGATTTTTTTGTCACATGACCATGGGGATGCTGCAATGGTTGTAAGTGTGAAAAAAGGTCATAAATCACTTTTTTCAATGCCTTTGTAACTTTGAACGGTCACTAAATGAACTTGGTAAATTGAGGATTACCTGTAATGTATGTAATGTAACTCAAGCTTTTTCAGATGGTCCGGAACTAACTTTTACAGAACATTGGATGAGGTGATTCAACTCAACTCCACAACTCTATAATTTTATAATTCTGTGACCAAAGACTTAAAGAGTAGCACCGTTAATGATCCTTACCACATTGCAAAGGGTGCAACAAAGACCTGATACTAGCAATTTACCGGCATCCTTATCCACTCAGTTTGAAAGCAAAGAATATTTGTTTAATGCCAACCCCCTCCCCACCCCTCTCCAGGATAGAAAAACTGGGAGGCTTAATTGGTAACTGCAGAATGTCTTAAAGCTGACAGATGAAACTAGCACCTGATGTTTTGAATGCAAAGATTGTTCAAAAGAGTCGGGCTACAAGAAACAGGCTGCAGGGCTGGGCATCAAAGGACAGAAACAGTTCTTATTCCTGGCATACGGATGTTACAAATTAATCCATTGTTTTTGCTTAATAAAAGGCCTTGAGCTGAATGTCAAGACATTTCTTTTTAGGATATGGTGTGCATTTAAAAAAAAAAAGCTATAAATATGAAACATATACAGGTAGTCCTCGACTTATAACAGTTCATTTAGTGATCGTTCGAAGTTACGACAGCACTGGAAAAAGTGACTTATGACCATTTTTCACACTTATGACTGTTCCAGCCTCCCACGTGATCATAATTCAGACAGCTGGCAACTGACTCACATTTATGACGGTTGCAGCATCCTGGGGTCATGTGATCATCTCTTGTGACCTTCTGACAAGTAAAGTCAATGGAGAAGCCAGATTCAACTACTCAACTAACTTAACTAACTAACTTAACTTTTTATTCTATTATATAATATTATTCTGTCTCTTATTGTATCTATTTTGGTATTCGGTATCATGTTAACCACCATTCCTATTTCCTATATAGCAATATTTATCAGTTGCCTTTCTTCTGCACCAAATGGTAAATAGCAATAGCAATAGGATTTATATACCTTCCTACTCTACAATTCTAGGAAATCTGTAGAACCAACTTGCAGAATAAATTTTGGTCTTTGGAAGTGCCACCCACACTGGCCTACTAGTCTTCAACCTGAGCATTCATAGGCTGAGTTCACATTAGAAAAATGTAGTTTGTTCAATCAGCCTGAGTAACCTATTATGTTCATAAACATATGCTAATTGAAACACACCAAACCAAATTAAAGTTTAAGATCATATGTGAACCAAGCCAGATGATTCTGGAAGTCAATCCCTGTTAGTAAACCTTTTAAAATTTGAGAAATGTGCTATCAATTACCCCACCTTCCGTTAAATCTTGCTCTCCTTTACTCTAAATGAACTTTCATGCTCAGATTACTCTAGATCAGTGATGGTGATCTAGAGTAATCTTGGCACTGTGTGCTGAAAAGGGAGCGTGTGCACATGCGTGCTCATCTAGGCAGCAATCCGGAACAGGAGCTGCTCAGGGCGCATGAGCGTGGTCCAGTGGTGGGTTGCTCCCGGTTCGGACCGGTTCACAAGAACCGGTAGTAAAACCGGTCAGAGGCCCCGCCCACCATCTCAGATGTTGTCATTGGCAATCTGCGCATGCGCAGAAGCAAGGGCGTGTGCGAGCTTTGCTCATGCATGCAATCCCATTGAGAACAGGTAGTAAAAGTAAGTAGAATCCACCTCTGGCGCAGTCAAAAATGAAATTTCAGTTTCTGGCAGGGGCATGCGCACCGGTCAGCTAGTTTTCCAGGTTTCTGGCACGCATGCGTGGTGACGATCAGCTGGCTGGTGTGCATGCTCACGCAGGAAAACGGAAGACCAGCTCTTCCAGTTTCTGGCACTGCCACACATAAAAAGGCCAACTGATAGTCATGCGTGCATGCATGCCAGAAACCCGGAACAGCAATGGGCAATGCTGCGCATGCCAGGCAACATGGTTCCGTGTTCCACATCGGGCACGCGTGCCATAGGTTCGCCATCACGGCTCTAGATTTTTCTGGAATTCGTCCCTGCATTATGTCTTAATTATTTATTGTGACTTCTTCTAACCTTCAGGCCAGGGTTACACATTACACTTAGTCAAGATGAAAATAATTTGCTTTTGGCTAAAGGGATTGTGTTAACTCAACCACTGTGGTTTGGAAAACATGGTTTATGGTTATGTCATGCAAACCTAGCTAATTTTGAGTTATTCAATGAACTGTGGCTCATGTATTATGGAAAACCACATGAACTTATTATGCATACACCTTCAGCTTTGCATCAAACTTTCGATAGATAATTGTACGCTACAGCAACATTCTCAGAGAGAGTTCTTTAACTTTAATGAAAAAGGAAGGGCAGCATAATTTTATAGAAATTTCAACAACAAAATATTTTGGAACTTATTTATGTCTGAGTTCATTAGGGCAGATATTTTTTGGTAAACGCCCTTTGATGAATAGGAGATGCAGCTGTTTATCAGATAAAGGAAGAATCAGCTCAACTTCTCAACTTGAGTGTTTATGAAGCTTCTCAGTCATCAAGGCCATGGTTGTCCCAAAGGAGATTTTTCAAGAGACAACTGGACTTTCTTTGTTTTTCCTTGAAGACGTTTCGCTTCACATCCAAGAAGTTTCTTCAGAACCGAAGAAGCTTCTTGGATGAGAAGCAAAATGTTTTCAAGGAAAAACAAAGAAAGTCTAGTTGCTTCTTGAAAAAGCACCTTTCTCAACTTGAGGTGTTTTCAAAAGCTCCTTTCTCTTTCCCAGGATTAGACAAGATAATTAACCCCTGGATAGTTCTTTATCATTTTCGCTGTTCAATCTGCTAGCCAACTCTAACAAATTGTTGTTACATGGTATAGATATGCCTTTATTGCTTTCACATTTGAATTGTTAGTGCAAAAAGATTTGTTCTCTGTTACTGCAGAACTAATCTTGATAAAAAAAAAAAAACTATTTCAGCAAAATATTAGATATATTTCCATAATTGCTGTTGGGCATCATGGCATGGAGCTGGGTTACCAACAAAACTATCTTTGCCCCATTACATCAGTCTGTCCCACTGGTCAGGCAGGGATGGTATATTGCAGACCCCATAGGTTAAAGAATTCTGAATGGTAGGCCATTTCAGAAAGAGAGCCTTTTCCACCATTGTGAGAAGTCTCCCGGCCTTTCAGAAATATTTAAAGTGGTTTGCGGCCTGGTTTGGGGCCTATAGAGAAGCCTGCAGCCTGCAGCCATGGGACTGGTTAGCATCCTGAAGGCCCTCTTTCCACCTTTTAACCAAGTTTTAACACTGAATTTTAACCATTCTTGCCTCTTTTTTAAAATTTTATATGCAGTTTTAAGTTTTTAACTTTTTATTTGTACATTGCCCAGAGTTCTTTTGTGAGGGAGATTTCTAAATTTGATAAACAAACAAACAAACAAACAAACAAACAAACAAACAAACAAACAATGGCAGCTTGGAGAAAAAAGGCCTCTTGACTGAAGCTGATCCCAGATGTCTATCAAGATTGCTACATTTTTATATTGGGGAGGGTTAGGGAGGATGGGAAGTTTGGGGGGGGAGGTGGGGGGGGGAAAAGGGGTGAAAATGTAATTGTAAAACTTTTGCAATAAAATAAAAAAAATAAGATTGCTACATTTTTTAGTATTAAGAGCAGATGACCATCCAGTTCTCTTCTGTTTTTGCCAGTTTTGTGATTCTATCTATGCAAGTTCCAAATTCAAACTAAACATAAGTTTTCACTTTAGTTTTTCCAGACATATTTTCTTTCTGTCATACAAACCTCCACTCATACCTTCTTTGGCTGATGGCAGGTAATAAATTGCATTATAGATCTATCTATGAGACTAACTCAGGGCCGCCTTAACAGCATTATGGGCCCCGGGCAAAGCCGTGTACTGGGGCCCCTACGACAACTACTCACAGGAATAAAAATGTAAATTTAACGGACAGGAGAGACTGAGGCAACGGTTAAAGAGAATGGTTTATTCAACAACTAACAACTGCAAACAGGCAGAACAGGAACGGAACTTTTAGTCACAGCTGCTATTTATATAGTGGCTGTCAAGGGCGCAGCCAATGGCGCCTGCTTATTCTCCCGCCAGCTGAGCTGTCAAGTCTCAGCCAATTGGAAACGCTTCTGTGTTGCCAGGCAGCGCTGCGTCGTGTCTGTAACACTCCTCCCCCCCTTGGACGGCGCAAGTGTAGTCCTGAAGGTATGCCGGGTGCCTGCGCACTCTTCCTGATCAATGCAGTTCGCCGCTCTGGTATGGTGGGGGAGGAACTGGCTCCAGACCCTCGTGGATCGTCTGTGAAAAAGGCCCGTTGTCTGAGACCACCACATCGGGCAGGCCATGGGTGGCAAACAAATTGCGGAGGATCCTGCTCACAGCTTCTGAAGAGGTTGATGCCATATGAGCAATCACTACCCACTTGGAATATGCATCAACCACGACCAGCATGGTCTGTCCCCGGAAGGGCCCTGCCAGGTCTATATGTAGCCTGGACCAAGGGCACCTGGGTGTCTCCCACTCCCGAGGCATGGCTGCAGGGGGTGCTGACCGGGACTGCTGGCATCTCTGACACCCTGCTACCCATTCGGAGATGGCCTGGTCGAGTTTTGGCCACCAAACATAACTGCGGCCCAAGGCCTTCATCCTATCAGTGCCAGGATGGCTGTCGTGCAGACGTTTCAGAATAGACCCACGCAGTTTGGGGGGAATCACCACCCTGCTGCCCCATAGTAAACAACCCCAGACAATGGAAAGTTCATGCTGGCGGGTGACATAAGGTCTGAATTCACCTGGCACGGGGCCCTGCGGCCACCCCCCTGCATACCCAATCTAGAACCTGCACCAGGATGGGGTCTTTGGCAGAATGCTTGGCAATATCTGACGCTGTCACCAAAGCAGGGAGCTCATCGATCAACAGGACAGATGAATCAGGGGCAGGGTCGCCCACGGCTATAGGAAGGGGACAACAGCTAAGGCTGTCTGCATTCCCCAAATCAGCCCCTGGGTGATAGACCAGCTTCTTCAGTGTCTGCCAGGCAATGATGGACTTGGAGGAACTGGTGTCCACTTCCATTCTACACGGCGCCCCTTCTATTTTGACAGTCAGGAAGATCTTCTTGTGGTGGCCAGAGGAAGCATGGCTGACAGACACGGTTGGGTTTGTTCTGTCACGGGATATGGCAAAACAATAGTCCTTTGGCGTGTTGTAGTCCCTTCGGCGAGGCTTAGACTGAGCCAGAGCGCTCGAGGCAGTGTCTTGGGGAATGGAACGGCAGACCTTAGCCAGGTGGCCTCTTTTTCCACAGCGGCGGCAGATAGCATTCTTGAAATGGCAAAAGGCGCAAGGATGGTTTTCCCCGCAGCCCAGGCAGGGCGCCGGAGTCTGCTTCTTAAATGTTGGTTTCTTGCCGCTCGTGGTCGCTTTGAGATGGCTCACCTCATCTTCATCATCCGTGAGGTTGTCCGGGGCGGCATCCTTGTCTGGGGTGTAAATGGCAGCGCAACGGGTGGCAGGCAGCGCGTTTTGAGTTTTTCACATTTCCACTGCCGACTTGTTTGACATTTCAAAAGCATAAGCTTCATCCACTGCGGACTGCAGGTTGATGTCGGTCTTAGCTAAGAGGCGGCGTTGTAGCCGCAAGTCTCTCACGCCGCATACCATCTGCTCGAGGAGAGAGTCACCAAGGTTCTGAAACTCGCAATAAATCGCCTCAGCTCGGAGGGAAGCGAGATATTCATTAATAGATTCTCCCTCCTTCTGTACCCTCTGGCGGAACACGAACCAATGGGAAATGCGAGAGGGCGCGGGTGCATAGTGACCCTTTAGCTTTGCCAACAAGGTGGGCCAAGGTACTGTGGAAACAGGTTGCGGAGCTACAAGAGCCCTAGCAGTGGCAAAGATTTGAGGACCACAGGCGTTTAAAAAATGGGGTCGCTTTCTGTCATTAGAGAAGTCTGAGTAATCGTTAGCTTGTAGAAAACAGTCAAAATGCTCAATGTAAGCGTCCCATGTTTCGGAAGCCGGCTCGAAAGGAGCGAAAACTGCGGGGTTAGCCATTGTGAGGGAAACAGACCGGGAAGACGGAAGTTTTTTTCTTTTTCTGCACAGCCAGAAATATCTCTACCTTGCCCTGAAGACAAACGGTGTTTAGAACTCGCGATGCCATTGCTCAGTAAGGGACGATCCTATCCCACCTTTGTCACCAGTGTTCTAGTCGGAAAAACGGACAGGAGAGACTGAGGCAACGGTTAAAGAGAACAGTTTATTCAACAACTAACAACTGCAAACAGGCAGAACAGGAATGGAACTTTTGTCAAGGGCCCAGCCAATGGCACCTGCTTATTCTCTCGCCGGCTGAGCTGTCAAGTCTCAGCCAATTGGAAACGCTTCTGTGTTGCTGGGCAGCGCTGCGTCGCGTCTGTAACAGTCGACATATATTTATTTTAATGGCACTTCCAACAAAATCGGTGTTGAGACATTAAAAACATGCTGTGCAGCAACAACTAATCAACATGATAAACATTTGAACAATACACGAGGCTTGAAAAACACAATAATACTCAGTAAGCCACACAGTTGCTGTATTTATATGATACAAGGTGCATTGAAGGGTTAACATACACAGATTAGTATGGGGCCTCTATGCTCGTGGGGGCCCACTGTCCATCAGGCCCATGTGTTAAGACAGCCCTGGACTAACTACCAAACTATTTTATACTGTAAACCAATACTAAATATAAGGCTATTTTTATTTAGAAATGAAATAGAGAAAACAATTTATCAACGGTTCTCTTTAGGATATTGATCTGTTTTTAAAATAAAGTTTATTATAATTTAAAATGGAAACAAAGATCAGAAAGGAAAAAGGAAAAGTAAAGAAAGGAAAAGGAATGCCAAGAAAAAAGAAAAAAAAGTAACCTGATTTTTTTTGGTGCAGTAGAATATGAAATACTTCAACTTTTTGCTTTATATTTCTAGTAGGTGCAAGCCATTTCTATAACAACAAAATTAATCTATTCATCAAAACCTAAACTCACTGTTTCATTTTATCTGTTTGAAGCATGAAGTCCAGAAGTAGTTTCCAAGTGGAAATAAAACTGGATAAGTTGTTCTCTATAATTAAAACAGTTAACTTTATCATCTTAGCCAACTCCGTCACTTTTTCCATCCATTGTTCCATTGTGGGAACTGACGTGTCTTTCCATTTTTGAGCATAAAAAATTCTCACCGCTGTCAACATATATAGTTCAAGTTCTTTTAGCCAACAGCCCCAAAAGGAAAACTTCTGGTTTCAACTTTATATTTGTGTTAAGACTCTTCTGAATTAAGACAAAAAATTGGCCTCAATATTTATTTGCTTTATCACAAGTCCACCAGGGTGATAACCGGTACCTTAATTATAATTACATTTCCAACAAACATTTGAGACAGCTTTATTTATCAGTTCTAATTCATGGGCATTAGGTAACATTTTATAATTTTTTTATTTCAAATTATAATTCAATATAAATCTCAGTCCATTTGTCCGCATATTTTCACATTGCTCAAACATTATATTAATGTTTTTTGCCCATTGAGTCATACAGTGTTCAACATATTCATTTTCCAAGTTCAATTCCAACAACATTTTATAAACCTTAGCAATAACATGTTCATCATTACCACACAATACAACTTCAAACTCACCTTTTTAGGATGTTTATCTTGAAGTTACTCAGACTTCTTACTCAATCTGTAATAACTTTCACTAAGCCCTTAGTTTCTAAGACTCCAATAGCATGGAATGCTGTGGTTAGATTAATTTTTCATTTTAGGAAACCATGCTTCCCCCACCTATGCTTGTGAATTTCTTTGGTTTCCATTCCAGTCTGCCTTTAATATTTTTGTTGTTAAAGTGGGTTCTGTGGCTCTGATGTCTTCCATGCTTCCTTATTATCTCTTACGAAGGCTGGTTACTTTTTCCAAGTCATACTTCTGGTTAGAACAAGATTTTCACTCTTCAACCCATATTTTGGACAGAATATTACTGTTGTGTTCATTTAATCCTAATTTCTCAATATTTCTGTCTCTCCCTTGTTGTACTGGGATTCACAACAGCACACATGGAAGCAATGCATTTTTAAAAAATATATCTACTTTAATATGAGAAGGAAATCAAAGAAGAAATCATAGCTCCAATAAAAGAGAATATGTGTAGCTCTGGGATGAACTGTGGAGTCTGTGGAGCTTTTTGAGTAATTGTTTTCTTGCAGATATTTCATTACCAAACTAAATAACATCATCAGTGCTCTTTTGATTATTAGACAAGATAGCTTATAGAAAAATGACAGATATGATGTAACTGGAGAGAAGTTAATATCATTGTATTTATAAATGCTGTGAAGAATATTAGAAAACACTTCTTTATACCTTTTATGTCTTTCTTTATTGTTTTCTCTTTTTTCTACTTTTTTCTACTTTCTTTTTTATTGCACTGTTAGCTTTTTCTGTTATTCCTCTCTCTCTTCCATTTTCTCAGTTCTAATTTAGTTTATATTAGTTCTTATTACAGCCCCATGTAGAGTGCATTACAGTAATATTTCAGTAATTATTATGATAGAAATTAATTGCTTCCACTTTTGAATTACTAAACATTCTTACTGTTAGATTTTTTGTTTACATTAAGCCAGAATTTATTAATTTATTCCTTTATTCCTTGTTTCGCTTTTCAAATTATTTAAAGCAAATACTGAGCTTCTTCTATTGACACTAATCTTTCTTTGTAAGAATTTTTAATCTTTAAATCATCTTTTTGTCCTTTTTTTTTAAAAAAAAGAAATTGTTTCTAATCAATACAATATTCAAGGTAGATATAGAAAATTTTATTTGGCTATTTTTTGTAGACATGCTTCTTAACTAAATGATTGTTGTTTGTATTCAATGGCTATGCATGGGATGGCTAGTCTAGAGGAAAGAAGAACTAGGGGTGACATGATAGCAGTGTTCAAGTATTTGAGGGGCCACCACAAAGAAGAGAGGGTCAACCTATTCTCCAAAGCACCAGACAAGAGACAAGATGGAAACTAATCAAGAAGAGAAGTAACCTGGAATTAAGGAGAAACTTCCTATCAGTGAGGACAATTAATCCCTGGAACAGCTTCCTTTAGAAGTTGTGAGTGCTTCATCACTGGTGGATCTTAAGAAGAGACTGGACAGCCACTTGCCTCAAATTGTATAGGGTATCTTGCTTGAGCAAGGGGTTGGACTAGAACAGGGGTCTGCAAACACTCAAAGAGCCATTTCCCACAGAAAAGAAAACACCGGGAGCCACAAAACCCTTCCCATGCCTGACTATTTCTTGAGTGGCCACAAAACTAGCATATGTAGTTGAATTAAACATTCTGTTTTCTTCTGAAAGTTCTCTTTTCTTGGATTTATCCATGGTTGGCCTACTGGGGTTGAAAAGCTCAATAAATCTCATGCCAGCGGGTGTAGCATATTGGCGGTTGTGGTGCATATTTTGAGTGACAGGGAGCCGCAGCAGAGGGATGAAAGAGCCACATGCAGCTCCAGAGCCGCAGGTTGCTGACCCCTGGACTAGAAGACCTCCAAGGTCCCTTCCAGCTCTATTCTGACTGAACTCTTCTGATTAAGCTATTCACTAGCTATTCAATTTTTTTCTTACACGTATTATTACCAAGTCTTCCATACCTATGTCGCTGATGTTGTTTCTTAAAGGGAGGATGTTGCATTCATCTCTTTGACTGATTATGAACCATCAACTCCTTGTGGACTCTTGTTACTGAGTCCATCCACTTTGCACATTTGTTTTTCTATTACTTTCAATCCATTTCTCTACTATATCATTATCATTTTGGATTTTATTTCTATCTTCTAGGATATTTGCCATCTTATCCAGTGGTGGATTGCTACCGGTTCACTCCGGTTCAGGTGAAGCGGTAGCGGTGTCGGCGGGAGGCTCCACCCAGCCACCCAGATGTCATCAAAAATGCTCTGCGCATGAGCCACACACACGCTCCTACGCACTCCCGGTAGCGAACCGGTAGCGCCGGGAATTGAAACCCACTACTGATCCTATCCAATAAGCATTTTCTTTTCCCTTCATTATAGTCATTAATTCAAACATTGAAGAATCAGGGCACAAAATTCACATAGTATTTTTGATAAGGAATCATTGAGACACTGTCTTTGAATAAGATTTCTGAGCCAGCTATATATCCAGTCCAGTGGTGAGTTGCCCCCGGTTAGGACCGGTTCTATGGAACCGGTAGTAAAATCGGGGGGAGGCTCTGCCCACTGACCCTGACATCATCAGAAGCAATCTGCGCATGTGCAGAAGCAAGGCGCATGCTTGAGCTAAGCGAGCGCACGCACGCGATCCCGTTGCGAACCAGTAGTAAAGATAAGTGGAACCCACCCCTGATCCAGTCCATGTTTAATTAGTTTACTTGCTAATGACAAAGTTACGGGTTACTGTGCCTAATGTTTTTCCCATAATCTACAAAGAAGTTACTCAATCAAAACATCAGATAAGATTAATTCTGCACTACTTGCTGTTTACAAATCCATGCTGGCCTCTGTAATTATTACTTTTAATGTAATTACAGTTCAGTCTCTTTCTTTCTACTGCACTCTAGAATTTGTTTAGGCTGATTTGTAAGTCCCGAACACTGGGATCCTATTTTCCTCACTTTTTGAATAGAGGAGCAATATTTGCCTTGCTCCAGTTCCTTACCACTATATAGTTCTCCAGAATTTTGATGAAAGCAGTAAATCTTTCAAACATCTCTGCTGTTCATTCTTGTTCATATTCAGCTTAAATGCCTCATTTTGTGTGCCTACAGTTGGCTATGTTATAGGATTGAGTAAGAAGTAATTTTTAGTTAGGCTAGCTGAAAACCTTCACAATACTCAGTGGATTTGATTGGGATTAATTTAATTGAAAGTTGTGTCCATAGAAACCAGAATGACAAGTTAATAATGACTTAAGTTACAGTGACTTTAATAGGATGGGATTGCAACTAAATTGTTCTAGCTCAGTCATTTAAATTGCTGTGGATTTGCCATGGCAAGTATCTACAATTCTTCCAAGGTTTCAATAAAACCATAGAGTATTTACTGGATAGGAAATACATATCTATGTTGTAAATTGCCCAGAAGTGATATTTTGGATGTGTTGACATATCTCATTAAAAAATACCAAGACATTTGTTTGATATTATAAAATCTGATTGGAGAAGTATTTCTCCAACACAGAAGTATTTTATGATTGCTTACATGTTAGAGATCAATTCTTGTTTTTGTTTGATTCTCAAGTCCTAGTTCTTTAGGGTGTTTGGAAAGAACCAAGTCCGTGCACCATTGCAATGCTTTGGGTAAGAGGTAAGAATTAAATGAAAGTCAATCAAAGTGTCAAAATCCTATGATCTTCTGGAAATTAACTACAGTACAAATTAAAAACTGGAGACCATTGGACTAACTCTGTCTCTTAGCCAGGGATACAATAGAGTGATGGTTCTTAAGCAAGGGTTCTTTAGTCCCTAGGATAATTTGGGCATATTCTGAGAGCGATGAAACAATTTGTAATTAATTAGTTAGGAGTTGATGGGGCTGCCATTGCTAGGATGCTTGTGTAAAAACCATAGAGTCTGTGTTTTCATGGACATAATGGCATTATTCATGACTAGGAAATAGGGAACTGTTGGGTCAAACCATTTAAGAACCACTGCTATATAGGATAGTTTTAGCTGCAAAAATAGGAAGGAAAGAAATGTAAAGTGGAGCAACAGGAGAACTTGCAGTGGGACTGTTTCCCAGAATATATAAATAAGCTTCATTCATCAATCTATTTTCTTGTCAACGTGGTGATTATTCATTGCCAAAAAGGAAGAAATGCATGGCTGAAAAATGGGGGTGGGGGGTATACCAAAAAATATACATATAAAACATGCATGTGTGAATGTGTACCTGAAATATAAATGTGTTCCTCTTAATATCACCCTCCAAATAATTGTCCTCACATTAATCATCCTACAAACCAAATTTGTGCCCCAACATAATTTCTTTCACCCTTAATTTCATTTTCTTGCCCTCTTCCTCCACAACGAAAGGGTAAGATCCTAGAAAACATCGTTAACCCACCTAGCCTCTTGTAGGTGTCTTGAGTGAAGGAATATTTCCTTCTGTAATTTGAGCCCTCAAATGGTCTCAGTACATGACAGTGTTTGCTTATGATCCCAACAACGTTATATGAAGAAGAGCTTACTTGTTGCCACTGAACCAGAAGGTAGCTATTTTGTCTTCATATCTTGATTTTTGGATGTGACAAATCATATAGCATTGTTTCTCATGGATTTCCTTTTATAAATCTTGTGGCATTTGCATAGTTTCCTTCAAGGTTTGATTCATACAGTGTGATTTTGTTTTGACTTAGATTTAGCAAGTATAAGAAATCAACTATTTTGATTTGTAAGCCAGATTGTATGGCTTAACATAACGTGTAAACCCAGCCAACTGGAATTTGTTCAGTGAACCAAGATACACAAAACATAGTTTTACTTAGGGCTGGGGTTCTATATAAAACTATTCCACTACAATAAGATATTTAAAATATTAAAAGTATTGGCAATAGGAAGTTACTTTATATAGAATCACATTCCTGGCGTATCTTGCAGAGTATTAGCAAGAACAATGGGCAATGGTATTTCAAATATACAGGAAGGAATTGAACCCCAAATTCTGTTGCTAAGTGAGACATTTGTTAAGTGAATTTTGCCCCATTTTACAACCTTTCTTGCCACAGTTGTTAAATGAATCACTGCAGTTGTTAAGTTAGTAACCCAGTTGTTAAGTGAATCTGGCTTTCCCATTGTCAGAAGGTCGCAAAAGATGAATCACATAACCCCCAGGACACTGCAACCGTCATAAATATGAACCAGTTGCCAACCATCTGAATTTTGATCATGTGATCATGGAGATGCTGCAACAGTTGTGTGAAAAACATTCATAAGTCACTTTTTTTCAGTGTCATTGTAACTTCAAATGGTCACTAAATGAATTGTTGTAAGTCGAGGACTACCTGTAGTGCAGTATGTTGGTTAATTAAAGCCAAGCAGAGAAGAATCTTCATTATTTCTACCAGTTCTCAGTCAATTTGATGAAAGAGTATTGGTTTTAAATTCTTTCCAACTTAAAAGGGAATTGCAACAATTATTTTCCAAGCATGATTTAATATTGATTTATCAATTGACTAACAGGTGTGGATGACTGTCATTAGGCCACCATTTCTCTTGTGGTTTATTCCCATCCTGGCTTCCCATACTTCAATGAAATCCCAGGGAACACATCATAGGAGAAGGTCTCTTGTAGTGTTTTTTTTTAAATTAACAACACGACAATTTAATTAACAAAGTATAAATTAACAATTCGTAGTCATACGATTTGTTGCCCCTGAGGCTGCCTGCCTGCCTTTTAAAAGGCATCAGGGATATCAGTGATAAAGTCAAGAAAGATGGTGGCTACAATGGTGTGATTGAAGCTCTAACCATTTTTATCTGCATTGTAGGTATAGAGCATTAAAATCTGTTTTTAATCCTAAAATATTGGGCATGGGATGGTAAAACCCATGGATGAAGTTTTTTCCCAGCACTTGTGTCTTTTGGGTTATGATTTTATGCTTTATATTATACTTTTTACCGATATTACCATTTCTTGGTGATATATATTGCCATTAATGTGTGTGAGAACACTGGCTATATAAAAGGAAAGAAATAGAAGAAATAGAATAACAGAGTTGGAAGGGACCTTGGAGGTCTTCTAGGCCAACCCCCTGCTTAGGCAGGAAACTCTACACCACTTCAGACAAATGGTTATCCAACATCTTCTTAAAAACTTCCAGTGTTGGAGCATTCACAACTTCTGGAGGCAAGTTGTTCCACTGATTAATTGTTCTAACTGTCAGGAAATTTCTCCTTAGTTCTAAGTTGCTTCTCTCCTTGATTAGTTTCCACCCATTGCTTCTTGTCCTATCCTCAGGTGCTTTGGAGAATAGCTTGACTACCTCTTCTTTGTGGCAGCCCCTGAGATATTGGAAGACTGCTACCATGTCACCACTAGTCCTTCTTTTCATCAGACTAGACATACCCTGTTCCAGCAACCATTCTTTATATGTTTTAGCCTCCAGCCCCCAATCATCTTTGTTGCTCTTCTCTGACGGAAGGAAGGAAGGAAGGAAGGAAGGAAGGAAGGAAGGAAGGAAGGAAGGAAGGAAGGAAGGAAGGAAAGAAGGAAGGAAGGAAGGAAAGGTATGCTTTTATAATAAGGGAGAAATAGGAATATATAAACTATTTCTGAGGTATAGTGGCTTGGCCTTCTAACTCTGACAAGAAAGGCCTTCCATAATTCCTACAGTTCTTCCCACAATTCCTCGGAGAGCATTTTTAGGAAATCCCCTCACAAGTCACTAAATTACTGCTGAATTAGTGAAGAGTAAGTAAGGCGGGGGCCTTTGCCTGCTTCTCTTCTTTCAAAGCAGAAAAAAGTGTATGTTAAGATTAAACTCCTTGAACATACAATCTTAATTCAACCACTCTGTATTCACAAAAGAGAATTTCAGCTAACTTCTCAACATGCTGGGTTTTGTTTTCATATATGCAAGGTAAACTATTACATTTGTTTATTACTGCCGCCCAGTGTTTGGTTTTAAGTTTGGCAGTTACGCAAATATTTTAAATCAGCGTTTTCAAACTTGGCAATTGTAAAATGTGTGAACTTCAACTCCCAGAATTCCTCAAACAACATGAAGTCTGCACATCTTAAAGTTGCTAAGATTGAAAAATGCTGATATAAAAAAAACATCCCCGATTAACATTTTTATTATTATAGTATTAGTATAGTATTTTATTATTATAGTATTATGAAATACAAAATACAAAGTAAATAGAAAATTGGGAGGAGGGGAAAGAGAAGTGAAAAAAGATAGAAAAAGATAGAAAGAAAGAAATAGAAAAAGAAGCATTGACTTCCGATTCTCTCTGTTACAGTAAAATAAGGCATTAACATCAAATCACAACTTTTTGCTTTTTCATAATAATATGAACAAACCATTTCTCTAAAGATCTATCAGTCTAATTGCTAAAACCCAAAGTCAGAGTTTCATTATTTTCCACATCAAGTATGAAGTTCAGAAGTGGTCTCCATATGGAAACAAAAGTACTTATGGTCTTTACTTTAATCAAAGTGGTCAATTTTGGCATTTCAGCCAACTCCATCAACTTCTACAACCATTTGTCCATAGTAGGAATCAAAGTGTCCTTCCAAAAATATTATACATCCCAACTGCTATTACTGTGTTCTAAAAAGCCATACCCTTTCTACAATTACAAAAAGTTGATTTTCTTTGAATCACATTCTAATAAATATTTTGTCAAGAAAAGTGAAAATGTTTGGATAGAATTTTCAAAACTGAACAAGATAGAATCTGTGAGCTTCCTCATCTACCATTACATTCTTTTTTACCTCTGTGGTTCAACACGGAGTAAAGGTTAGCTTTAGGGCCAAGGATTATGGTGGTGAACAAGGCTGCCACAAAGAGGTATGCAAGTACTGTCCTGCCCAAAGATGGCAATGGTATTGGTCATGCCAAACGATGGGAAGGGTAGTAACCCAGTGTTGCACTGCAGGGAATTAGCCTGGAGAAAAATGGTGTCCAGTTACTACTGTGTTTCCCTGAAAATAAGACTGGGTCTTATATTAATTTTTGCTCCAAAAGATGCATTAGGGCTTATTTTCTGTTTAGGTCTTATTTTTCAGGAAATATGGTACTAAATGCATCCATCTGGCTGACAATCTTAACTGGGGCTTATTTTGGGGGTAGGGTTTATATTACAAGCATCCTGAAAAATCATGCTAGGACTTGTTTTCTGGTTGGGTCTTATTTTTGGGGAAACCAAGTATTTCATGTTTATGGTCACATGCTGCAGAAGAAAAGGGATAATGGAGCATTGAGAAGCGACAATTACCAAATCACATGACTCTGGCAGCAAAAATCTTTTTGAACAAAGGGACCTTAGAGGTCAGCAACAGTCTTAGTTGTGAACCTTTCTGTAGTAACCTTAGATAAAATTTATTTTATCACTGAGGTTTAATTTTTTTATTTCTATTTGCGAATTAGCTCTGCAGTGAATTTTTAATGATTATTGATTGTTTACATTCATATTATAACAGGGATTGCTCCCCCCACCCCAAATAATCAGTATAAAATACTGTCAGGATTTACATTACTAAATATTACATAAATAACAGAGTTGGAAGGGATCTCAGAGGTCTTCTAGTCCAAACCCCCTGGTCAAGCAGGAGACCCTAAGCCATTTCAGAAAAATCACTGTCCTCCCCCAGGCTATCATCGAGTGTGAAGGGGAGGAATTTCAGATATTCATTAGATCTGGAAAAATGGCAACAAATATGGAATATTCCAACAAATATGGAATAGAAATGTGAAAATGACGATGGCAATGTCTTTCAAAGAAAATATATTTAAAATGTTATATAGATGTATATAACAGCAAGAATCGCAAAGATGTTCCCTGGAACCTCAGCAGAATGTTGGAAATGTGGGTCAGCCAGGGGTACATTTTACCACCAATGGTGGACATGTCTACAAGCCCAAAACTATTGGAGTAAGATAAAAGTTTGGCTCATGGAGATTACAGGAGTCAGTTTTCAACTGAGACCAGAGGCCTACTTGCTAGGAATAAACCCTGGGGGCATAAGGAAAGCAGACTGGTACCTTTTCATACACATTACCACTGCGGCTAGAATTGCATATGCGCAACTTTGGAAAGGGAAGGAAGTACCATCGGATCAGATGATTATCAACAAAATTTTGTGGTGTGCAGAATGTGATAGATTAACATATATACTTAAAGATAGACAAGAATCAATTTTCAATCAAAGCTGGGATAAATGGTACCAATGGATAGAAGTAAAAATGTCATGAGGTAGATGTTAGGGAAGCATGTAGCATAGATACGTAAATAGCAAGCTAAATATAAATAAGGGAATATTAGATATAAGAAAATTAACAAATGCAAGATGCAGAATGATAAACCAAATTGAAGCTGTAGTATGATGATATGTAATGTTATTTAGAAACTGTATATATATGGGGGTTGAATCAACCTCAGTCGTATGTACTGTATGTGATTGTGTTTCGTTATAGTCTTTATTCTGTTTTATGTCTCTAATTTATAATAAAATTTTATTAAAAAGAAAAAGAAAAATCGCTGTCCAATCTCTTCTTAAAACTTCCAGTCATGCAGCACTCACAACTTCTGAAGGCAAGCCATTCCACTGATTAATTGTTTTAACTGTCAGGAACTGTCTCCTCATTTCTAGGTTGGTTCTCTCATTGATTAGTTTCCATCCATTGCTTCTTGTTCTGCCTTCAGGTGCTTTGGAGAATAGGTTGATCCCCTCTTCTTTGTGGCAACCCCTCAAATATTGGAACACTGCTATCAAGTCACCCCTAGTTCTTCTTTTCACTGGACTAGACATACCAAATTCCTGCAACTGTTCTTCATATGTTTTTAGCTTCCCTAATCATTTTTATTGCTCTTTTCTGTACTCTTTCTAGAGTCTCAACATTTTTTTCAAGTCTATGTCTCAGATTGACAAAAAAATTAATAGAGTTTTTATAATTGGCACCAATCATAACATCCCACAGAAAGTATGCTGATGGTAGGGTTAGAGCTACGGTAGGGATCCTTGAAGTCTATGGTTTATCTTGGTGTGCAAAAAGCTGGAGGGGAGTAGTAGGAGTTGAAATCCACACATCTTAAAGTCGCTGAGGTTGAGCAACACTGCCCTAAATTGTAAAGGAAATAGATACCTGGCAGTTTCCTGGAATCAGGATACTACTGGCATGTAGAATGGAAGAATGATTAAATTATAAGTGGCATAAAGCCTGCAGTGGTGTATTTTTGGTAGCTGGATACCACCTCATGATTCTTCACCATGCAAAAATAAGAGAGAAAGAGAAGCAAGAAAAGAGATAGTTCTCTTGCAAGAATTGGACGGAAACATCTGGAGCAGATGATGGAATGTTGGAATTTTTCATTTGTTCATTGTTTATTCATTACTTTAATTTGTATAAATGTCTGATCTGTCACTTTGTGCAGAGGTTAATATTATTTTATGTTATTTTATATGACGGCACAATAATTCCTTGCAGTATCTTACTTTTATCTATTCTTATTTTACTCTAAGCTAATGTTATATTTTGTAATGAGTGCACAATAAATAAAGCCACTACTATTCCTACATCCTCTGCACCAAGAAAGACGTACTGCCCCAAGAGAAGGAGGATGGGAGCATCATTTCTGACTAACAAATTTGATTAAAAAGCAAACAGTTTCATGAGCTGCAGTTCATTCATTAGATGCATTGAAAGGGTATGCCTTTTAATAAATAATATTAGCTGAAAAAGTCCTTCCAGATTTTTGCCATTGTAGACTAACATGGCTCTTCTCCTACAAGGCCCCAACAGAAGTAACAGAGTTACACTTATGAAAGGCTTCAGATTTTTCATTGGTATTTTATTTTCCATAGTTTGCATTTTTCCTGGCAGCAGTGACTTTTACCATCTGTGTCTGTTTATACTGAGAATAAAACTCTCATTAAGACAGAGTCTAAAAAGTGCCCAGAATTAGTGAACTTCCAACCTACATGTCTAATTAAGCTATTTCTCATTCTTACCTTCCTCCCCCTTTTTTGGCTGCACTGACAATCCTTCTAAGAATCAGCTCATCACTGGCAAGCTCATTTTAATTTGGAGAAACAAATATAAAGAACAAAATCTGAATTTATTATGAGGTCAGCAAGAGTATCAGAAATCTTTAGATTGTCTTGAGAAGGCAGAAAAGTACTTTGAAACAGTTTAAATGCATGATCTGAATTTAGCGCTGCTCAACCTGAAAAAGGTTGCTCCTCTTTTATAACTGCAAGGAATAACTTGGTTCACATCTAAACCACAATGTGATTTGTGTGGCTTTAACTTCATAGGTTGCATTATACACTGCCACTGTGGTTTGCAACCCATAATTTCTGGTTTAGTACAAACCGGCCAATTCAATAAATCATGGTTTAACACAATGTATATGAGAAAGAGGGACACAGTGACTCAGTGGAGGGATGTGGTGGCTCAGTGGCTAAGACACTGAGCTTGTCAATGGAAAGGTCGGCAGTTCAGCGGTTCGAATCCCTAGTGCTGCGTAACAGGGTGAGCTCCCGTTACTTGTCCCAGCTTCTGCCAACCTAGCAGTTCGAAAGCATGTAAAAAATGCAAGTAGAAAAATAAGGACCACCTTTGGTGGGAAGGTAACAGAGTTCTATGCGCCTTTGGTGTTTACTCATGCTGGACACATGACCATGGAGATGTCTTTGGACTACGCTAGCTCTTCAGCTTTGAAACGGAGATAAGCAGACACACATACCCAGAGTCAGGAATGATTAGCACATATTTGCGAGGGGAACCTTTACCTTTACTTTTATAAAGAGAGAAAGAGAAATGTGTTCAAAACAAGGCTCCTATCCCAATTATCAGGTGGTTTATAAGTATCAAGGAATGTCTAGTACAGATAGTCCCCATTTAGTAACTGTCTCATATAACAATTGCTCACAGTTTCTATATGATGAAAAAATAACTTTGCCCATATTAATGACCTTCACAGGTCATAAGGAAAGCTGAAGTAAGGTTGTAAAATCATGATATTTCACTTAGCGACCACTATATGTAATGACCAAGTTGTTGATCAAAATTGATCAAAGGTAACCATGTGGTTACTTAACAAGAACTACTTCTAACATACATTTTCATTATGAAGACTTTTATGCTTTAGTTTGCAAGAGAAGAAAATGCTATCTTTCTTCCTTCCTCCTGATGATCAATTGGCAGTAAATTTATGTTCCTGAAACATGAGAAATCAGCAAAGATTCAGATGGGCAACCTTTAGCCCAGGGACTTCAATTGAAAACTTCAAATTTCCAGAATCCCCTAGCCAGCAGCATCCGCCCATATTCAATTTGCCAAGATTGACAAAACACTGCTTTAGCCAATCACTAAAACACAGTTACGCTTTTTAAATATGTCAAACTCTTAACAGCCCTTTTACCCATATAAGGAGTGATCCTTCTAAAGTCTCCAACTTCCCCCAAAATGCTTGACTCTTTATAGGTTGTTCCACCTAAATTTGCAACTTCTTTGTTTAACCGGGAGACATGTCTGCCTCTCTTAGCAACGATACACTGATGATCTTAGGACTATAAATCTTAATACAAGGTTGGTTAAAAACAGTGTGAAATATGACATTGTTATAATACACAGACGCTGTTGATGTTAATACATAATGCTAATATGTCAGGAACAAAAGAAAACACTGGACTTGCCAAGAAAATGTCAGAATGACTTAGGAAGGCCTGAGGCATGTTTACATTACATTATACCCAAGAATTTCATTACCAATCAGAAAACGGTATACAGTAGAAGATTCTTTGCTTTTGCAATTTCCATCTTTGCTTTTGCAATTTCCATCTACCACTTTTGCTATGCTTTTCCTCGTGTCCCAGAACTGAACAGAATAGAATAGAATAACAGAGTTGGAAGGGACTTTGGAGGTCTTCTAGTGCAACCCCCTGCTTAGGCAGGAAACCCTACACCACTTCAGACAAATGGTTATCCAACATCTTCTTAAAAGCTTCCAGTGTTAGAGCCCCTACAACTTCTGGAGACAAGTTGTTCCACTGATTAATTATTGTAACTGTCAGGAAATTTCTGCTTAGTTCTAAATTGCTTTTCTCCTTGATTAGTTTCCACCCATTACTTCTTGTCCTGCCCTCAGTTGCTTTGGAGAATAGCTTGACTCCCTCTTCCTCGTGGCAACCCCTGAGATATTGTTATCTCTGTTATCATGTCACCCCTGGTTTTTCTTTTCATCAAACTAGACATACCCAGTTGCTGCAACTGTTCTTCATAAGTTTTGGGGACGGCTCCTGTCACCCTAAATCAGTGTTTTTCAAACTTGGCAACTTTAAGATGTGTGTAGATTTCAACTCCCAGAATTCCTTAGTCAGCATAAAGTTAGGTTTGATTCAACCCTGCTTGGCTATAGTCTTGCAACACGTAGCCCTCTTTTCTACAAGATTACAAGTTTTTAAAAAGTAATAAAACTCTGCCCAACCTGTTTTAGCTGAATAAGAACAGTGTTTTTTTCAGAATTTTTCCAGTCAGCCTTCTGGGAGTTGAAGTCCATACATCTTCAAGTTGCCAAGTTTTAAATACTAAAATCTGGCTGGTCAAACAGAGTGCTCTTACTGCATATAATAGGACAACTGTTCTGCTGTTGTTCATAGGGATTTGTGGTTTCCCCTGGGTGAAATTCAAAAATCACAAACTAAGGGAAAAGCCATCACCAATCACTAAACAAAATATCTGCCAAAATAATGCTTGTATAGACCTGCACTTTTCCCCATCCCCCTTTTTTTGAAGGACCTGGTGATTTATCCACTACTATAGGGCAATAAAGAGTTCAGTTCTGGACAACTAGTAATTGTCCAGATTTGTACTGTCCAGAGGTAGCCATTGCATAAGTGTTCTTTGGATTCATAGGATATATAGAATATATATTAAGATGTGGGGTACTTCCAGATGAATCCATGTGAATTTTCTGGTTATTCATTTGTCAATCAGAAAGCCTATGAAAAACTAAGTGGATGCAGAGAGTTAAGAGGGTTATTTTTTTAAACTTTTGCCTATCAACCAATGATAGTCTAGATGCGTGCAGTGGAGATGCAGCCATGGGATAAATGCCACTGAAAATGTGGAGTTTGGAATGTTCTGCATAGGCAGGTACAAATGATAAGTTGATCTGTACTTCAGAGGCCTTGGAATTGGTGATTCTAGTGTCTCTTACAATAAGAACAATTATAAATCTAGAAGATAGCCCTATTTTGTTGTTGTTAGTTGCGAAATCATGTCTGACCCATTGCAACGCCATGGATGACATTTCTCCAGGCCTTCCTGTCCTCTACCAGCCTATGGAGTCCATTTAAGCTCGCGGCTACTGCTTCAGTGACTCCATCCAGCTACCTCGTTCTCTTCTTCTTTTGCCCTCAATCTTTCCCAGCATTAGGCTCTTCTCCAGTGAGTCCTTCCTTCTCATTAGGTGGTCAAAGTATTTGAGTTTCATCTTCAGGATCTGGTCTTCTAAAGAGCAGTCAGGGTTGATCTCTTCTAGGACTTGGTTTGATCGCCTTGCAGTCTTCTCCAGCACCGTAGTTCAAAGGCCTCCATTCTTTGGCGCTCAGCCTTACTTATGGTCCAACTTTCAGAATCATACATTGCAACTAGGAAAACCATAGCCTCGACTATACACACTTTTGTTGGCAGGGTGATGTCTCTGCTTTTTAGAATGCTGTCTAGATTTGCCATAGCTTTCCTCCCCAGGAGCAAGCGACTTTTAATTTCTTGGCTGCAGTCCCTATCTGCAGTGATCTTGGAGCCCATGAAAATAAAATCTGTCACTACCTCCATTTCTTCCCCATCTATTTGCCAGGCATTGAGAGGGCTGGATGCCATGATCTTAGTTTTCTTAATGTTGAGTTTCAAGCCAACTTTTGCACTCTCCTTCACCCGCATCAAGAGGCTCATTAGTTCCTCTTCATTTTCTGCCATTAGAGTGGTATCATCTGCATATCTGAGGTTGTTGTTATTTCTCCTGGCAATCTTAATTCCAACTTTTGATTCATCTAGCCCCGCCTTTCTCATGATGTGCTCTGCATGCTATCATTTAATGCTATTTATGTATGCATTAAAGCTTTAATGCTTTAATGTCTTTAATGCATACATAAAGTCCTATGGACCACCAAATCCATAGACAGCACAAGTAGAACCGGTACCAAGAGTAAGAATGGGATGAAGTCTGTCTCCCATGTTCCTGAAAGATTTTCCTCCGTCAAAAGTACTATTTTTCCATTCCAGTTTAGAACTTCCTTGGAAATTTCCTTTGGGTTTGGGCTTACTTTATCATTGCAAGCTGTGAAAGAACCCCACCCATGAGCCTTTCATTGAAAACTTTCTTTTTTTTTTGGAAACAGAAATTGAGAGTCACTTCTTTTCCACTATACAAATGTTGTATATAGTGAATGTTGAAAACCATACAAATCTATAAGATCAGCACTGCATTGTTTCACATGGGTGGGCTGAGCACCAAAGGATTTACTTAATTAAAATGCTGAACAAATTTGATTGTGGTAAGCTGAAAAAGAGTTCCTTCCGAATAGCTGATCTGATTGCCATCAAAGAGAGTTGGAGGACAATTACAAGAAAGAGACCAAAACATGTCAGGACAAGAGATTTGCCAGGAGAAAAACAAATTGGCCTTCAGGTTTTACAGTGGAAAGTTTTCCATTATCTACTTTTTAGTAGGGAGATTTACGTGACTGCTTGGTTGTTGGCAGCTTTATATCACTAAAGTTTATGGTCTGAATAGAGCTCTTTTAAACTTTCTGCAACGGAAGAAGCCAAACTAGGATCTAGCACAGGAAAACATTTCGCTGCGTGGGTTGAATTTGAAATCCATCAGATTACATGAAACACTATTATTGTCATGAAAACCAAACAGTAATGTTTTCAATATGGTTAAGCAAAGTTTCATAGCAAATTATCCGCTCATAGTATCAGCTCTTACTCCATGTTTTAAAATGGCATTCACGGCTTCCAGTGACAAAGGAGAAAGAAAAAAATGGTTTACAGCAGAGTTCCTCAACCTTTTTGGATTGGTGGCCTGGAGGGGGGAGGGGGAAAAGAGGGGATGGTTTTGTTGCTCACATGAGTGGGGCCAAGGGCGTCCACTTTCCCTATCCTTCCTATGCTTCTTTAAAGTCCATTTTTCACTTCTATAGTGTGTCACAGGGAATACCATGCCTTGCATGACTCTGAGGCTGATGGCTAAGTGTAGACATGTGTTTTTGTGTCTATTGCTGGTCATTTTTACCAAGAAGAATACTACACTACTATTAGTAGAGACAATCTACTATATATAAACAGGCAGCAAACAGGCATCATCACTTGCATTGATGATGCTACCCTGTTTCCCTGAAAATAAGACCTATCTTAAAAATAAGACCTAACATGTTTTTACATGTGCACCTAATATAAGCCTTACCCCCAAAATAAGCCATACTTAAGAGCCTGCGCAGCCACCCACCTGCCCATTCTGTCTGGTTGCTTGCGGTACTGCAGCCACAAGGCGAGGCTTGATAGTGGTGGAGCTGCCCCATGCACCCTAGACAGGCTTACCTCAGGGCCCCCACAACCAGGTCATCCATGTCCTGACAGTTGCCTTGCAGCAGCAGCACCTATGTGCAGCAGGAGCCCATGTGACTGCTGGCCCACTTCTGCTTGCTCACGGCCGCAATGGAGCAAGTGGTGTGTTGATGCCACGGCCGTTGGGAATGGATGGCCTGGCTACAGGGCCCTGAGGTAAACCAGTGCCGGGATGTGGGTCAGCTTCACCCACTCCTGCCTCACTTCATGGCCGTGGCACTGGCATGTCGTTCAGCTTCCTGCTCTGTTGCGGCCGTGAGCAAGCAGAAGAAGTGGGCCGGTGGCCACGCAGGGTCCTACTGGATGGGGTTGTTGGAGCCGCTGCCGTGGTGCGAGGCAGGTGTCAGGATGTGGGTGGCCTGGCTGCAGGCCCTGATGTAAGCCAGTTCAGGGCGCATGGGGCAGCTTCACCCCCCTGCCTCGAAGCAGCGGCACTGGCACGCCATGCATCCTCCTGTCCTGCCATGAGCAAGCAGAAGAAATGGGCCACTCGTACATGGGGAGAAAAAAATAAGACACCCCCAAAAATAATATCTAGTATTTATTTTGGGGTTCAAAAGAAAATAAGACCCAGTCTTATTTTTGGGGAAACACGGATATCTAGTTGGGTAATGAAATATTTACAAGCAAACAGCCAAGTTTAGAGAACACCAAGGACTCTATAGTTTGAGCCCGAGCTAGATATTATCTTTCATGGGAACATTTAATTTTCCTACCCTCTTCATGGAGTTGCCAATAAAGCATGGCCAGAAAGATGAGACAGGCATCACATAATATTGTTTTATGGAAAGGAAGATTCAAAGCAGCTGTTTTCAGCAGTAGCTGTGTCTGTGTATATCGTGTGAGCAAGCAACAGCTGCATTGCATTTTACGCTTAAGTTTTTGAAAATGGGAAAGGCTAAAGTGAATGGGATGATAATGCCAGGGGAATAAACTCATGGTTTTTGGTGTTTTCTTGTTTGGGATAAAAAGATTTGGGTCGGGTCCCCTCCCCTCTCCATTCCATTCCATTCCATTCTCCTTGATGACAAGATAAACAAGATCTCCACATAACTTATGATTTGACATAAAGTATACTTCAGGATATGATTTGTTGTATGAAATTAATTATCATACTGCAGAAAGCCTCTTTGTCCATTTTTAGATAGATGCTGCTGTTATTTCTGAACTTTGTCAATGTTTTTGAATGTTTCTCAATCTCTGGCTCCCCCTAATGGTAGATGCTCTATTATTGACAGAGAAGTTTATTATCACAGGTGTTGTGATCCAGGTTTCCTAATGAAGTAGAGTGTTTATGAAAAATGATAAAATGGTCATTGTTAATGCTCCTCAAAATACTTGTTCAAACCTAATATGCACAGTATCTAACAATAGCAATAGCACTTAGACTTTTTTTTTATTAAAGAGTTTTACAAAAAAAAAAATTTTACAAATATTTTCCCTTCCCCCCTCCCTTCCTTATCCCCCCCCCCCGAACTTCCCAAACAAAATACAGGGTATAACAATTGACAATCATATACTAAGCTAAGCTAACTATCTATGGATTCCTATCCCCCCCTTCACACTTTAACCCCCCATTTACTTAACTAAATATGAATACTCTTAATTTTTCTGTTCATTCATAAACTATTTGATACTTTTTAGTCCGATATTTGTTTTGAATATAGTCGATCCATCTTCTCCATTCCGATATATATCTTTCTTGTGAGTGATCTTTCAAATAAGCTGAAATTTTAGCCATTTCTGCTAAATTCGCTACTTTTAATGTCCATTCTTCAATGGTAGGCAAAACTTCCTTCTTCCAATTTTGCGCCACCAAAAGTCTAGCTGCAGTTATTAAATTTAAGATCAATTTAGTCTCTATAACCATACAATCTGTGATTATACCCAACAAGAACAACTGTGGAGTAAACTTTATCTTCTTTTTAAGGATATTTTGGATAACCCACCATATTTTAATCCAAAATGCTTTAACCTTTTTACAAGTCCACCATATATGATAATAAGTGGCTTCATCACAATCACATCTCCAACACTTAGATTGCAAATTCGGATACATACAAGCTAACTTTTTCGGATCTAAATGCCATCTATAAAACATTTTATAAAAATTTTCTCTTAAATTTTGTGCTTGCGTAAATAGGAATAGCACTTAGACTTATCTATCGCTTCAGAGTGCTTGGTAGCCCTCTCTAAGTGGTTCACAGTGTCAGCATATTGACCCCAACAATCTGGGTCCTCATTTTACCAACCTTGGAAGGATGGAAGGCTGTGTCAACCTTGAGCCTGTCAGGATCAAACTGCTGGCATTAACCTGCAATACTGCGTCCTAACCACCATCACAGCTCTTTATTATTATAAGAACTAAAGATGTTCCTTAGAAACACACTAGAATGGAGATTCTATCTTATTTTCATACTGGGTTTAAAGCATGTTCCTCCATTTAAAACATGTAGCGCAGCGGTGGGTTTCACATTATGTTACTACCAGTTCGCATGCGTGCCTGCTTCCGCGCCTGCGCCCGGCCTTCCGCACCTGTGCTTTGTTTGCACATGCACCTTCCATGCATGCACCCGGCCTCAAAAACATGCCTAAATAGGATGGCATAGAGCCGGGGCTGGGGGGCGGCCGCTACCAGTTCAGGTGAACCAGTCCAAATACCACCTCTGATGTAGTACTCATTGCTCTGCCCTCCAATAAGACTACCCTGCCTACCATCCATCACTTGTGGTATCTGCCTCATTCAACTGACTACTTACTTCCCATAGTTTTATCCTGCGCGTTGGACAACAGTTGCGGTCCTTCACTTCAGTTACAAATGAGAGATAGTCCCTTCCTTCTAGCTTGTGCCAAAAAAGACAAGCTACAAAAGGGACAAAGAGAGAAGGGATATCAGTTTTTCAAGGCAGCATTTATACAACTGTTTGTGTATCTGGTTCAGGCCGAGGCAATCATCCTTTGCTTTTTGCTTTAACCAGCAATTGGCAGCTTTTGTTCTTTGGGCTGGAATAACTGTCAGTAGCAAGAGGGTTCCATCTGGTGGGGAGGAGAAAAGTAAATTCTCTGCAACTGCTCCTTCTTGGTCTGTTCTGTGGATGTTTGGGTGGTTTAGGGGTGGGGAATTGTAGTGGGTGGGAGTATGTTTGGGGATTGTTACAGGGGTGAAATGCTCCTGGTTCAGACCGGATCGCCTGATCTGGTAGCAATGGAGGCAGGCATACCCAGCTGAACCACACAATCATCAGAGGCTTTTTTTTTTACTTGTAAAGGCATTTTTTTCTACAACCTCTTTGGCTGAAAAAATGCTTTTAAAAGTAACAAAAAAAAAAAGCCTCTGCCGATCAGGCAACTCAGCTGGGATCATCAGAGCCTTTTGAAAGCATTATTTTACAACCTTTTCGGCGAAGAGGTTGTAGAAAAAATGGTTTTAAAAGTAAAAAACAATTGGCCACGCCCACCCAGTCACATTACCCCTCCACCAAGCCACGCCCACAGAACTGGTAGTAACAAATTTTAGATTTCACCACTGGATTGTTATGTGTGTTGGACCTGGTCTTTGGGTGTTAAGTGAATTTCGTTGTATGGGTATACTGTGTATACACGTACAACGACAATAAAGTTATTATTATATTATTCTGTGGCTCATGTAAAGGCCTCTTCATCATGTTCCTCCTGGGAAGTAGGTTACACAATCTCACAGTTGGTCTTGGACACACACATACCCATCATTAAAGAGGTGGGGGCGCAGATGTATTCATTCTAAGGCAACTGAGAAGGTTCATATTGGTTCTATTTCTATTTCATATACAAAGAAAAGGAAGCAATTGAGCATAGTCCTTCCGTGGAAATTTGTATTTTTATATTTTACAAAAAAAAAAAAAAAATGGCAATCATCTAATGAATTACATGGTCCCTGGTCCGGTTTTTAAGGAATTTGGAGTCTGTGGAGCTGTTAACAATTCTGATGGATTGTCATCAGATTATATACAGCTCTATGACAGGGGACTTAATATAGATTTGCAGCAGAATTTGTCCTGGGCTAAGAAAAGGGAACTCCTAACTTAAATTATGACAGTATAGGAAAAGAGGCAGGCTGGATTGCAAGCAGGTTCCCCAGTCTTTGGTCATCTATGCCTGTTCAACAAAGTTGCAAATGGCTTACTCTCTATTACTCTATGCTGGCTAGGAGAAATCCAGCTCTCTTGTGGTTGTCTGCCCTTTCATACTTCATACTTACCAGCAGGTGGTGTGCCTGTACTTACATGGAAATAATTTGCTGCTCTACTTTTCCAAATCTGACTTTTAAAAAGGATGTCGTGCAAACTAGAGCATGAAGAATCCACTGGCATATTTGGAAATATGTATTTGAATGCAGTGTGTGATTCCATGTATCTGCATTGCTCAATCAGCCTTACAAGTTTCAGTACAGCTTTTGCCCTAATAACACCATCCAGGATGACGGACAAGAGTGGAGAGAACTGGCTATTCAAATCAGCAGGGCAAGCTGTGTGTTTCTGAAAAGGGAGCAAACTATTAGTACTTATTTGTTCTTATTGTTTTATTTGTACCATCAGGAATGAAGAGAAAGGCTTGTAATATTTCTGCATGCCAGAATAACCTTGATGCTTTGAGTATTAGGTACCTTAAGGAGGCATAGGAATGGAGTATCACATGATGTACTGCCTGCTTTGAATTCCTATTGAAGGTGAAAGTACCCACCATTCCAGACTTTTTGTGTTCGTAACAAGCTGTAACAGGCTTCCCTTTATTGTTTAAGTTATCAATTTATCTAGAACTTTGGACTATGAAACTGTCAAAGCACTTAGCAAATTAATAACATGCTGCAAGTCAATAAAATGACAACATTTGGGTTGGCACTTTGTCCTTCAGGCAAAGATCAATGGGTTCAACCCTTAATTAACAGATTATGACTCTGTCTTTGTCTGCTCCGTCAGACAAAGGCCTCTCTGGTCCAGAATTTTGAGGCCAAAGTGACCATCCAAATGGCTGTGAGAAGCCCACAAGCAAGATAAATATGCAGTCACCTCCTGCTGCTCATATCATCCACGCTGTCTTGGTTTCTAGCTGTTTTAACCATTAGACCAAACTATTCCTTTCCTCATCATCTCTAGCACAGTATTTGTGTTTTCGTCAAGGCTGACATTTTTGCAGGACTCATGGTGCCATTAATAAATATGCGCAAATGAAGACAGGAGGAGGCAGCAGAAGGTTTGGTGCCTTCAGTGTCAGGGTGGATTCTTGGAGGCTGCCTGGGCTAGTCGTTGCGATTAATGCCAGTCAACTCAAATTCACACTTTCTGATTCTAGCAACCTCTAAATCAGGGGTGCTATTCAGCAGGTTCTGATAGGTTCTGGGGAACCGTAGCGGAAATTTTGAGTAGTTCGGAGAACCGGCAAATACCACCTCTGGCTGGCTCCAGAGGGGGAGGGAATGGGGATTTTGCAGTATCCTTCCCCTGCCATGCCGACCAAGCCACACCGTGCCCACCAAGCCACACCCACAGAACCGGTAGTAAAAAAATTTGAATTCTACCACTGTTCTAAATGTATCAGAACTATAAATCCCAGAATCCCCACCCAGCATGATCAAGAGTCATATTCAATCTCCCTTGCATATATTCCCCCCCCCGCCTGATATAAAACAGAGAAAGGTAATTGCAGCCTTTTTGTACTGAATAATCCCAAGATCCTGTAGTTCAACATTATTCTGCCTAGCCTTTGTTTACAATACACATTATATTTAACTCTTGGACCTGCTGGGTAGAATGACTGGAAATGTAAGCCAAAGCATCTGATGAAGCCTAGTTTAATAATTATCCCCACTTGCTGGAGTTTCTACATTGCATTTATTCATGGTTTAACTATGGCTTTTTGAAGAAACTACAATTGCCTCATTCACTCAAAACACTACAGCTTTTCAGGCCATATTAGCTGTGTTCATAATGGCTATCAGTCCTAAGCTAAGTCCAAAGAAAAATAACAACTGTCAACTTCCCTGTTGTGGGAAGCTGTCATGACCTGATGTGAGTGTGTGTGCGTGCGTGTGCACCTCAGCGAGGTATTCTGCCTTCACATGGCAAAGTACATATGTTCTTCTATCTTCATGAAGAATTAAGGTCTCACTGACAGTGATTTCTGCAACTGTACAATTACCAGTGGTTGCTGTTATAAGCAGAGTGAAGCATTATGGCCACTTGGCTGATTAGAAGCAATGGATGGGCCACTTCATGAAGTTACTCTGAAGAGGAGGTTCACTTGGAACTTCATCTTCATTCTTTTGACGATCTGGAGAAGCCCTGATACTAAGTCAATTTTGTTGCCCCTCTGCCTCATGTTCTGTTTTTTACCAGGACAAGTGGCTCATCTTTTCCCTATGATTCCTAAAACATCCATCAGCTGGAAATCTTGAATATCAAGACGGCTCTACATTCAGTGCTCTGCCTTTGAAATTTACTCTCCCTTCCCTGAAAACTCTCTTTGCCCAGAATGATTTTGATTGTGAACAGCAAATATCCTGAACCCGAATGAACCCTTGTTATAAAAGCAAAATGCCTCTCCCAACCTACTTCCCCTAGATCAGGGGTGCAGGGGTGAAATGCTGCCGGTTCGGACTGGATCACGCAATCCGGTAGCGATGGATGCAGGTGGTTCAGAGAACCGGTAGCAAAAATCCCTGCCCCCCCCCCATGCCCAGCTGAGCTGCATGATCATCAGAGGCTTTTTTTCTTTTAAATGCTTCTGACGATCCAAGCTGAGTTGCCTGATCAGCAGAGGCTTTTAAAAAAGGCCAGCTAGCTGAGTCTTTTCCCACGGAACCCATAGAAAGAAGGAAAGAGAGACAGTTTCATATATTTCTTCATAGCATTTCATTCTAGTTTGGCCTTGTAAAGGCATGTTGGATATGCTTGTTTGTCAGAGATAATTTTGCATGCATATACTATACACATGCACTATACAGTATAACTTTCTCTATAAAGGAAAGTTGTGTGACTGCTGTTGTACCAGTGAAGATGCAAAACAAGAGAAACAAAATGCACTGGTACAGTATATGTGGTACCTCGCTCAATAGTGGTGACTATGAGAGGGATCTTGGAGTCTTAGTGGACAATCACTTAAATATGAGCCAGTAGTGTGCTGTAGCTGCCAAAAAAGCCAACACAGTACTAGGCTGCATAAACAGAGGGATAGAATCAAGATCACGTGAAGTGTTAATACCATTTTATAATGCCCTGGTAAGCCCGCACTTGGAATACTGCATCCAGTTTTGGTCACCATGATGTAAAAAAGATGTTGAGACTTTAGAAAGAGTGCAGAGAAGAGCAACAAAGATGATTAGGGGACTGGAGGCTAAAACATATAAAGAATGGTTGCTGGAATTGGGTCTGTATAGTTTAATGAAAAGAAGGACTAGGGATGACATGACAGCAGTGTTCCAATATCTCAGGGGCTGCCACAAAGAAGAGGGAGTCAAGCTATTCTCCAAAACACTTGATTAGTTTCCAATGGATGGAAACTAATCAAGGAGAGAAGCAATCTAGAATTAAGAAGAAATTTCCTGAGTTAGAACAATTAATCAGTGGAATGACTTGCCTCCAGAAGTTGTGAATGTAAGAAACGGAAGTGTACAGATTATCACTTCTAGTCTAGCCTTCCAGTCAATGCCAAAAATTCAGAGTGTTAGATTCCTGAGCAGACAGCCTGCTTAGAAATCTCAGATTCCTGGATTCTAGATTAGATTTTTCCAATTTGATGTTTTCCAATGTACCCCCAATATACATGGTCAATGGCTAAACAAGCAGGGTGTGGTAGAATTATAAATATATCATCCATATTTCATCCATGAATAAGAGCAGCTCCAACAGATCTCAGGAACAACATCAGCGCTCTCTATCCAGAAGACTGCAGTTTTTTGGACTGTTCTCTATCCAGAACAGCTAAGATCCTGTGCAGAACCCTCAAACTCCCAAGCCTCTGATAGAGGACCTGAATTTGAGAAGACACAGATCATCCATGCGGGTGAGAAGGGATTTTTTGATATATGAAACCCTAACCTACAGAAACACCCACACAAACACTACAGTTGTATTTAAAACACTTTCTTGTTGTATTAAGTAAAGAACTCTTTAAAAACCACTCTTGTTTTTTTAATTTAGCTCTGAAATGAATAAATAATCAATTTGTCAGTTGAGGATGTTAAGGGTTGCATCAGGGAAAGCCATTTGAGAAGCCAGTTGTCTGCCAAAAGTAAATCCTATGTTATGAAATAAATATAATTTTAAATCAATGCAAACAGAATTGCAACCTTGGCATTCCTGATTTTAAATAAGAGGCTTTTGAGAAGTGAGTTGTTTCTATTGGAAAGCAAAATAAATGGTATCTTTCAAGCAAGGGCGTGACACTCAAGTATCTTATACTAAGGAAAGTTCTTGTCTTTTTTTTTTTTTTAAAATATACCAAGAGATTTTACCAAAGTTTTGCAGTGTGGTTAGAGATCTCTTTTGATTGCAGAACACACAAAAGGTTCAAAGTCTCGGAAATATAACACCATGGAAATAATGATCAATGTTATCTAGCAAAATCTGGGTGTGTCAAGATTTCTTGCAGAACAAATATTATGTGGGCCTTTTGTCGCTTGCATCTAACCATAGTATAAACATGCCCTGGCAACCTTTTCTTGTTACATCTTCATTATGCCTTTATTTCATCCCCAGGTCCTATCAGAGGCAGATTTAAACTTAATATCCAGGTTTAAAAGTAGTTTTTTTTTTTCTTTAAGCAGGCAACCAGCTATGGAAATTGCACCATCGTGCAATCCGACATGGTTCACTAACTATTCATTTGATGCATCATACAGCTGATCTCACAAATTGGGATCCACGCAGTATCTCTTTGCCATTATTGGCCATTTCAAGAATATCCCATTCCCTCTGGTCCCTGGGCAGCCTCCCCTGGGGCCTTTTTGCTTTGCAGCCAAACAGGCTGCTTCTTTTAGACAGGCTGTGCAATGCATCCAAGGTCTGTGAACTCCATCTCAAAGGCCCAGATTAGCCTGAAAAGCCTGTGACCAAGAGTGGCAGTGGAAAAGCTGCAGTGGAAAAGCAGCTGCCTCATGCTGAACTCTCCTGTTGTTTGGCTGCTTTTAAAGAGCAGTCTTCTGCAACTGAGCTAAATCCACGTTTGAAAGGAATCTGACTTTCAAACTCTATCAAATCCTGTACATGTTAATAGCGGTGTTCCCCAAAAGTGTTTTAGGATCCAACACTCTTCATACTTTACATAAATGACCTTTGTGATCATATTAAAAGCAACTGTGTTCTCTTCATTGATGATGTTAAACTATTCAACAATGCAACTACCCTTCAAAAAGACCTTGACTATGTGTCAGATTGGTCTAACAAGTGGCAACTTCAAATCTCAACCAACAAATGCTCTGTCTTGCAAAAAAAATCAAAACATAAAATACAAATTAGATGGACATGACCTTGTAGACTACCCTCACTCTGTCAAGGACCTTACAGTAATCATTTCTAAAGATCTAACTGCCCAAGCCCATTGTAACAACATTGCCAAAAAGGCATTAAGAGTTGTTAACCTAATCTTGCGTAGCTTCTTCTCTGGTAATGTTGTACTACTAACTAGAGCACGCAAAACATTTGCTAGTCCAATTCTTGAATATAGCTCATCTGTCTGGAACCCGCACTGCATATCGGACATAAATACAATTGAGAGAGTCCAGAGATATTTCAGAAGAAGAGTCCTCCATTCCTCTAACCGCAATAAAATACCTTATGCCACCAGACTCCAAATTTTGGCCTTAGACAACTTAGAATTATGCCAACTTCAGTCTGACCTAAGCATAATACATAAAATTATCTGCCACAATGTCCTTCCTGTCAATGACTACTTCAGCTTCAACCACAACAATACACAAGCAAATAATAGATACAAACTCAAGGCAAACCGTTCCAAACTCGATTGCAGAAAATACGACTTCAGCAAGAGTAGTCAATGCCTGGAATGCACTACCTGACTCTGTAGTTTCTTCCCCAACCCCCAAAACTTTAACCTTAAACTGTCTACTGTTGACTTCACCCCATTCCTAAGAGGTCTGTAAGGGGCGTCCCTGTCCTAATATTCCTTTTTACTTACTCTTTTCATGTATTCAAATTATGTTTATACTTTTACCTGTTATCTTATATATGCTTGACAAATAAACTTATGATTATGATTATGAAGCAGTAGATGGTGAAACGCTCTTCCAATGCATCCTATAAATTCGGCCAGATTAAAAGTGTTTGTGGATATTTTCCTAGTGGCTGGTGACATGTAGTGCAAAGGGAGGATAACAAAACAAACAGGACTCACTAATTTGGATCCTTAATGTGTCATGTCTTCTTTAAGTAAGGAAGCTACCATTGGCCAAGGAGACAGAGATCATTTATGGGAATGACCATAAATGTATAGTTATAATGTACTATAACTACGGTATAGTTTTCCATCAACTCAAGGGCTGGTGTATGTTGAAGTGAAGTGGAGTTGCTTCTCTTCCCATATTAGAAACATTTAGACTTCGATGTCCTATGACCGTGATGGCAAACCTATGGCAGGCTGAAAGGGCCCATTTCCCAACTCCCAGTGGGACAGGAAGTGACATTTTTTCCTGTCCCCAGCCTCCAGAGACTCCTAGAGAGGCTCCTAGAGACTCCTAGAGAGGCTCCTAGAGACTCCTAGAGAAGTTCTGGAGGCTGGGGACAGCAAAAAATGTCACTTCCTGTTCCACCGAGAGTTGGGAAATGGGCCCTTTCAGCCTCCGTAGGGCCTCTAAGGGATGGGAAAGGCTATTTTCGCCCTTCCCAGATGCATAGAGAGGATCTGGAACCAGGTAAGAAAGAAAAACGGGCCTACCAGGCCATCATGTGCCAGGAGTGGGGGTGGGTGGGGTTGCGTGCACATGTGCGTGGGCACATGTGCGCATGACTCTCCCCTGCCCCTCCTCTCCTGGCACGCGATGGCAAAAAAGTTAGCCATCACTGTCCTATGAATACCAAACCTTCTCATGTAGTGCATAATACCGTCACAGTTCATCATTCACTAGGAATTTGGCCAGCAGAAATTTTAAGGAAGTATTTCTCTGGATTTCCCCCACTTTCTCTGGGACTAACTTTTGATAGGATAAATGTTGGCAAAATCCCCAATAATTGTTCTTTGGTCACAATGGCTGTATGATTGAATCAAGGGGAAGGATTAAGGGGAATTTGCAGAACATCAGAACATTATTGTTCCTCTCACTTCCTCTTTTCTTGAGTTTAAGAATCATTAACAAAAGAACACAGAAGCAGGACACTCTTAAATCAATGTTTTTCAAACTTGGCAACTTTAAAATGTGTAGACTTCATTTCCCAGAATTCCCAGCCAATAGGCCAAGCTTGAAAAACACTGACCTAAAGAAATCTTGATGACAATTCTCCCCTACAAAAGACATTTTAAATGAAGAGTCCCTAGAATGTATCGAACTTTTCCCTTTATCCTTAACTACCCTGTTTCCCCCCAAATAAGACATCCCCTGATAATGAGCCCAATCGGGCTTTTGAGCGCCTGGCAATAAGGTCAAGCGCTTATTTCAGGGTTCAAAAAAATATAAGACAGGGTCTTATTTTCGGGGAAACGCGGTATGAATATAAAATAATTAAGATCCAGCCTATAATCACAACTTGTTGGTACATAATTAACCAGATTCAGAGGCAGAATAGTAAAACCGATTTGGAATTATCTGAGACACCCATAAAAATGTTCTTCCTGTTGTCTCTAGGAGAAATTGATAGCATTGGGAAAAGGTCAGATTTGGAATATTAAAAGAATGGGTAAGTGTGCTGTCATAGAGTGATTGTCATAGTTGCAGAACACAATCTGGTAAAATTCCTCTCTGCTGCTTCAAGTCCTGTCTTGAATACCAACTTTGCATACCTTTGTCATTTTTCTAGATCGGTGGTATCTACATATCCACCGATCATTTTTATTTTCTAAGAACAAATACAAAACCTATGTATGACACAGAGTCATTTTGAGAAGTATGGAAGCTTTACAAAAGCATACTTTGCAATAAGTCAATTCCCTACTGATATAAATAAAAATGTAGAGCCAGTAGAGAGCATGAAAAATGCGAAGTGAGACCTGGTGTCTACTGGTGTCCATAGAAACCGTTCTATCTCTCCTTGATCTGGAGTTTAAGAGTCTTGAGTGACATGTATTTGATTGCTAGTTCATCAAGGTCAACTGTCCTTAACACGTGGATCAAGACAGGATATCCAATCATCTCCTGAAACGAACGGAGCCTTGGTAGTACAGTGGTTTAAAGCACCCTGTTATTAACACAGCTGCCTGCAATTACTGCAGGTTTGAATCTCTCCAAGGCTCAAGGTTGACTCAGCCTTCCATCCTTTCTAAGGTAGGTTAAATGAGGACCCAGTTTGTGGGGGCAATAAGCTGACTTTGTATAAATATACAAAAGTACAAAAGTATGAAGGCTATTGCTTAACGCATTGTAAGCCGCCCTGAGTCTCCGGAGAAGGGCGGCATATAAATCAAATTAAAAAAAAAAAAAAAACGAACAAAGATTTTGTAGGAAAGACTAAACTTACCGTTATTAAGGAAAGGCAGGGTGAGACAGGGCTTTAGATGGACACCTATACAATTACTTTTGCTTCTATATTGCTGCCTGATTCGAGCAAAACTACACAACAATCTTCAAACACTGTAGGCCCAGCACAATAATTGCATCTGTGCAATTTCAGACTTCGAAATCATTTAAATTAGTACTGTACACTATCATGGCAATCATAATAAAATGGAACTTATTTCTGGCACCACTGTGCTAAATTAAATATAATTTTGAAATAGAAAAGGACACTCATGCATGATGTCAAATAATAAAATGATCATGCGCCAATAGCTAGTTGTCTCAATAAAGGAGAATATTTGTAGCTCAGGGTTGAAATGAAGGATCCTTGGTGCTCTCTGAGCTTGCTCGTTTTCTTGCGGATGTTTCATTACCCTACCTAGGTAACATCATCAGTGCTAGTAAGGAGTGTTGTTTGCTGTCAGTTTATATTCTGGTGTCTTCTTTGTCTGTGTGGGTGGGGGCGGTCTTAGAGATTCTTTGGTTGGGCTGTTTACTGATTGCTGTTTGACCGTTTCTTGGTTGGGGTATTGCTTACATGATTGTTGGTCTGAAGTTAACCTTGGAGGCAGAGGTGGGTTTCAGCAGGTTCTGACCAGTTCTGGAGAACCAGTAGCGGAAATTTTGATTAGTTCGGAGAATGGGTAGTAAAAATTCTGACTGGCCCCGCCCCCATCTATTCTCTGCCTCCCAAGTCCCAGCTGATTGGGAGGAAATGGAGATTTTACAGTATCCTTCCCCTGCCATGCCCACCAAGTGACATCCACCAAGCCATGCCACGCCCACTAAGCCACACCTACAGAACCGGTAGTAAAAATTTTTGAAACCTACCACTACTTGGAGGTAATAATATATGCTGATCTGAGGGCTGATTACTGGTGGAGAGGTGCTACAGTCTTTTTCTCTTAGGCTGGTTGATTGTCTCTTTTGCATAGTCTATAGATTTGTTAATGTCTATGTGTCTATTGATTATCAGAGCTAACTGTCTGTTGATATGCTTAGGTCAAAGCTTGCATCCAAGTAGATCCCTATGCAGCCCAGTTACCAAGTTGGCCTTCTTTTACCATGGATGGATATTTTGAACTGATAGTCCTGTATTGGGATCCAGCTTTACTGTCCTAGTGGAGAGAAGATGCTGGGGCAAAAAACCAAATTCCAAGAGTAGGCTCCAGCGAGCCCTAGGACTCCAACAAGCTGTTGTTTTTCTTTAGTTTTTAAAGAGAAATTAGATGCAGTATCACCTTAGATCATCCCCATCATGGGATCACAGTGTTAAGATATCCCCATTGGCCTCAGCCAGCATTCCCTGCTCTGAGGGATGTTGGGAGTGGTAGGCCAGCAACAAAGAAAGTGCTGTACTTGTGCAGTCATATGAACACTCTCCCTCTCGATCATAAGACCATCCTGGAATCTAAAACTACTATTTGCATTATCAGAAAGAGAAAGTACTGGGTTTGTCATGCAAGACTTGGTATGAAACATAACCTTGCTTAGAGGGTGAGTTTCTCTCTTAGGGTTGCCAGGTCTGCTTCCAAAAAATAGCGGACAAGCGGGGGGGGAGTGGTGGTGGTTAAGTAGTAAATTTTTTTTTAAAAAATTACAATTAAATTATATATTTTCTTACAAACATTTTAACATGCCATTTTAGGTCAGTCGACACAAGCTACAATACATTTTAAAAAGGTGAACTGTACATAATTTTATAATATATTTTTATTTTAGTCTCATCATTAAATTTTTTCAGAGAATCGAGTTCAATGGATATTCAATCTTTGTCTCATTCTAACTTATGAAAAAAAAGACAAAACGCGGTTCTCCTATCCTTATTCTCTTAGACTGTACAGCTTTAGATTACCTACTATTTCATCATAAAGCTTTTGAATAAAAAAAATGTCCACTATTTTGTGAAAAAAAATAGTGAACATAATGTGAAAAAAGTGGACTGTCCGCTCAAATAGTGGACACCTGGCAACCTTGTTCTCTCTTGCATTTCATCATAAGTCTTTTCTTGGCAGCATAGTTTCAGAATTACTGGTAAGTGGTGGCTTCATTCTTACATTTCAATTCATGCAATCATGTTACCACTTGTGAACAGAGATTTGAGGAACTATTCATGTCTGATAACATAACTAATCTATCTTTAAAGTCTCTTACCATGGAAGGAGGTGAACCTGTGATAGAACATCTACCGCACCTATTCCTTGCGTCTTACCAACTGCCCAGTAGGTTGAAATAATGGCTTTCTTTCTGGTAGCTTCAGAAAAAAGGCTTTGGGGGGGGGAATGTTATGGAACAAGCATGTTATGGAACAAACTAGCAGATGGATTGATTGTATTGGGTTGGGTTACATGAGTTAGATGGGTTGATTAGATTCTAAGGAACTGGGGCTATCTTAACCTCATTTCAGGCCATCCATTATCAGAGTTCTGATTTCTTATTTTGGTAAAGCAGGGAAAGATTTAATATCTTATACTGATTCTTCTAGTGTTAAAATGGCTGTTTTTAGTATCTATATAGGATTTGGAGCATAACTTTACTAGCATGTGAAATGAGTGCAATGGTGCAATCGTTTGAACATTCTTTGGCATTGCCTTTCTTTGGACTTGGAATGTAAACTGACCTTTTCCAATCCTGTGGCCACTGTTGAGTTTTCCAAATTTGCTGGCAAATAAAGAATTGAGGCCTTTGAACTATGGTGCTGGAGAAGACTCCTGAGAGTCCCTTGGACTGCAGGGCGATCAAACTGGCTAATCCTATAGGAGGTCAACCCCGACTGCTCTTTAGAAGGTCAGATCCTGAAGATGAAACTCAAATACTTTGGCCACTTAATGAGAAGGAAGGACTCATTGAAGAAGAACCTAATGCTGGGGAAGATTGAGGGCAAAAGAAGAAGGGGATGACAGAGAATGAGGTGACTGGATGGAGTCACTGAAGCAGTAGGTGTGAGCTTAAATGGACTCCAGAGAATGATAAGAGGACAAGAAGGCTTGGAGGAATGTTGTCCATGGGGTCGTGATGCGTCGGACATGAGTTTGCAACTAACAACAAATAGATGCTTAATCTTTATTATTGAGGGGTTTCCCCCTTAATGGGTAGTTTTGGTTTTCACACCTTGTTTTTCTATTTTGTTTATCATAAGTATTAAGAAAACTAATAAAATTATAATTAAGCCACAATGCACATGGAAGACACAGATAAGTGACCAGAGAGACATGAGGAGCCCATAGCAGCTTCAACTGGTCAACAGGAGTTCAGCAAGATCCAGTCCTGATTGTGCCATCCTGAAAACCTTCCTATGCCAAGACTTGTCTTGAAAGAAGATTAAAAATACTACTTTAAAACTAGAGCAGCAAGGACAAATTTGGGCTATCTGTAGAAAAGGCTAGGGACAAGACAAAGACTTGGCCATGTCCCTGAAAAGTTAGTGGGGTAGTTAGCAAGATGTTAGAATAAGCTCTGGCAACTGGTTTTTCTGAAGATTTTGGAGAAAGAAATTAGTCAGGTCCAGTCACTGATGTGTGACATTATACACATTATAGGCGGAAAGCCATCTTGGGGAGACGATTTCTCATGGATTTCAGTCTTAGGGAGTCTGTGGGGTTTCTTAGATAGTTGGGATTCTGGGGACAAGTGGTCTGAACATAGAATCCATAAGATTTGATATTTCAGCTGTGATAGTTCTGATGCTTGAGACCATGGGAGAGTTGGCTTACCTCATGTGTGTATTTTGGGAAGTAGATAGAAGATGGGACTTGGAGTCAATGCAATTGTGTGTAGGCAGGGAGGGAGGGAGAGAGAGAGATAAATATCGTGTGTATGACTGATCACTGGGAAGGAAATAGGTGTGGGTGTGAGTGTGGAAGAGGAAGGGCAGGGCAGAGAAAGAAGTTTGGGAGAAAATGTGTGTGGGTGTGGATGTGAGAAAAGGATGGAGAAAGTTGTATGCATCAGAGAAGTGTGATGCTTACTTAAATTTTGAAGGTAAGGGGAGAAATGTAGTTTGCCCAGTGAGGTAGGTTGTGCTGAGAATCACAGTGAGCTTCCATTTGCGAAGGTTGTTGAAGGTGGAGTAGAACTTGGATCTCCCAGTTCCAGTATAATACCACAACCAGTCAAAATAAAAGGATTTATTTAGTTGAGAATGGTCCAAGAACACATTTTTATAAGGAAGAGTAGGAAAAGGTGGCCCTTGTGCATCCTGCCCCGTGTCTCACAGCAAAGTGGATATTAATGGCTAGGGAAGACTTACTCTTCTACTTTTTTGTTAGGGTGATTTTGATTTGGAACTACAGGTAGTTCTTGTTTAGCAACTGTCTCATTAAGTGACCATTTGCAATAAATAACTTTGTGGTCAATCCTTGCATTTATGACCTTTGGAGTCTTAAAGGAAAGTTGAAGTAAAATCATAAACTGTGATGTTTCATTGGTGACCGCTTTGCTTAGAGACCAAGTTGCTGGTCCCAGTTGTGATTGTTAAACAAACAAGGAGTGCCTATATACAGGTAGTCCTCAACTTACAACAACTGAGCCCAAAAACTCTCTTGCTAAGCGAGACAGCTGTTAAGCGAGTTTGCCCCATTTTATGGTTTTTCTTGTCACAGTTGTTAAGTGGAACCACTGCAGTTAAGTTAATAAGGCGGTTGCTAAGTGAATCTGCCTTCCTCATTGACTTGGCTTGTCAGAAGGTCGCAAAAGGGGATCTCATGACCCCGGTTTATGCAACTGTCATAAATATTGCCAAGTGTTTGAATTGAATCACTAGACCATGGGGGAATGCTGCAAGGTTGTAAGGGTGAAAACCCTTTTTGCAGTGCTATTATAACCAGACGGTCACTAAATGTATGGTTGTAAATCAAGGATTAAGTGTATTTAGTTTTTTAAATAAGCATCATTCTTTTCCCTTTCTTTTGTCTCGTCCTCCTTCCAATGTTGGAAAGAACAACATGCAGAATTGGAAATAACAGAAAGAGATTCTGCAAGCAATCTGGTCACTGCCAGCTCATGTTCAGCCTTTCTCACACACACCTCACCACCTCTGGCTGGGAGCTGCAAAGAGGGACTGGGAAGGGTGTGACCCTCCACCCTGGCTCCCCTGTTAGGGCTCTTCCCTTGGGAGTCCCAAGAATATCTGGCCAGATCTTCCACACCTCCCTTCCCTTAGGGAGGGAGTTCTTGGCATGCCCAGAAAGTGAACAAGAGATCAAGGAGTTACCTAAGTAGAGGTGATCCACTGATTGTTTGTATCTGATCTTACAAAATGCTTTGGGCAAGGTCATCCATCTGACATTTGGGTAAGTTAAATTTTGAGATGCATTACTTCTTTTAAGGTAGAAAATGACAAAAAACAAAACAAAAAATCACTAGCTACAAGAAATGCAAAAACAATGAACCAGAGTAAAAATATATAAAGAAAACAGAAGAGAAAAAAAAATCAATATCATTATCAATATGAAACTAGGCATAGGCATTGTACCTGGTATTACAAAATAAATATAAATTTCAACCTACCTTGTTTTCTTGAAAATAAGCACTCCCCCCGAAAATAAGCCCTCTCCCGAAAATATTTAAACACATGTGCAGCCGGTTGCCACCATTTCCTCTGGTTAGGGTTAGGGAGACAGAGCTGGAAATCAGGTAAGACAGCAAGAGGATCCCCGTCTTGCTCCACATGCCCCAAAATAATAAGACCTCCCCGAAAATAAGGCCAAGTGCTTATTTCAGGGTTCAAAAAATATAAGACAGGGTCTTATTTTCAGGGAAACATGGTAGAAACAAAATAAAAATGCAGTTGTGGTAAAATATTATGAAATCTGTGAGAAAGGAAACATTTGGGATTAAGAGGACAGGTCTACTAATAGATAGCTAACTGTCTTAAGGGCAGAAAACAGAGATAAATGAATATTAATATATTCACTAATTAGTTCACTATATTAGAACTAATATAGTAGTTCTAGAACTAGAATAGCCATCGTGGTGATGAATTTTTTATTGATCTCCTTTCTTTGAGTAGCCTACAGGGAAGAAATGGCTACAATAGTTTTGCACAGGAAAAAAAAGAAAACAGCATTTAGCAGCTTATAGGAGAACAATAGTTCAGTGAAAATGAAAATAGTAAGCACTTAGATTTTGTCGCCAATATGTTTCTTCTTTCATTTTTAGTTTAAGCTATCTGGGCATTTTGTTCCAAATATGTGGTTGAAGAACTCATTGTACAACAATCCATCTAAAATGTTAACTGAAGGCTGTGTGTAGGGAATAGGGTCGTTGTTCTTGGTATGGTATTGCACTGGAACAGCAATATATTGTTAAAAAAATCAAAACATTAGAAGGAAGAAAGTATTAGCAAAAAGACTAAATATTTGAGAAGAAAATAGGCTGTGCTCTGAATCATGCCTATATTTCCAGAAATATTTTCCAGACCTTGTGGCAATCAAAATAAGTGGAGATTTGAAAAAAACCTGTGATTTATTTTTTAATGCTATCCCAACTTCAGAGAAAAGGAGCATTCTTATTCACAAGGCATAACATTTCCTGCTGGACTGATGTCAGTATAACTTGGGAAGAACTGAGAATAGATAACTTTGGAACAGAGCTTCCATATATAAGAGTTTAGAAGAGAGGCTTTTAGCAGGAGAGCCATAAAAAGAGGCCATAAATGGAAGACCCAAGGCAGATTAAAATACCTGAAATTAAGCAAACCTGGATTAGATTAGACCATCACCAAGTAAATTTAGACAGAAATGCTATCCATGCACAATCTGAAGAAGATGAGAACTATGCTAGAGATTCAATTGTACTGGATAGGTTTCATCAGAGATGTCAGAGGAGTCAGACATGTAACTTACAAACCCCTTTCTAAATCAGTTGTTGACTGAGTCAACAAAATGTTGGAGATCCCAGATATCTGGTGACAAGTGAATTACAGGATTTAGGATTATTGACTGAGCAACCAGGGCCAGCAACTGTAGGGCTATGAGAAGAAATGTTGCTTACTCATTGCAAATATATAAAGACTGGAAACAAACAATAATTATTTGCTGTTACAATTTGTAAAGTCAACAAGAATTGAAAGTTAGTACATATGAAGACAATGCACCAGGTCCAGGAAATAACAGAAACTAGGACGTCAGTGTCAATTTATGATTTTAGCACAGTATAGAAATAAAGTGTTCACAGAAATAGAATCAAACTGCAAAGATCTACCCAGAGCAAAGAAACTGAAGCCTTGCCACAAACAGCTCAGATTGTAGAGGCAAACCAGAGGGAATCTGCAGTAAAGGACTAGCTATTGAATCACTTTCATTCTCAAACCATCTCTCTGCCTTCTCCTCAGAAAAAGGAAAGCCCTCTGCGGAGAAAAATACAGGAATTGAAACAAAGAATAACTGAACATCTAGAGCAGCACAAAAACAATATAATAAGGTTGCCTGCATTACAAAGAAACACCTAGCACAAGTATTAAAAGATGCCAGTATTGTAGTATAGAATATAAGCACTAACTCACTATAAGAGAGATCCAGTCTGAACTTCAGGCTGACTCTAACCAACCATAATAAATGTCAACTTTGCCTCTTCCTAACTATCCATTGTTGAAGTGACCAATAGCCAGGGATATATGTTGGCTAGACATAGAGTTGGGCCTTTTCCATCCTGAACTAGTCCTAAAGTTACCAGGAACTGAAATGCAGCAGTTAGATCAGGACTGTCAAACTCTCGGCCCATGGGCCAGATGCGTCACATGCTGGCCACGCCCAGTTTAGCGAAGTGGAAAAAAAGTTCTGATATGTCACATGACGCTGCTGTGACAACATGAGTTTTACACCCCTGAGTTAGGTAGTCCTCCATTGAGATTAGACTGTGAGCTCTTCAAACAGCATAAAAATACCTATGGTAAGAACGAAACAATAAGTGAAACTAGAATTTGAAATATTAAAGATGCATAAAAATATGATTAGCAGTGAAATATTAGAATAATTCTAGATTAGATAATGAAAGAACATATTTCAAATATATTTTAAAGTAAACATGCATATTAACAGAATTACATTAGAAATAAAAAATAGGTGATTAGATAACGAAAATATATTTTAATATACATGTGTATTATAGAATTATACTCTGTATCATAGAATTATGTATTAATGATTGTGATTGGTACTAGGAGTGTATATTGAGGCAATGAATAATGAAAGTTTGAAGGATGATTTTTTGCAGTGGTGGGTTGCTACCACATGCGCAGAGTGCGTTGCGCTCTGAAGGATGATAGTAAAAAATGTGTGTATATGAAAAAATGAAAATGAAATGTAATAACTAGGAATGATAATATTATAGGGATGCGGTGGCTCAGTGGCTAAGACACTGAGCTTGTCGATTGAAAGGTCGGCAGTTCAGCGGTTTGAATCCCTAGTGCCGCATAATGGGGTGAGCTCCCATTACATGTCCCAGCTTCTGCCAATCTGGCAGTTTGAAAGCTCGTAAAAAATGCAAGTAGAAAAATAGGGACTACCTTTGGTGGGAAGGTAATAGCATTCTGTGTGCCTTTGACATTTAGTCATGCTGGCCACATGACCATGGAGACGTCTTTGGACAGTGCTGGCTATTCGGCTTTGAAACGGAGATGAACCCGCCCTCTAGAGTCGGGAACAACTAGCACATATATGCGAGGGGAACCTTTACCTTTAATATTATGTTTATTGTACTGAAATGTATGATACCCAGATACCACACTATTCATGCATTGATGCCCCATTTTCCCCAAAATAAGACATCCCCTGATAATAAGCCCAATCGGGTTTTTGAGCACATGGCAATAAGGCCAAGCACTTATTTCAGGGTTCAAAAAAATATAAGACAGGGTCTTCTTTTTGGGGAAACGCAGTATGTATAAACAATATAAAATAAAAAACTTGAATTAAAAAAATATCAATGGTAGGTAGGTAGACTTATTGTTCCTCTGCTGTATGGAAAAAACAAATAGTGGAAAATCAATGACAGATATAAGGAAGTATGTCTTCATACATCTCACTTCACTCATTCCCATATCCATGGTTTAACTATAGTTTATAAATCAAACCATATTAAACCATACATTGTGATTCACAAAGCCTAGTGATTTGCTGTTTACACAGCAAACTATATTATGGCTTGGCTCAAAATATGAACTACCAATGTACACATACAATGTCAAACTAATTTATGGGTGGGTTGATCGGTTTGCAAGCGATCACATCTTGTTTTATACTTACTAAATAATAATGGGTGAGTTTATACTAAATGAAATCTAACTATATTAAAACTTAGTCATATTAGAATAGAATTTTTTATTGGCCAAGTGTGATTGGACACACAAGGAATTTGTCTTGGTGCATATGCTCTCAGTGTACACAAAAGAAAATATATGTTCATCAAGAATCACAAGGTACAGCACCCAATGATAGTCATAGGGTACAAACAAGCAATCAGGAAACAATATCAATATAAATCGTAAGGACACAAGCAACAAAACTAGTCATACAGTCATAAGTGGAACAACATGGGCGGTGGGAACAATGAGAAGATCAATAGTAGTGCAGACTTAGTAAATAGCTTGACAATGTTGAGGGAATTATTTGTCTAGCAGAGTGATGGCGTTCGGGAAAAAACTGTTCTTGTGTCTAGTTGTTCTGGTGTGCAGTGCTCTATAGCATCGTTTTGAGGGTAGGAGTTGAAACAGTTTACCGTATTTTCCGGTGTATAAGACGACTGGGCGTATAAGACGATCCCCAACTTTTCCTGTTAAAATATAGGGTTTGGGCTATACTCGCCATATAAGACTGCCCCTCTTCCAATGCACACCAAATAAAAATTAAAAAACATCAACTGGCTCACCTACAATGTAAAAGCAGCTGTGCTAGACCCAAAATGGCCCCTGTAACAAGCAGGAACCTCACACAGCCACAAAAAGCCCCCCCAAAAAACTTCCACACTCTAAACACACACAACACAACACAACTGGCTCACCCACAATGTAAAAGCAGCTGTGCTAGACCCAAAATGGCCCCTGCAACAAGCAGGAACCTCACACAGCCACAAAAAGTCCAAAAAACCAACTTTCACACTTTACACACACAAAATTCCACATACAGCTTTGTGAGATTTTGTGTGTTTGTGTAGTTGGAGTGAAACACTACAGAAACACACTAAATCTCAGAAAGCTGCACAAATATTGTTTTATTTTATTTTATTTTTATTTTTATATGAAAGCTAAATTTAAAACTTCCTAAACTTTAAATGGCTAGGTCTAAAAAAGAACAACTAAAAAAACCCCAATTGACTATTTTTTTTAAAGCTCCCAAAGGGGAAAAAAACTTACCCAATAGAACAGGGGTCTCCAACCTTGGCAACTTTAAGACTTGTAGACTTCAACTCCCAGAATTCCTCAGCCAGCTTTCCTTTGATGGCTGAGGAATTCTGGGAGTTGAAGTCCACAACTAACTCCTTGCTTGATTGCAGGCAGGGAGTTGCTTGCTTGCCTGAATAGATTCAGGCAAGCAAAGCAAGGCAAGCGTTGCGACTAGCAGCTGAGGTAAGCAAGCTGGAGGGGGAAAACTTGTTCCCTTTTACATGGCTCTGGCCATCCCAGCTGAGTTGCAGGGAACTCAGCTGGGATGGGATCGACCATCAGAACTGGGACCGTCAGAGCCATGGTTCTGGCGATCCCAGCTGAGTTGCAGGGAACTCAGCTGGGATCGTCAGAGCTGGGATCGCCAGAGTAAAAGGGAAAAAACTTTTTTTCCTTTTACGTGGTTTCTGGCGATCCCAGCTGAGTTGCAGGGAACTCAGCTGGGATTGTCAGAGCTGGGATCGCCAGAGCCATTTAAGGCTCGTCAGAGCCTTTCGGGCTGGTCTGCCTGGTTACAGGAGAACTACACCCGGCGTATAAAACGACCCCTGACTTTTGAGAAGATTTTCATGTGTTAAAAAGTCGTCTTATACACCGGAAAATACGGTATGTCCAGGATGTGAGGGGTCTGTAAATATTTTCACAGCCCTCTTTTTGACTCCTGCAGTATACAGGTCCTCAATATTATAGAATTCACTATGTCAGTACATAGGATGTTTCACTTAGGCAACCGGTAGCTTCTGAGGGATTTAGTCTGTGTCTCCTTACAGTCAAGCCCGTTTTAAAATCATTTTCTTAAGACTGCTAGGATAACAGATGACACACATAAATCACTTTTACACACTTCACAATCCCTCCAAACTATGCTAAAGCTAGTAATAAAATCTTTTGCATTCCTGCAGACCCTGGAATGCAGAGCGCAAAAAGGAAATGAGTAACAAGTGAACAGAGAAATCCTGGCAGACATTCAAGCCACATCCTGAAAGATGAAGCTTATTGGTGTAGTAAACGTATTATTTACAAGGTGTAATAATGTTTGAACACTATGCTTGTCTGACATTTATTAAAGCAATCTATTTTTTTCCCATGAGATTAAAAAAATGTTGCTACTTATAGAGTTGCACTGTGAGTTGACACATAGAATACATGGAGTTTAGAACAGCAGCATCTTTTGGATAAGTAATAGAGGGGTGCTCTGTTTGCATGAATTCTGAAGTAATTTCCTCTTAAATATTTTCATTGTGTGCAGCGTAAGGAACAGTGTATTCCAAAATGCTCTAAGTTGCCTAGTAATTATCTAATATTGGCCAGAGGTACACATCTGATCTAAAACTTTCTCATTTTAATTGCATGTTGAATTAACTAGTTCAGGCAGAGATAGCGGTCTTACTTCTGTTGCAGCAAAGTTGCACACAGAAAAAATCACCCACCTCCCAAGAATCTCATTGCCTTGATAGCACCTGTTTTGGGTATGCTGATTTCTTTGTAACTACTGTTAAGTCTCCATTGTGAAACTTTGTGAAACAGAATATTTTATTTTATTTTTTGTGCAAGTTTTGCTTGTTTTTTTGCAGTAAGCTTTCTTTCCTCTAATAGATACCTTGACATTGTTATCTAGGCTGTAAATCTCTGGCTGGCTCTGAATCACAACTACAGTACATAGCATTTGTGTATCTCTTTGGTTTATTCAATTTCCTGAAGTCACAGGTATTGGCTGATCATTATTACTGTACATATATATTACAATTTAAAAGCAACATAAAGCATTTGTGCAGTGTGCAAATGGGAGATGCAGAAAGCAAAAAATAAGGCATGAGTGTAACAAAAAAAGCACAATTTGAAAACCACAAGCTTTCCCTCTCAAGTAAAGTATCTCATGCAAAACATCACAAGCTCATCAGCTGAGAAAAGAGAAATGATAAAAACGCACAAGGCTCCATAAGCTAATAAATAGATCCTTTCTAATTACATCCATATTGCTGGATAATCTGATTAGTTAAACTCCTAAAGTATTAAACAGAGACCGGCTAATCCCTTCTCATACCAGTCTCCGGAGTCAAAAAAGAGCTTAGCATCAAGACATTGTGCATGCAAATAGCCCAACTCATCTCCAATTTAATGCAGTCCTCAACTTACGATTGCAACTGAGCCCAAAATTTCTGTTGCTAAGCAAGGCAGTTATTGAGTGAGTTTGGCACCATTTATGACCTTTCTTGCCACAGTTCTTAAGCGAATCCCCACAGTTGTTAAGTAATGTGGTTGTTAAAGTGAATCTGGCTTCCCCATTGACTTTGCTTGTCCAGAGGTTGTGAAAGGGAATTGCAAGACCCTGGGACACACTGCAACTGTCATAAATAGGAGTCAGTTGACATAGTAGCTGAATTCTGATCATGTGACCATGGGGATGCTGCAATGGCCATAAGTGCTAAAAACGGTCATATGTCACTGCTTTCAATGCCATTGTAAGTTCAATGCCATTGTAACTACTAAGCAAATGGTTGTAAGTTGAGGACTACCTGTATTTGAGGTTGTGGCTTGCTTTATGCTGCACTGATTTTGTTATTCCTCCTCGTCCATCTTTGTCAAATGTAAAATAGCCGACAACCCTTTCTCTGTTAGGAGCATTAGGCAATTGTGAAATCTCTGTTCCACTACATCTTGTAAGTTTTTCAGTCTGACAATATTTTGGCCATAATTCTAAAAAAAAGCTTCAATGGGTTAGTGATTTTAATAAAAGCCCTCTTCATTAAAGGTAAAGGATAATTCTACATTCAAATCAATGCTAATTTGCTCCCAAATCACTTTTCAAGGCGATAGAAAAGCCCTGTGAACAATGAGAATCAGGAAAATTTGTAATAACTACCATTACTTCTGAAATATTAAAAATAATCACATACATGAGGACAGTAAACATAAAAATGTCTCCGAGATTTCTTGAACAGATGGCTAATTCTCATGACAAAAAAAACTTTCGTCAGCTTAGATTGATAAATTTTGAGTCTATATGCGTTTCGAATCTTGTTCCAACTGTCCCAAAAATTAACCAAGTAAGATTTGATTATTTGAATGGGCATTTACCTAGCAATACTAGACCAGGATTACAGAGCTAACCTGAAAACATAGAAAACTTTTTCCATACTTGTCAATCAATTGCACGGGCTTACCCGTGGAATCACCAGAAATCCAGCAACAAACTGATTGTATCACGTTGCTTAGCAAAAACCAAAATTATTGCAAGTGAGTAGATGGGGTGAGTACAAATAGGTCTTTGGAAGGGGAAACCAAGGAGAAAGTACATTTTCGTTAGTTCTTGTGACTGCAGAAGTGTCATGTTTTTTACTCCGAAGAGGACAAGAATTATACAAAGTTCAGGATGTATTGCACAAGTTCAGGATGTACATTCTGGAAGAAAAAGTGAAAGGACTTATGCTTAGGAGGGAAGATGGGAAATTCTTAAATTAGATACAGGAGGTGCTTGCAAAAGGACAGCAGCAGCAAGAAGCTTCCCAGAAGATAAAAAGAAAGCCCACGGGAACATCCAAATCCATAAAAATCTTTTAGTATTTCAGTGGCTTCAGAACAGATTTCAGTCTCACCGCTGATTAATTTTCTGAATTCCTGGATGAAAAGTGGCCATAAATCTCAAACACTAAGATGACTCACTAGGATGAGTAAAGTCCAGGTTATTATAAGGACTATCTCCCAGTTTCTGCCTGTTCAGTAAGATTGGGTAAAGTTAGTATGCTCCATGTCCCTTCAATTTAACACCTTCTACCCGACCCAGGAATTTTACCATTTTTGTTATGGTATCTCCACTCTAGAATGATATCCCCCTAAAGTTCCCCTAATGATGTTCCAGTAATCTTTAAAAACATGGTTCTTCTCCCAGGCCTTGAAGTACGTGGCCATGGAGCCCTGTTAGGTGGGGGGTGGGGGGTTTAAACCCATTATGGGGTATTATTGTCTAGACACTTTAGATTTTTCCTCTATTTTTTATTTTCAAATTGTAAGAGTCCAGAGCAAATTAAATCAAAATTTTAAAATACAATTGAATGATTCCTGCCTCTACTTTAATGATAGTGATAATCAGAAACCCCTTATTGAAAGAAACAGGTGCTAGATTCTCTCTGGTGATCAGTCAAGCAAGAGAAAGGTGTGGCATGCATGAGATAAAAAGCCCATTGATAAATATCTTCTGCACTATATGACACAGACAGCCAAAGCCTTAAAGATGGCTATGACGATAAAGAGTAATAGCAGAAAGATGAGAGCTGGGACACAGTAGATATTTCCCTGTTTTTCATTCCATCCATCCATCCATCCATGTGGTCCAATAAGAGCAAGAAGTGTAGCCATCTGGCTACATAGACAAGGCCAACAGGAATGGTTTAGATTTTAATAAGAAAACCTGTTTCCAAGACAGGAGACTCCTGGCAGGGGAGAGGCTGCATCTCACAAGAGTTGGTCAGAAGGTGTTTAAAAAGTACTTTGCTAACATGATCCAGAGGACTTTAAATTGAAATGGTACTGGGAATGGAACTGAATGGAGTATGCAGGATGTGTCGGCAACCAATAACAAGGATGCAAATACAAGAAGGACCACACCAAGTCACAAGGATTTCAAGTGTCTTTATATAAATACTCAGAATGTGGGGCACAAACTTTATGAATAAAAAGCTTAATGCAGGAAGATAAGTAAGAGCTGTGGTGGCACAATGGTTAGAATGTAGTATTGCAGGCTAATTCTGCCAGAAGTTCGATCCTCACTGGCCCAAGGTTGACTCGGCCTTCCATCCTTCCAAGGTCGGTAAAATGAGGACCCAGATTGTTGGGGACAATATGCAGACTCTGTAAAACTGCTTACAGAGGGCTGTAAAGCACCATGAAGTGGTATATAAATCTAAGTGCTAAGAACTGGAATTATACTACCATTAGATCCGAGAAACTTTCCAAAAAGGTACTTATGAAAATGTTGGGAATAAATTAAGACACCTCTTAAATATCTGGCTGGTCCAATTTAAAATGTCAGTAACATAGGTTGATAAATACAATAATCATTGATAAATTAAACTTCAGGGAATAGAAAGCCTTTTCTATTTCATTCATTCTACTGAAATTATCTAGGCGCTTGTACAAACAATGGGTAATTTGATTTGTTTATATGATACTTTTTTTTAAATGAAGCAATTTTTTATTTATAAAGTAGAAATTTGAAAGTTAAATTTCATATAAATATAAATAAGTTTAATAAATGAAGTTCATGTGTTGATTTCTGTAATGAAAGGGAAACTGAGTCAAATAATTAACAATCTAAAAGCATTATCTTTTTTAAATTGTAAAATTAATCCAATTGTGCATTAAAGCATGCCTATAAATTTGGCTCTTCACTACACTGAACTGCAGGTTAGTAATTCACTCATAAATAAAGCAATATCATTACCATTTCTTGGTTCTTGAATATGTATTCTTTTTACTGAAAAAAATCACTCATAAGTTAACAAATACAAAAATGTACAAACACACAGGTGCATAAATGCAATGATACAATGGATTGCTGAAAATTGTGTGTTTTAACACTAGATTTCAGTGCAAAAATATACCCCTGGAGCCTCACAGAAAACACAGAGAAGCTCAAAACAACAGAAAGAAAGAAATTACATATGATTCAATTCTATCTTTGACAGTAGAAGTTTGGCAATGCACAGTGGTTGCTCAGATGTTAAACTGAATACAAAACAGTTTTTACAAAAAAAAAGAGGTTTAGCAAATAAAGATTTACATGGCTCATATAAAACATACATTTTGTAATGATAGTGTTCTATCCCTTAGCAATATTAGCTGACAGTGCTGATGGAAATGGGGAGCACTCTGTTGAAATTTCAGCTATTAATGTACACATTTTAAATGATTTTTTAAAACACCATAACAACACATGCGCTTGACAGTTATGTTTCCAACAATTACATTTACCATACAATAGCAGACTTACCTGATAAGAGCAACAGTGCACATTTAAAAGATATTCCACACTTTTAAAGGAAGGGCAAGAAAATAATTTTTTGGGGGAAAAAATCAATCCAGAACTAATTAAGAAGTGAAACTGACTCTTTCACACCAATCTTCAACAAGTGCATTCTTAGCAGAGGTAATTCAGAGGGTATAGTAGAAGGGTGCATAATCTATTTTTATAGAGTGTGTGTGTGTGTGTGTGTGTGTGTGTGTGTGTGTGTGTGTGTATGTGTGTGTGTGTGTGTAGCACTGCCAAATAGATGTTTGGAAATGTCAAGGTGAATTAAGACAGATTGAAACACATTCTCAACCGAAGCACCATTAAATAAAATGTTAATTTCTACTAGCCTTCCAAGTTTAAAAAAAATACATATGAATTATTCACAACTGAAAATTATCAAAATGTAGAAGTCTTTATTGCTTCATGTGCCATTAAAAGAATAAAAGCTAAGTTATTCCCTCTGCAGCAACTGTAAAGGTACTATTATGAAACATTTTAAAGCCTTATCAGCAAATTCAAGAACAGACTTCCTGCCCTTTCATATCAGCTGGTAAGATGCACACATGCACACTTTCTCTCTCTTTCACGCATAAGCACACACTCGCCCCTTCATAACTCTTGAGATTCAAGAAAATGGGTCTGGTTAATCACCTCCACAACAATTGTATATGGGGGGTCATATATCTACCAAACCCAAAATCTAAAAAAAAAAAACCCACCACAACCCTATACAAGTTAAAGCAACTGAAGGCAACAATGCAATCAAAGAGATTAAAGTACTTTTCACATTAAACTCTGTCTATAAATATATATTAAAGAACAATTTGTTTTACCAGAGTAAATACCCCAGTTTTAAAAAGTCTGTACATGCTATATAAAGAGATGGACTGGTTCTAAACCAGAAAAAAACAAAACAAAGGCACAAACTTATTATGGTAGGTTAAAACAAAAACTAGAGAGAGATTATGGACCAACCAATTCTGCCTGATATTCACATTTTTAAAAACTAATCTCAATGCCCTTCATTCTTTTAATTAAGAGTAGGAGTCTGGATACATTTATCCCAGTACTTGTACTTGTGCAATGTTTTTCTGGTTAATAATCATACCCAAGAACTTCAACCTACAGTTTTAGTCTATGTTAGTTCAGTTTCATTTACACAATAAATATATCAAAATATTATTCATACACCCACCCACCCCAATTAAAGTTACAGAAATCACTATAGATTTTTCCAAAAACAGACTGAATGATTTGCAAACTTTAACCAAACAAAGTGGAAACTTGGTTAACTTTCTGGAGACTTTTTGTCCCTTACCAAGATGAAACAGGGAGATATTTTTTCTGATGTTTTGCTGTCGGTTTGGAATATGGGGACAAAATGCACTGGGTCACACACACACACAAAAAACAAAAAAACAAAACCAACAACCCAGAAAGACTATGCATTTGGCCTTTTCACTTTCATGAATAAAATTCACTCTCCCAATGTCAGATTCCTCCTTTTCCAATAAACACTCGTATTGTTCCCAAAACCACCAATGAACTGACAGTCTCAATCCCACTAACAACTGCTTAAATAGCCCTGAAAAGAATTACTTGCATGTCATCCTTATGTACTGAAGTGCTCACACAGTTGAGTGCTTACTTGAGTTATGCTAAGTTGTAAACCTTCAGCTTCAGTTTTGAACTGCATTTTTTAAAAAATAAAGGAAAGCAATTTATACAGCTTATCTACATCTATACTTCTTTAAGAAGTGATTGTGTGTATATATAGATATAGATATATATAGATATATATATATCTTTTTTCCTTCAAGCAAGTCAATTAGAAAACCAATGCAAACACAAATGCAAAAGAATGGTGTCACTGTTAAGTAGCAGTTCATCTCCAATAATGGTCATAGCTTACAGCAGGGGTGTCAAACAGGCAGCCCACGGGCTGGATGCCTCACGCGGAGGCCACACCCACCCCAGCTCCACAAAAGGAAAACACATCGCGATATGTCACATGATGGCAACGTGACGCTGCAAGTTTGACACCAGTTGCTTACAGGATAGTTTCCAGCACCGTAAGTCAAGAAACCAAGACTTTTCTTTCTTTCTTTCTTTCTTTTAAGCCAAACTGGTTTTATGAGCAGAAAAGCACATTCAATTTCTATTTGTTACTGGAGATTGCTTAAGGAAATGGAATGCTGGGACAAAAGCAGCAGGTCACACCACTGTTCTTTTTAAAAAGAAATCAAAAAGCAAGTTAAATCTGAACTCGCTGACAGTGTGAATATGTCTACAGTCTGATGATCTCTGTGCGTATTTTTGAAAATTATTCTTCAAAACACTGTGATCCTTCATTAGACACAAGATTATTCTTGTCCAGGAGACATCTAAAAAACCATCTCTTGACATTCTCTTCTCATATTCTCTTAGTATTCACTCACCAGAGCCAGCTCTGGTGATAGATTGACAGTTATATTTTTATACAAAGAATCATATGTAATATTTGGAAAATAGTTCAAATTATTGAGGCCATCCAATTCTTGCCTCTCTTTGGACTTCCTCAACAGTGCATATCTATTGAAAAAGAAAGAGAGAGAAAACATTAAAACCAATATTGTTCCAAAATATAACATAAAATACTATTAATATGACTACATTATGAATATCAATAGTTTCTTAATTTATTAAAAAATATCAGCCTGTGCAGCCTACAGCCATCAAAAGTCCATTCATGTCCAATTTAAAAGGTCTGAGTTCTAGGCAGAACACCGATTCACTCAGATTCTAAAACTTTCCATCCTACTCCTAACTTCATTTTGTATTTATATTAGTTTATATACATAGTACATACGTATGTACTTATATAAAGTATGAACATAGGTAATTGGATTAAGTGAGGGAGCTATAGATAAATTAACCATGGGTAGGGACATCATGTGAACACAATCATTTCTCAGAGCTGGATATCTAAAGTAGAATAATGGATTTCTATTGAAATGCTCAGATCCTGATAAATAAATATTGCAAAGAAAATATATGTAAGCAACACCAAAATATAAACTTAATAGACAAAAATGAAAGCATTGCAAACTATAAAAAAGCTTTGTTTTAAATTGTCCAGTTCTTTTCTTCCACTTCATTTAATTTTCTAATATTGCACACAAAAGCATCCATTTCCAACATGTTGCCCAAGATCTGCTCCGACCAATTCTGATGAGAAACAAAAACTATTGCTTCAGTTTTCCTTTTCCTTTTCTCATCATAAATCTCATCCTGAATCATAAATTTCCCTTTTTAAAAATTCTATTTTCATTTTATATAATCAACATGCTCAATGAATGGAAATCACTTCTGAACATGGATTCAAAGAATTGCTTTGTTTGCTAAAATTCATCCTTTATATAGATTTCAGACATTTTTATAAATCTATATAAGAATGAAAACTTTTTTCTGTCACTTTCATTTTCTTACATTCACGAGAAAGGATGAAGCACAAATACTTAATTTCAAAATAGCAGAGTTGGAAGGGACCTTGTAGGTCATCTAGTCCAACCCCCTGCCCAAGCAGGAAAGCTTACATCATTTCTAACAGATGGCAGTCTCTTCTTGAAAGCTTCCATTGATGAAGCTCCCACAACTTCTGAAGGCAACTTCTGTTCCATTGTTTAGTTGTTCTCACTGTCAGAAAATGTCCCCTTATTTCTAGGTTGAATCTCTCCTTGATCAGTTTCCATCCATTAAATTAATAATTAAAAGTTCTATGTATGGACAAAGTAGTATCTATGGATACTATCAGTTTTGAGGTTATGTTATAGAAAATTAAGCCTTCTGTTTTCTGTATTCATCTTTTCTATCATTTATATTTCCTACCATGAGCATGTCCACACAAATGAGTTACAGTTCAAAACATTATTAAGCAAAAGCAATATAAGCAGAAGGAAGGATGGACTGGTAGTTATCAGTGGGTCCAAATCAACAGCAATGAACAAAGCAAGATAAAAATATGCTGCCAGTTTAAAGAAATTTAAAATCATTTTGAAAAATGACTCCAAATTTATAAGAAATCTTACATTAAACTACAGAAAGTACAACATTGAATGATTTTTCAGATGCATAGGTAGGCTGTTACAAAATAGTTCCTGATAGTCCTCTTTGTTCCATAACACTTGACATTTTTATATATAGTCAGTGACCTTTTTATACATTTACTGCTTGTTAAAGTATGAGATACTAAAGCTGAGAACTCTCTCTTCTCAAATATAATTGGGAGTGTGTTCATGTGTACGTAATACATGTGGCATGCACACACACACACACATGCAGACACACACAGCTTCCCCTAGTTCTTGTTCCATAACCTGAAGCTACAATATATGGCATAATTTCATACCAGAGATCCCTAGCTGACGGGGATATAACATGTCACCCCTTTAGCATCAAAACTTAACCAGAAGAACAAAAACAGGTAATGACATGTGTGTGGCATAAATGTTCATAATCCCATAATTCCTGAAGGTGCAATTTCCCCCTCCATCTCCTTCAGTAAGAGCAACGGGAAATACGTTGCTGAGATAGAAGTCCCTTTAGTGAGCTCTTTGTCAATTAAATCATTTAATGCTCTATCACTTGCAAATTACAGTCTACATTTCTCTCTTGGACTGGCTTGCTTTTACTTGCTAGCAGCTGGAACTGAAACAAGTAACAGTTTTGTAACAGAACAAGGAGAATGGGAAAAAAGAGAAGAGGGAGTGTGAGAATTCAGGTGCACGGTCTTTGAATAAATCAACTAAGCAACTAAAAACTGAGGATTACTTCGAAAACAAGAAGGCAACAATTGTAATCCACAGGAGAAAGCATTTTAAAGAGTTGAAAGCAACTCTTTAAAATGCAAGTTTCCCCTAAAGATGGTACTCTAGAAACTTTCCTTTAAAACTGTTTAAATGTTTAAAGTTGAAATGAAGTAGTAATTCATGACTTAATGGACCCTAAATAGGCTTTGGCCCAAAGCAATAATTTTTTTTAACTAAATCAGCTCGGGATATTGAAGCTTTCCTTTCCACACAAGCATCAATGTCCCACAAACACTTGAGGCTAGGGAGAAAACCACCAAATTACAGCTGCTCTAATTCCCAGTTAAACACAATGACTATACAGTAACTTCAATAGCAAAGTAGAGGCTAAGAGAAAAATGGGAAGAAACATTTCAAAAAATGGAATGGTTGACTGGAAAGAAGAAAAGATCAGAAAGCAGAACATTGTATACTATAAACTCATTTTGTGCTTCAAAATATGAAATCAGTATTTTACATTAAAACAGACCTATAGAAATCTCTATATGCTTGATACATAAAAAGGCCACTTTAAAAGATATAGCATTCAGTACCAAGAATCTCATTGCAATTCATTTTCAAGGTTATTACAATTCAGTACTGATCTGCATGAGAAATCTTGATGCAAAATTTACTATGAGCACAAACTTTTCATACAACCATATGTAAATGAATATAAAGATAAGTAAGATAAAGTTATGGCATCATTTTTCAGCCTATTTCAATGGCCAAAACTACAACTCAAGCCAGAACTGGGAAAATGTCTGGACTACAGGTACTCAGTGTCTTATGACCTTTCATTTAATGATCATTTGATGTTTTGAGAGTGCTAAAAAGAAGGGACATATGACTGGTCCTCACATTTACAACCATCTCAACGTTCCCATAGTCGCACAATCAAAATTCGGGCATTTGGCAACTGTATCTGCAACCTTCCCAGAAGGCTTTTGATAAGCAAAGATGGAAGCTGTTTTGCTCATGTAATTTGCTTAATGACTGTTGCAAAAAAGTTGTAAAATTGCATTAAGTGCAATTCACTTAATGAATGCATCACTTCCGGTTCTAATTTTGGTCATAAGTCAAGGACTACGTGTATATCTTTGAAAGTGGAGGTCACAAAGACATTAGGTTTGCCAACTAAAGAGAAAGGGGATCTTAAAATTTTTGCTGAAATCTGCCTGAGAATAATCCATGTCTGTGCTTTTCCAGTAGAAACATCTGAACACTTGGCAAGGCTTTCAATAATTAGGAAATTGCTGGGGACAAATATGTCTTGACTGGAAAAACAAGGAGCACTGAATTAGTTTGTGACATAAAATAATCTGAACTACCCCACAAACATATATACTTAGTTCTATTTTAGAATCATGTTAAACTCAAATTGAAATAGTCTTATTAATTAATTAATTAATTAATTAATTAATTAATTAATTAATTAATTAAATTTATATACCGCCCTACTCCGGAGGGACTCAGGGCGGTGAACAGCGAAAGATAAAAATTCATGTAATACAAACGTTAAAAACCAATTAAAATATATTAAACACTCTGGTCCCAGATAATTTAAGACATCCCAGTTTAAAACAAAATTAAAAGCAATATAAAGGGAAAGTTAGGCCAGGCCGGCCTGCTGAAACAAAAATGTTTTGAGGGCACAGCGGAAAGTGCGCAGATCTGGGATCCTCTGTATCTCTGGGGGGAGCTCGTTCCAGATGGTGGGTGCCCCCACAGAAAAGGCTCTCCCCCTGGGGACCACCAGTCGACACTGTTTGGCTGACGGCACCCTGAGAAGACCCTTTCTATGTGAGCGTACTGGGCGGTGAGAGGCTATGATGATGAAAAAATCATAAAGAAAAGCAACACAATGACTTGGGGTTACAAAGTAAAGATCTATAGGACTTTTTTAAATGAAGGACTTAATTGGCTCAACCATCTAGCTTCTCTATATTGTTTAAGAAATACACTGGAAGTTTTAGACTGTTTAACTTCATCATACCTTTTAAGGTGCAGAGTCTTAGCATTTAGAATGACATCCACTCAAATCTAATGGACAGGAAAATCTGCATATATACAATATTTTTAAGAACTTGCCTTCCTAAGAATTGAACTTCCCCTCTATGATGATGGGGAATTGACTTGTATTTCCCTGTATCTCCTTCTGGCCGAGTAACCAAGTAGCCTGCATAGTGAACCCTGGAAAAGAAAGGGAATCATTAAATTGCTTTGAATTTAGTATTTGCCAACACTAATCATTTGAGCAAACATATCAAAATTATTCATAAGAAAGCATCCCAACATATCTCCTAAATTAACTTATTTACACACTTTTTCATTTGAATTAGTTGTGTGGCAGCCTGCTATTATATTCCAGTTAGAAAATGGAATAAGCTGTTTATTTACTGATAACTATGAAGCTATGGGACATAGCTACAACAAGTATTCTAATCTCTTCTTAAAAACTTCCAGTGTTGGAGCATTTACAACTTCTGAAGGCAAGTTGTTCCACTGATTAATTGTTCCAACTGTCAGGAAATTTCTCCTTAATTCTAGGTTGCTTCTCTCCTTGATTAGTTTCCACCCATTGCTTCTTGTCCTGCCTTCAGCTGCATAGTTTGAGTCCCTCTTCTTTGTGGCAACCCCTGAGATATTGTTATCTGTTATGACGTCTCCCCTAGACCTTCTTTTCATAAGAGTAGACATATATAGTTCCAGCAACCATTCTTTATATGTTTTATCCTTGAGTCCCCTAATCATCTTTGTTGCTCTTCTCTGCACTCTTTCTAGAGAATCAACATCTTTTTTCATTGTGGCAACCAAAATTGGATGCAGTATTCCAACTGTGGCCTTACCAAGGCATTATAAAGTGATATTAAAACTTCACGTGATCTTGATTCTATCCTTCTATTTATTCAGCAAAGAACTGTGTTGGCTTTTTTGGCACCTGCTGTATACTGCTGGCTCATATTTAAATGATTGTCCACTAGGACTCCAAGATCCTTCTCAGAGTCACCACTATTGAGCAAGGTACCAGATATACTGTACCTGTGCATTTTGTTTTTCTTGCCTAAATGTAAAACCTTATTTTTTTCACCATTGAATTTCATTTTGTTAGATAGTGCCCAATGTTCAAGTATGTCAAGATCATTCTGTATCTTGAGCCTATCTTCTGGAGTGTTGGCTATTCCTGCTAGCTTGGTTTCATCTGCAAATTTGATGAATTCCACATCTATCCCCTCGTCCAAATCATTGATGAATATGTTGAAGAGTACTGGGCCTAAAACAGAGCCTTGGGGTATCCCATTGCATACTTCCCTCCATGTAGATGCAGTTCCATTCAGGACTACACGTTGAGTGCGGTTGGTCAGCCAGTTATGAATCCATCTGGTGGTGATGCTGTCTAACCCACATTTTTCTATTTTATCAAGTAGTAGGTTATGGTCTACTTTATCAAATGCCTTACTGAAGTCCAAGTAAATTATGTTGACAGCATTCCTCTGGTATTGTTGTTATGTACTTCTAAAAACAGCTTATCTAATAAAGTAAATTAACTATACCCAGGAAATAAACAGAACTTCATGTTTCAACTTAAATCATAAAGGTGGAAGATGAAGTAGCCTTTGTTTATTTTTTATTATTTATTTATTAAACTTATATGCCACCCATCTTGCCTAGGTGGCTTACAATCAATAAAAGCAAAAATATGAAATGTTAAAACAATAAATGGTAATACTAAATTGATTTAAAATTAACAATGATGGGAAGGAAGGCTAACTTTGTATCAGTGATAATGACATGGCTGGAGAGGTGGGCATTGTCTAGATGTTATGTTGTAAGAGTGGCAACTGCCAAAACAGGGCTGACTAGCATAAAAAGAAAATAGGGAAGACTTTCAGGCAGTTGGTATTGCTAAGATGAGTATATAATGCAAGATGTAACCAAGGATGCAAATTTTCTGAAAAAACTGACAAAGTCACTCCTTTTTAATTTTATATTGTAATTCTTTTTGTTCACATGTTTCGTGGAATTTGAAACTAAATCATGGAGCCCGGTCAATTGGAATTTACATGCAAACCACCCTCTCCATTTCCTGCACAATGTACCTGTTCCAAAGGTCGTCATCCTCTCCACCCCAGCCCCAGAATGCATTTGCAAAGCCGTTGATTTTTTTGAACTGTTTCACTGTCAAGCCACTCACTCCACCAAAAAATTCAGCATATGGAAGGCTACAGATACATGAAAATAAAAATGTCAGTCAAGTTTGAAATTAATACAGTTTTTAGTGGTCACAGCAAGTATGTGGTTGTAGCTTGTCTCAATTAGTTTTAGTTACAGTAGTATCTGCTTCTAATTAATTTTCTACTTTTAGCATTAAACTCACTAGGGAATTACACTTACTTACATATACATGTACTTATCCAACTTAGTAGCAAAATGTCTTGGCATCTGTCCACATCCATAATAGTTACGATCATTCTCAGGTATATGGTCCACATCGTGAAAGATGAAACAGTCCCAGTCCAAGTCCTTCATAGCTTCCCGAAAGCCAACATTAAAGAGCATAGCACGATTAAAGGGCTGATTACCTGCCTAGAAGAAAAGCCCAGTATATAAAAAAAATAACATTTACTTTCATACACAAGTCAACCTGAGTTCCAATGCTTTAGGTGGATGAATAGGTGCATTTAGTTGCTTCATATCTTACAGTATGGTAAGTTTTCTTTTTCAAAGACACAAAGATTTTTCTTTCAAATTTTGCCTAAGAAACTGTTGTTTCATTAGATTGACATGTCTGACATATCAGCAGATTAAGGCCTGCAGATAGATATATGTGGGATTGTAGGATCACCCTAAAGCCAAACTATAAATACCAAAAAAGACACACATTGTTGCCAGGGTAATTCTTGAAAAATAGGAGTTAAACACATTCCTAGAAACACAGTGATAACATGCCGATCTAGATATATAGGCTGAATTTGATTAACACTTAAATATAAATGCAATGCAAAATTTATATTTCACTTTTGTCCAGTGATAGCCCAACCTAGTCTGTAGAAGGAGCTACAACACCTTTTGATACAAGTATAAGGATCCCACTTCTTAAATGGATCTTACACAGATGTATTATAGGCAATTGTACACATACACACAAAACAAGCATGCAAACACTGTAAGAGTTTCATCAAGGAAAAGAGTGACAATTCAAATCTGCTTGGGAAACTTTGTACATAGTTGAGGTATATTGGGGTATATTGAGTCAATTGAAGCTATATGTCTTAGTAACTACCAAAGTTTTGATTTAGATAGCCTTAGGTTTTAACTACAAATCAACAAACAAAACACACAGACACACACACACACACACACGGAAATCTTCCATCAGTTCAAATTTGAAACAATGCTCTGAACATTTGAGATATAATATCACTGAGCAAAAACTCTTGTGAGTATATCTTTCTTACAGGGTTTTTGGAGCCCTGATGGCAGAGTGGTTAGAATGCAGTATTGCAGGCCAACTCTGCTCACAGCCTGGAATTCAATCCCATTGGGCTCAAGGTTGACCTTCCATCTTCCGAGGTTGGTAAAATGAGAACCCAGATTGTTGGGGGCAATATGCTGACATTTGTAAACCACTCAGAGAGTGTTGTAAAGCACTTTGGGGCGGTATATGTCTAAGTTGTATTGCTATTATACAACAGATCAGCGTTGCAAATCCTTAAAAGTTTTATTTTATAAGTTTAAATAAAACAGTTCCTTGAAGATGTTTTTTAAAGCAATATGGCCTCCTTGCTTCTAAAAACAAAAAGCTTACATCATTTCATTTCTCTCCTGAAGCCTCCTCTAGCAGTCCCAGTAACTGGAAGAATATTTTATATTTGCACTCTGCATGGGTAGAAGTTTCTGGCTAGGGGAACAGTCAGCCAAGGCTTCAGGATGACATGAGTTGCCTCGTTAAAAGAATTACTTCAGTATTTGATTTGATGACAAAATGTTATCAAAACAAACTAGTCTTCAGAAATCTAGAAATTAACCTTGGAAATAAAAAAAGTAAATGCAAACTTACTTGCTCAATGACATAAAATGCAAATTGCAAACGTTGGTGTTGCAGCATTGGAATAAGATGTTTAAAGAGAACCGGCAAATGTTCAAAACGATTGCGGAATGGGATTAGAATAGCCACCTACAAGGAAAAAGATCATGAGCTCTTCTAAGATCTTGCAAGCAACCTAAGCTATCAATACTAGATAAGCAAAGATGTAAACCTCACATGGACATTATTTTTGTAAGTAAAATCCTTAAATCCTTAAGAGTGGGAACTGGCTTGCCTAAATGTTCTTTCCTTGCAAAATTATGTTCGAATATGTTACAATAAAATTCAAATTAATTTATTTTAGCCTAATAAGATTCCAGAGACTAAGCGCAGGTATCAACACTTCTGATTTAGAGGTTAAATGGACTCATCATCTCAGTCCTTGTAAACAAATCACATTGCCTGCTAATACTAAATATTAGATTATAATTAATAACTTTAAAGTGGTGGCTTCAGGTTTGGTTCTTGAACTTGCATTACATTAAAATATCATACTGAACTCTGGTTCTTCAAGACAGATTCCTAATTTTATTTTTAATATTCCTACGATCAGTTCTTGAAGTGAGATTTCCAAAGTGGAGAAATGCTTTGCTAGTGCTAGAAACTCTGCTTGCAACTTGTGTGCGAGACACACTAACAATATTAGCTAGCTGAGTAATAAAATGTTTGCAAGCAAACAACTAAGCTCAGAAAGCACTAAGAACTCTACTGTACAAATATTCTCTTCTATTATATTAAAACAGCTACCAAAATAAGAACCCCTGAATTATAAGGCCAGCATCTTATATAAAAATATTTCAAAAGAAAAATGTAAGCCCTTTA